>NW_006408694.1:5001452-5009132 GCF_000296735.1 Chrysochloris asiatica | reverse complement strand
TTAAGGATTTCATTTTACTTGGATCCACAATCAATGCCCATGAAAGTAACAGTCAAGAAATCAAATGAACCATTGAGTTGGAAAATTCTGTTGCAAAATACCTCGTAAAAAAGTGTTAAACATCAAGTATTAATCCTATCGCCTTTGTATACAGGGTAGATAGGGATGGGCAACATAGACATTGGCTACCTAAAATGAGGGGGAAAGTGACAGACTTACAAGTTTTCAAGAGATAGTTTAGTTTAAGAGTGTGCAGGGGAAGGTAGCGTCCCCACTGAATAGTTTTCACGTTATCTAGATGAGTCTTGTGAAAAGAGATGAGGATTTAAGATTCTTATAATTCAATAGTGAGTAATTGTTACAATCTGTGACTGTCACAATTGTAAAGGTAGAAATTTTGTTATAAAAAAAGGGGAGTAGTTAATCTTATAGTCCAGAAACAAAGGACCCTAGGACCATCAAAGGAGAAGAGCAAAAGCAGAAGAATGCAGGGCCCTAACCAGAGAAACAGTGACACTAGAGATGGAGGTAGAGATGAAGGCATAGAGAGAGGGAGCAGCTGAAGACTCTAGACTCATGGAAAGAGGGACTGAGTGCTGGCAGCCAGAAGACAGGCCCTTTGGTTGTTTATTATATATTCTGCAGTGTTTTTGTGTACACCCCCTCCCCCCTGTAAAAAAACAGAGGAAATGGAAGCAAATACTGTAGGATGATGATGATGATGCATGGAGATTGTAATCATTGCAATGAAGCAATGATGTAAAGTCGATGTTCTTCCATGTAAACTATCACTCAATTTACAATAAAAACTTAAAAAAAAAAAAAAAAAGGTGTTAAAAAGCAAATTTAACTTTGAGAACTAAGGTGTGCCTGAGTCAAGCCATGGTTATTTTGAATCACATGATAAACGTGTGAATGCTGAACAAAATATATAAGGAAGACCAAAGAAGAATTGATCATCTGAATTATCGTGTTGGTAAAAAAAACAAAAAAAAAAACTGAAATTACCATGGACTGCTAGAAAAGCTAGTACATTTGTCTTGGAAAAAGCACAGCCAGAAAACTCCTTAAAAGCAAGAATGATTCTTTGAATATGATACCACAAGGAGCAGTCTCTGGAGAAAGACATTATGCTTGGTAAATTACAGGGTCAGTGAAAAAGAGGAAACCCAACAACAAGATGGATTGACATATTGGCTAGTAACAATGTGCTCAAATATAGGAACAATTGTGAACATGGTATAGGACCAGGAAGGGTTTTGTTCGTACATAGGATCTATTATACATAGAATCTCTATGTGTCCTACCCTACTCAGCAACAAATCTAATTCTACATGCTATTTAAGCAATACACTATAAACCCTTATGCTATATACTTAAACAATACACTATGAACCCACTGGGGTATTGAGTCAATTCTATCTGATAGCAACTCTGTATAGAGTTTCTGAGGGGTAGCTTATGGGATTGAACCACTAACCTTGGCCATTAGAAGTTCAGTGCTTATCTTACAACACCATACCATAACTCTATAATACACTATGTTGCTAAGTTTTTAAGTGTCATCCAGTTGTTTCCAACTCATCGGAAGTCCAATCAGCTGGAAGGCACTTAACTATACCAGTGGGATGCATAGTGTTACATTGTACAGATTCCGATCTGAGACATAAAGTGAAATGGGTTTACTCTGTAAACCTTTACCAAATTCACAATAACATAAACTTTAAATGAGTAAATCCTGTTTTTTAAAAAGCAGCCTTGCAGTAAGCAGACCAGTGCTTATCTTACAGCACCACACTAGGACTTTGCACACCTTTTATTAACTGACACAAAGTCAGTTCTGACACATAGCAACACTCACTGTATAGGATAATACCTATAGGCCTACAAAGAAGTCCGCTTAATATAACTATTCAAATTTACATACCAACCACTAAAGCTACAGTGATGGTGAAATTTAAAAATTCTACCAACTTCTTCAGTCTACAATCAAGATGTATTGATAATTACTGGTGATTAGAATGCAAAGGTTGGAAGCAAAGAGGAAGATTCAGTCATTGGAAAATATGCCTTGGTGTTAGAACTGAGGCTGGATATTGCATTACAGAATTCTGTAAGACCAATGACTTACTTATAACAGATACCTTTTTTAATCAACAAAAAAGATGACTATATACACATGGACCTCATCAGATAGGAATATACAGAGAGTCACTGTACCAAAAAGAAATGGTCGAGGTTCAACCATTATAAGAGATAGCATATGATCAGGAGCCAAGGTGCACTGAAAGCATTGGCAAAGAACAATACTCTGAAATTGATGGAATAAGAATTGAAATTTTTCAACAAACTGATGCAGCACTGGAGGCACTCACTAATCTATGCCAAGAAATTTGGAGAACAGCTACTTGGCCAACTGATTAGAAGAGATCCATATTTGCACCCATTCCAATGAGCGGTGACACAACAGAATGCAGACAATATCATCAATATAGCATGCAATTAAAATTTTGCTAAAGATAATTCAAAAATGGTTGTAGCAGTACATTGACAGGTAACTGCCAGCAATTCAGGCTGAATCCAGATAGAGACGTAGAACCAGGGGTATCACTGGTGACATTGATAATATAAGAAAGCAGAGAATACTAGAAAGATGTTTACCTGTGCTTTATTGACTACAAAAAGGTTTGATTGTATGGATCATGACAAACTGTGGACAACATTGCAGAGAAAGAGTATTCCAGACCACATAATTGTGCTCATAAGGAAACTGTACATCGACAAAGAGGCAGTTGTTAGAACAGAACAAGGGACACGGAATGGTTTAAAATCAAGAAAGGTATGCACCAGGGTTGTATTCTTTCACCATACTTTTACAGCCTGTATGCTGAGCAAATAATCTGAGAAGCTGGATTTTATGAAGAAGCAAGTGGTTTTCAGGATTGTTGTTACTGTTAAGGTGCAGTTGAGTCGATTCCAACCCATAGCGATCCTGTATAGGGTTTCTGAGGAATGGCTTGTGAGCTTGAACCATCGACCTTGCAGTTCAAACTGACCTTGCAGTCCAGCACATTAACTTGCAGCACCACACCAGGACTAAATGATAAAATGCAAAACACTGACCACACCAAATGCTAGTGAAGATGTGAAGCAACAGGAATTCTCATCCACTGCCAGTGGTGGTGGTGGTTATGCGCCGTGGAGTCAGTTCTGACTTAGAGCCACCCTTTACAGGCTTCTGAGGCTGTAAATCTTTACGGGAGCAGAAAGCCTCATCTTCCTCCCCCGGAACAGCTGGTAGTTTCGAACTGCTTTCCGTAAGGTTAGCAGCCAGTAGCAATACAAATTTTTACAACCACTTCGGAAAAAATAATTCAACATAGGTTAACAATACAGTCCAGTAACTGTGCTCCTAGATATTTACCTAAATGAGCTGCAAACATGTTAGGTGCCCTAGAATTGGTTCAGACCCTATGCACAACAGAACTAAGCACTGCCTTTTCCTGCGCAATCTTCACAGTTGTTATATTTGAGCCATTGTTGTTACAGTGTCAACCATGATGTTGGGGGTCTTGTTTTTATCATTGACACTCCACTTTACTATTCAAGATATCATTCTTCAGGAAATAGTCCCCCATATGTCTTCATGAAAACATGAGGCAGCCCTTTTCATAATTGCCAAAAACTGGAAGCAGCCAAGATGCCCTTAAAAACTTGAATGGATAAACTGATGAAAAGAAATGCACTATCAAAATTACAAAAGGTTTGGAGGATTCTTAAATGCAAATTACTAGGCAAAAGAAGCCAGTATGAAAAATCTACATGTTACAGATTTCCAATTACAGGACATTTTGAAAGGGTAAAACTATAGAATCAGTGAAAACAAAGTTCAGTGCTTGGCAGTGGTTCTAGGGCTGAGAGGTAAGGATAAATAAATGAACACAGCATTTTTACGGCATGAAACCAGTAGACACACATTACGCATCTGACAAAACCAATAGGTCTGTACAACACAAAAATGGAACCCTGATGTAGGCTATTTGTTGTTATTGTTAAGTGTCGTCGAATCGGTTTCGACCCATAATGACTCTGTATAGGGTTTCCAAGGAGTAGCTGATGAGCTTGAACCGCTGATCTTGTGGTTCAAACTGACTTTACAATCTAGTGCATTAACCCACAGTGCCACATAGTTTATCAGTACTGGCTCATCAATTATAATGAATGTACCACATGAATGTTGTCATGTGCTGTGGAGTCGGTTCCAACTCATAGTGACCCTGTGCAGGGTTTCCAAGGCTGTAAATGTTTATGGGAGCAGAAAGCCTCATCTTTCTCCCGCAGAATAGCTGGTAGTGCCACATGAATGCAAAATGTTAATAATGGGAAATTGAATGCTGGAGGAAATGGTGAGTATAACAACTATGTTTACATAAATTTTCTGGGATACTAAAACTGCTTTGAAAACTTAAGATCCTGTTTATTTGTTAAGGCATTGAAGTATCTTAAAGATACAGAATGAATAAAAAAGTAAATCACAAAAAATAATATATAGGGCATGATGGTGGAGTAAGCAAACATACTGAGCAGATCCTCTGCAACAAGGACACAGGAAACCAGTGAAATAGATATGGATGGTGATTCTGGAACTCTGAGCTTCAGGGGAAAGGATATAGAGGTAGATTGATTGCCAACTGGAAGAGGAAACTGAATAGAAGAGCAGAGAGATGGGTGGGTTATTTCCTGGCCTGGGACAGCACAGCCCTCTTGAGTTTTTGTGGGTTGCTTGGAGTCCTGGTGTGGCCCTGTGGGTTAATGCGCCAGACTGCAAAGCTTTTTGAATGGAAAAGTCGGAGGTTCAAGCTCACCAGCCGCTCCTCGGAAACCCTATACAGATTTGCTATGGGTCGGAATCAACTCAACGACACTTAACAACAATGATCAATCAACAGTGGCCTAGAGGTATGAGACCCATGTTGGAAACTGGCATTTGTATGGATGATTCTCCCTTGTTCCCAGTGCCCTCTTGGTGAGTTGGGGGCATGGCCAGCCCCTGCCTTTGCCAACCCAGTATCCAGGGCCAGCAGTACCACCTCCTGTGTGGCCTCTGCTCTGCCTGTGGCCATGCACCAATGTACCACCCCCATGCCTAGAGGCCATTTCGAGTTCCTAGGTCTTTTATTGCTTTGTCTGGTTTTGGGAAACAGCAGCTGTGCCCATACAGCCCAGCAATATCCATGCCACCTGCAGCTTCAGCCACTGAGCAAGAGCCACTACCCACTCCTGTACCACCTGATTAAATGCCTTTGAGTCAGTTCTGATTCATAGCAACCCTATGTAGAGTGGTTTCTGAGGAGCAGCTGGTGAGCTTGAACCTCTGACCTTGCAGTTCAAACTGACCTTGCAGTCCAGCACATTAACCCCCAGCACCACTAGCTGCTAACATCACACAAACCTGCCCTGAACTACATTACACAAACAGCAAATACAGAGCTGCATATATATTTCTAATCTGTCACATCCACCAGGAGAAAGGTGGTGGGTGCCGAAGAACACCCCAGCAGACAATCATGGATTAAATATAAATAAGACAACAGATAATTTCAGCTTACATGATGAAATAAAACAGAATGACTCAAACAAGTGCAGAGCCAAAAAAAATATAACAGAAATGGTATCCAAAATGCCTGATAAGGAATTCAAAAGAATGAGATTTTGGTACCGTCAGCAGATTGAGAGATTGGTAAAAACTGCAGATAAAATCAAAGCACAGAAAAATCTTTAGACGAATTCAGGAAAATGTTATAATAAACTGACAAAATAAGTGAAAAATTAGAAACCATACAAAATTAGCAAATAGAAATCCAGAAGATTAGTACTAAGATTTCAGAGATAAATAATGCATTGAAAGGGCAAATAGAATTGAATCAATGGAAAGCTGAATTACTGAGCTCGAAGAAAAATCTATCAATATTCATCTGCTAGAGGAACAATCAGAACATATAATTAAAAAAAAAAAAGCCTAATATTTATGTGGGACACTATCAAGAGGAGTAACTTACATAACATCAGAATTCTAGAACAGGGAGAGACAAAAATACCACAGAAAAACCCCTCTAACATGTAAGTTCCATGAGGGCAGGGGCTTATCTATTGTATACCTCAGTGCCTGAAACAATGACTGGCCTATTTTGGCACTTATAGTGAATTAATGTTCCACATTGTCTCCCACTCTATCTGGCAATGTGGAACAAAACTCAAAATCATAGCAAAAGACCGGGCTAACTGGTCACAGACTGGAGGAACCCAAGACTATGGCTTTCAGCCACCATTCAAGTCTAGAAAAAACTCACCCTGTGGCCTAGTTTTCAACCAGCAATGGACATAGGGGACACAGCAACACTGGTAAGGCATGCTCACCATGGAATGGTCAACCATTTAAGATCAAAAGGGCAACATTTACTTAGGAACAAGGTGCAAAGAGGATGGGAAGAAGGGTGGAATGGGACTGGGAACCACGGGAAGGAAGTAGGATAACTTTTATTAATAGAAGGGAATCACAGTCATTGAGATGAAACAGTGTGTGTGATTTGTTAAACACAAAACTGATGATCTGCTTTGGAAACCTTCACATAATTTATAATAAAACATTAAAAAAAATTATTGAAGAATTGTTGCAAGAAAATGTGCCTAACATCATGAAGAAAAGAAGATACGTATTCAAAAAGTGGAACAAAACAAAAAGGATAGAATCCAGAAGAAAATCACCAAGGCAAATTATAATCAAACTCTCTAAAACCAAAGATGAGAAGAATCATGGAAGCAACTTGGGGAAAAAAAACCCACAAAGTTGCCTACAAAGGATAACTAATAAGGCTAAGCTCTGATTTCTCAGCAGAAACCATGTAGGCAAAAAAGCAGTGGGATGACACACACACACACACACACACACACACACATATATATATAACAACAACACAAAAGAAAGTCAACCAAGAAACATAGCCAGCAAAACTGTCCCTCAAATACAATGGCAAAATGAGGACATTTCCAGATAAACTGAAATTAAAAGAATTTAAAAATTAGACCAATCTTACAGAAAATACCTAAGGGAGTTCTTTGGATAGAGAGCCGACAACACAAACTGAGATTAACATGACAATATCACACAGCTCAGATATAGAAATATGCAAAGTGAAATCTACATGATTGCAAATAGAGAACCAGAGTTACCTGTTTGCAACAAACAAAAAAAATCAAATAGTACAGACACAGAACTTCCAATAGAAGAGTTGTTGTTGTTGTGAAGTGCCGTTGAGTTGGTGTGACCCATAGTTACCCTGTATAGGGTTTCTGAGGAGTAGGTGGTGAGCTTGAACCACCAACCTTACAGTTCCAACAGCTTTGCAGTCTGGCGCATTAACCCACAGCACTACGCCAGGACTCCATAGTAGAAAATAAACTAAAAGCTTTCTAAAACCATTTCTTTAGAAGGAAGTTTTTCAGATGGCTGATATACTATCTGGATCCTCCACAAGAAATATCTAAGACACCAAGTGGAAACCTAGAGCTTCAAAACAAAACAAAAAAGATAAAGGTAGATCAAATACCAATTAAAGGAAGAGATTGAATAAGGAATCATAAGCAGTTAACTGCCAACCAACTATTTTAGAATTATTGCAA
>NW_006408694.1:4991293-4998732 GCF_000296735.1 Chrysochloris asiatica | reverse complement strand
AAAAGTTAAAGGCAACAAAGGCAAATACAATTCTATACATAATCCTGCAATAATCGTTATGAAAAAAGACTAGCTGTACTGACCTAAGTGAACGGGTGGAGACTAAGGACATGAGTTACCCTTCAAGCCTGGAACTGAACTCAGCCCTGGGGCTCAAGTTAGAGCCAAAGAACAGGCCTACAAGGTTAACAATACCAGGGAGATAAGTGCTCCTTAAAACAATCAAGTATGGGAGATAAAACTGACATCCTTAGTTGAGAGATAAAGATCACAAGCCAGAAAAGAGACAGAAATGTAAATGATAAGCACAGGGAGGGAAGTGGGAAGAGTATTCTTATACTGAGGATTACTATCAGTGTCAGAAATCGAAATGTGTGTGAATTGTTGGAATGGAAAAAAAATTTGCTCTTGGACTTTTTCCCCCACATCACCATAAAAAGTAAAACAAAACAAAAACAATATTTAATTGCTGTTAGGTGCTGAATCTATTTTCAACTTATAATGGCCCAAGTTGAGAGAGTAGACTTGCCACAGAGGGTCTTTTAAACTATGTCGTTGTTAGGTGCCGTCGAGTCGCTCCCGATCCATAGCGACTCTCTATAGGGTTTCCGAGGAGTGGCTGGTAAGCTTGAACCACCGACATTGCAGTTCAAACGGCTTTGCAGTCTGGCACATTAACCCACAACGCCACACCAGGACTCCTTTTTCTTGTAAGCTATGGTTTTAAACTATAGCTTACAGGAAAAGATGGTTTTAATGTTGTTAAGGAGCAACTGGTGGGTTTGAACCACTGACCTTGTAGTTAGTATCTCAGTGCTTGTCCTACAAGGAGCTCTGGTAGCGTAGTGTTTACGAATCGGGCTGCTAATCTCACTGTCAGCAGTTCAAAATTACCAGCTGTTCCGCGGGAGAAAAATGAGGCTTTCTGCTCCCGTGCAGATAGATTTACAGCCTTGGAAACCCTGTACAGGGTCACCATGAGTCGGAACCAACTCCACGGCACATAATAACAACAACAGCTAGGTCTTTTTTCCCATGAAACCCCTAGGTAGGTTCAAACCACACTCCTTTAGGTCAGCAGCTTTAGGTTGTACCATCGGGCCTCCTTATTGATCTTTAGTATGTATGATAATGGTATCTTTTTACAGAAAGTTTAGTAAAAAAGCTATAATTTATTAGTGTTTTTTAAAGAAGAGAAGAACATAGTTCTAGGAATAAACCAAATTCTTTGATTCTTGTTAGGTGATGTCACGTTGGTTTCAACTCATAGTGTCACCATGCATAGCAGAACCAAACATCGTTTTGTCTAGTGCCATCCTTACAATTATTGCTGTGTTAGAGCCCATTGTTTTCATCTCTATGTCAATCCAGATTATGGGTCTTCCTCTTTATCCCTGACCCTCTACTTTATGAAGGATGCTATATAGCCTTCTCCAGACACTGGTTCCTACTGATAACATGTCGAAAGTACATGAATTCAACTGCCTCTGAACACTGTTTAGAATCTATGAAGGCTTTTTCATCCTCTTCCTAGTTCACTGTTGTTGTTAATTACCGCTGAGTCAGTTGCAACACACAGCGAACCTGTATAGAGTTTCAGACGCTTGTGGGTCTGAACTGCTGACCTTGCGATTAGCAGTCCAGTGTTTATTCTATAGCACCATACCAGGCAGCCTTCTAGTGCATTAAGCCATAGATAATTTTGAATTCCTATATTTCGTTATCTTTCAAATTCAATTTTTTTTTTGCAGTTGATTTAACAGGAAAACATTTTATTGTGAAACTCTTACAAGCAATCTTGATGAAAAGCTAGGTTTGGGTGGTTAGAGAAAGAGTAACCAGATAAACCTCATATACAAGCACACTGTAGTTATTAAGTGGGCTTAGAGATGGAAAATGATCTATATAGGACCAAACTACCTTATACCTTTTGAAATGATTAGCATAAGGATAAGTATATATACTCTTGGATTTTTTAAATGAACTTGTATTGTTTCCCAATTATGATCTTTGAAAATGATGGCGGCTTTAGGGAAATCTGCCTTGGCAAGCAACTGTTGCAGCTCCTGCAGACAGGAAGTATAAACAAGGGCTGCTGGCACGTTCAAAGCTTAGGAGATAGTTCACAGAGCAAAATGTTAAAAAGGAACAATCATTTCACAAACTGTTTCTCTCGTAACAGTTTTTAAAGTCAATACCAGTATTACCTAATACCGTGCTCTTCTTTCCTTTGAGCAAGATTTGCTTTTTATCTAATGTCTGACTCCTGCAAGGAGCTATTTCTATGTTGTTAAGTGCCATCAAGTCGGTTCCAACTCAGCAAGCCTGTATAAATATTCCGAGGAGCAGCTGGTGAGCTTGAACTGTCAGTCTTGCAGTTTAAACCGACATTGTGGTCCAGTGCTTTTCCTATAGCACTACACACCAAGACTATTTCTATAGGTCATTTTAAAGATTCAGGAGATGAACACCATACTGCAGGCATTTCAAAATAACACCAGAGGTCACTGTGAGCTAGATATTCAATTGTGTTTAAACTTTTTGAGCTAATATTAATCACTGTTGTTGTGTTGGTTATGTGCCGTGGCGTCGGTTCCGATTTGTTATGTAGATACTTAACTAGTAAGAGTATTTTTTAAATCTCTTTTTGTAATAGCCCATTTTATCAACAATCTTAAAGCTCTCTACTTTTCATTCACCTAAAAGAAATTTTTTTTTTCTTTTATGATTTTTAGAAGCAGTCACAATCAGATAAACAATGACAAAGTGTTATACTGTCAAGAAAGTCCAAAATCCTGGTTTTCAGCAAAATTAAGTATATACTTCAAATCAGAAAAGGAGAATTCTTGACTATGTTTTGTGTAATTATTTTTCTGCTTCAATCTCCATATGTAGGGAAGAGATTAGATGATTTCTAATATTCTATCGAGTTCATAGTTTGGTAATCACACAACTAAAGAAAATTAGTAAAAGTACCATGTGAATCGCAAGGTCAGCAGTTCGAAACTACCAGCGGTTCCACGGGAGAAAGAGGAGGTGTTCTGCTCCCGTAAAGATTTACAGCCTCGGAAACCCTGTGCAGGTTCACTATGAGTCGGAACCGACTCCACGGCACTTAACAACAACAACAACAACCATGGACTGTCAGAAAACCAACAAACAAATCTGTGTTGAAAAAAAAAGTTACTGCCAGAATACTCCTTAGATGTCAGGTTGACAAGATTTCATCTCTGTTACTTCGGACATGTTATCAAGAGGGACCAATCCCTGGAAAAGGACGCTGTGCTTGGTAAAGTGGAGGGTCAGCAAAAAAGAGGAAGACCCCCAAAGAGATGGAATAGAAGCAATAATGAGCTCAAGCATAACAATCGTGATGATGGGGCAGGATTTGGCAGTGTTTTATTCTGTTGTGCAGAGGGTTGCCATGAGTCAGAACCAACTCCATGGCACTATTACTTGATTCTGATGCTACACAGAAAGCCATGAAACATTTTTCTCATGTTACTAGAGGACTGTTGTTCAGAGATGGGCTTTGGGGGAAGACTGAACTAGTTTAGTTCTAGTGCTATTTTAGAAGTCTACATCCTAGTCGGAAACTAATTGACAAATAGGATTAGTTTAACATCTTTCTAGACACCTGAATCTGACACTTTCTTCTGATTTAGACTTAATTCTATACTAACTCTCCCTCACCCTTCTTCGTCCTTTATTAGGTTACCCTCTATTCCCTTATTCTCTCAACACATCCAAGCTTTTGAAATATATGAACTATTTCTCTATTACAAGATCTTGGGCCAGGTCCATTAAGGGGGCTTTCTCTGGCTTCTTCTAGTTATGTTCACACATGCCTTCTACAGTCTTAAGTCTTTACTTAAGCTAGTCTCACTCCCTGGACCCTAGCCTTCAATTCACAGACAATGTATACCCTCCTTAGGAGCCTTGTTCACCCCTGTCTGTGAATGCTCACAGAACTTATTTATTGTACCACTAACTTAGGACCACTAACTTTCCCACATTATTCATTTTCTTGAAATAAACAGTAATCTAGCTATTGTACAGATATATTCTGTATTTCCAATGAATCATTCATTAAGAAGCCTTGCTAACACTTTAGGATAAGCACTGAATGCATAACCACAGGTGGGCAGTTCAAACCCACCAGCCACTCCCCAGGAGAAAGATGAATCTTTCTGCTCCTGTATATATCTACAGGCTTGTAAATCCTGTACCGGGTTAACATGAGTCAGGATTAACTAGATGGCAGTGGGTTTTGGTTTAATAATTCATTAAATTTCATGTAAAGTGACCAAACTGCAAGTACCCCCAAACAGACTCTAAATCAAGATCCTAAAAACCCAACAAGTAGAGTCCTAAGAAGAGTGAGGATACATTGGGTACTATGGGAGCCGACGGACTCCTGGTATGGTGCTATGGGTTAATGCACCAGACTGCAAAATCATTTGAATTGCAAGGTCAGTGGTTTAAGCTCACCAGCTACTCCTTGGAAACACTATACAGGGTTGCTATGGGTCAGAACCGACTTGATGGCAGTTAACAACAACAACATGAGAGCAGACAACCCCATCTTTTGACCCTTTAGCAAGTTGAACACCAGGCATGAGGTTAGCAGCCCAATACCTAACGCATAGTTCACAAGAGCTTCTTCAATCAAGGCATAACACAAAACTTCCAGTGGGTCAGTAACTAAATCTGAAGGGCAAAATAGAACTTTACTCTTTATTTTGATCTCAGGGGGCCCTTTCATAGCCTGGTGGATTAGTTACATAAATGAACAACATTTCTTGCATTTTTCACAACATTCAGTTGGGTTCAATGTTTCTTAATTTATATGCTTCTTTAATGTTACATCTTAAACCCTGGATACTTCCCAAGTTTTCAAAGGCAGAATGGTCTTTAAATGAACAAATAGGTCTGTATGATAACACATTATTCAAAAAGTAATGGTGGTGGTAGTTGTGTGCCACCGAATTGGTTCTGACTCATAGCGACATGTATAGGGTTTGTTGTTGTTAAGTACTGTGGAGTCGGTTCCGACTCATAGTGACCCTACACAGGATTTCCGAGGTTGTAAATCTTTACGGGAGCAGAAAGCCTCATCTTTCTCCCATGGAACAGCTGGTAGTTTTGAACTGCCGACCTTGAGGTTAGCAGCTCGATTCGTAACCACTATGCTACCAGAGCTTATGAGGTTGTAAATTTTTACAGGAGCAGAAAGTCCCATCTTTCTCTTGCAGAACGACTGGTAGATTTGAAGTACAGACCTTGCTGCTTGAGCCCAGCACATAATCCACTATGTTACCAGAGCTCCTTAAAGGATAAGTAATTGAAAGAAAATCATTGTCACTAACAAAATGTAATTTCTTTTTGCCAAGTTTAAAAGAAATAAGAAAAAATGAAAAATATTGAAAAACTAACAAATAGCCCTTGAGACAATCTGGATTTAATTTTGGGTTGTCCACGTCTGATTTTATTCCAGCTTTTCTTCACATCTCTCTGATTAGTAAGTTACTATTTACCAAACAACAGTTGTTGTCTTGGTGATTTTATAGTGCTTGCTGTTGTTAACTGCCATCAGGTCAGTCTGTCTCATATCGACCTTGCATATGGTTTTTGAGACTTTACATCTTCTCAGATCAGAAAGCCTCTTCTTTTTCCTGCAGAGTGACTGGCAGGCTCAAACCACAGACCTTGTGGTTCACAGTGCAGGGCTTATATGGAGCCACCGCATAAGCCTTATAATGCTTAACCTCCCTAGCCCTCTTTCTCATAACAAAAAAAGCTATAATTTATTTGAAACCTTACTTAATCACTGTATTCTATTTTGGATTTCCATGCAATTGCTACATTTCTAACATAACTGCTTTGTAAATCCTATTCACTAAGTCCTTTTTAAAATTTTTTAATAAGCCCTTGAGAACCGTTGGTATAGATTTATGAGAGGTAAATAGAAGATTATCAACCATCTCTTGGTGGAGGGGTGGATAGACCTCATGTGTTATCACAGGATAATGCACTGGACCGAAAGGTAGGTTTGAACCACAAAAGGTGGGCGGTTCAAACTCACCATCTGCTCCTCAGAAACCCTACACAGGGTCACTATGAGTCAGAACTGACTTGATGGTACTGAACAATAACAACAACAAAGGCCTTTTATTTTTTTAAGCTAAAGGATTTTTATAAGAATTTTGTAAGTCCAAATTTTGCTTTTATTAGTTCCCATGGGTGGGTCTATAAACCTAGATTAGGGTAAGAATACTAGTTCTCTATTAATTTCTACCAAAAGCATATAAATTAAGGATTCATTGAGTTAAAAGTTAACATTAAATCCCTGATGATACATCTTCACAAGTGTCAAATACATCACCCAAATAATAAGACTTTAAAAAAATTATGCTTGTTGTAATGGGACAGAAAGAATGAAACTTCAAAGAAACCAGAAGAAGACTTGGACAGATGGTTAGTATGCAGGCACCGCAAATTCCAGGAGCAGGTAGAGGGGGAAAGCAAGCTTTGTCTTACATTGTTGTTGTTGTTAGGTACCATCGAGTTGGTACCGACCCATAGTGACCTTATGCTGTTAAACCCATTCTAGTGCCTGGATTCAAGTTTCCTAGGCCTCAGATGTCTTTAGATGAGGGATTGTTTCATTGGCATAGGAATAAACTCAGAGATAAGACTCACCAATTTTATATCATTGGGAATTTAGTGTATAATAAAGAAACAAATAAACTATTCATATCTGGTGTTAGGACCCTACAGCAGGGTTACAGATGGGCTAAATGTTATTACACTATAATCAAGAAGCTCTGTTGGCACAACAGTTAAGTAAGTGCTAGGCTATTAACCAAAACGTTGGTGATTTGAACCCGCCTACAACAGCAGCCTGAAATGCAGGACAAAGATCTGGCAATCTGCTCCTGAAAAGATCAAATCAAATAAAACTTGCTAGTGGTTACAAATCGGGCTGCGAACCTCAAGGTCAGCAGTTCGAAACTTCCAACTGTTCCGCGGGAGAAAAATAAGGCTTTCTGCTCCCGTAAAGATTCACAGCCTCAGAAGCCCTGTATAGGGTTGCTATGAGTCAGAATCGACTCCACGGCATATAACAACAACAACACCATTGAGTTAATTCCAATTTACAGTGACCCTAAAGCACAAAGTAGACCTGTCCTAGGGTTTCCAAAGCTATATGTAATCTTTATGGAAGCAGACTGCCACATCTTTCTCCCACAGAACAGCTGGTGGGTTCAAATCACGTACATTTCGGTTTGTTGTTGTCAGGTGCCATCAGGTTGGAACCGACTCATAGCGACCCCATGCACAGAAGAGCGAAACAATGTCCGATCCTGGGCCAACCTCACTACCGCCGCCACACTCGATGCCATCAATGATGCCACCTGGCCGATCCATCTCGTTGG
>NW_006408694.1:4981970-4990499 GCF_000296735.1 Chrysochloris asiatica | reverse complement strand
GCAGATTTGCCCAATGCAATACGTCATCTGATCTCTTGACTGCTGCTTCCACGAGTGTTGATAGTTGAACCAAGAAGAATGAAGTCCTTGACAACCTCAATCCATATGAGGTTATTGAAAATACCATGGCTTGGATCAAGCATACCTTAGTCCTCAAGATGATATCTTTGCTCTTCAACACTTTTGGTTAGCAATCACTTAACCACTGTGCCACCAAGGGCTCCTTCTATAAAAATTACAGTCTAGAGAACCCTTTGGGTCAATTCTACTTTGTTACTGTAAGTTGAAAATAGACCTGAGGGGCATCTAGCTTTAACACTAGTCAAGAAATCAAAGGACATACATATTTCATTGGGAAAATCTGCTGCTGCTAAAAAGAGCTCTTTAAAGTGCTAAAAAAGCAAAGATGTCACTTTAATGGCTAAGGTGAGTCTGACCAAAGCTTTGGTCTTTTCAATTACCTAATATGCATGTTAAGGCTGACCATGAAAAGGAAGCACTAATGTATTTGAATTGTGTGAAGAATGCTGAATATACGTATGCTAGACTACCAGAAGAAAAAATAAATCAGTCTTTGAGAAAGTATAGCCAAAATGTTCCTAAGAGAGGAAATTGGCAATATATTTGTCTTGGAACATGTCATCAGGAAAGACCAATTGCTAGAAAAGGATATATCATGGTTGGTCAAGCAGATGGTCAGCGAAAATGAGGGAAATTTTCCATGAGATGAATTGGCACAGTGGCTGCAACAATGGGTTCAAACATACCAAAGATTACGGTGAAGAACTAGGTAATGAATGTTTCCTTCTGTTAGATATAAGGTTGCTATGAATTGGAGTCAACTTGATGGCAATTAGCAACAACAAAAATTACTACTAAAGGCACCATAAAGATGAAAAGATAACCAACATGCTGAGAGAAAGCCTTTGTTACAAGCAAATAAAGTACTTGTGGCAAATATTGCTTTTATACAAATAGCAAATTATGACATGAACATCCAGATGATGAAATACTATAAAAATAAGGTAATGCTGATGGAAAGGTATGTGTTGATATAAAAATATTAAGTGAAAGTATCAATTTTTCCTATGCAAAAAAAGAGAAGTCCGCTGGATGGTACAAATAGCTATCTCACTTGGTTGCTAATCAACAGGCTAGAAGTTCAAGTTCACCCTAGAGGTGATTCAGAAGAAAGCCTTTACAATCTACTTTAGGAACATAGCTGTACTCTCATATACATGCGGTGCCATAAATTAGAATGAACAGAGGGCACCTGGGTGGATGCAAATAAAAAATAAGAACAACACCAATAAAAGACATAATGGGCCTGTCTTCACAATATAAGTTTATTAAAAATCATCACCACTGCTTTGTTAAATAAAGTACTATGATTATTCCCATTTTCCAAAGGAAACAAACAATGTGAGTGGGTGAGTAATTTGCACAAGATTACCCAACTAGAAAGAGGTGATGTTGTTGTTGTTTAGTGCCTTTGAGTCAATTTCAACACATAGCAACCCTGTATAGGGTTTCCAAGAAGCTGGTGAACTTGAACCACCGACGCAGTTCAAATGACTTTGCAGTCTGACACATTAGCCCACAGCGCCATACCAGGACTCCCAGAAAGAAGAGGTGATGGTGGGATTTAAATTCATGGAGTTTAACTATGGTTAAGTTTGGTTCCTAACAACTACACCAAAATGAAGAATACCCAGAAACTTCAGTTTGGCGGGTGGGGGTGGAGTGGGGTGGAGTGGAGCATGTTTAAAGTTGTCATTTAAGTCAACATTTATTAAACAGATGCTGTGGGATAATGTGCTGGACTGGAAAGTCAGTTTAAACCACAAAGTAGTGGTTCATAAGCACTGGACTGCTAACCACAAAGTCAGAAGTTCAAACCCACCAGTCAGTCCTCAGAAACCCTATACAGGGTGGCTGTAAGTTGAAACCAACTCCATGGCACTTAACAAAGTAACATCATATAGAGTCCTGGTGTGGCCCTGTAGAGTAAGAATTGGACTGCTAAACCACAAGGTCAAAGATTCAAACCCACCAGCTGTTCCTGGGAAACCCTATATAGGATTGCTATGAATTGGAACAATCTGATGGCACATTAACAACAACAGCATCATAACATCCTGTACTATCTAAGGGGTAAGGAGTTGAGGTTAGAGATAAATTCAGCTGATAAAGACTCAGTGCAGAATTTGTGCAAGTGTGTGAAGTGCGAAGAATGGAGTTCAGGAATGTTCTAAACTAGAGTCCTTTGTAATGCCTGTTGCCGCCTAGTAGATGACTATTCATAGTGACCCAATGGAACAGAACAAATTGCCCACAGCTTTCTCCCGTGGAGTGGGTGCTGGGCTCCAAACACTGACCTTTCAGTTCCAACCCAAGGCGAGCCCGTATAGGGTTTCTGAGGAGCAGCTGATAAGCTTGAACCACCAACCTTGTGACTTTCTTTACAGTCCAGAGCATTATTCAGTACCACACCAGGATTCCTTTTTGTTAGCAGTCCCTTGCTTTATAATACAGTACTTATATTTCTTGGTAGAAGTAACAAGACATGAAAATCCTAGGGAGTACAGTTATAGCTCAACACACATAGGGTTACCATGAGTCAAAATCAACACAATGACAACTGGATTAACTTTTTTTTTTTTTTTTAAGTAGTTTACACTTCACTTGAAGGAATTATTGAGAACCTTAAAGCAGGGGAGTGGTAGAATCAGATTTGACTTTTTGGAAAACTGCTATGCCAATTGAAAAAGCAGGACTAGATTAAGGAGGCAAGGTGTTTGATCAGAACTGAGACAATGAAAGTGTAAATGAGGAGGGGAAATACTTGAGAATTTAGGGAAAACCAGTAGAATGCTACTTATTTTCATCTCTGTGGTGTCCCCAGGGCTTGAAATAGTGCTAATATAGTTTTCGGCAACACTTGGACTCCTGGTATGGCACTGCAGGTTAATTCTCTGTACTGCAAGGTCAGTTTGACCTGCAAGGTCAGCAGTTCAAGCTCACCATTCATTCCTTGGAACCCCTGACCGCTATGAGTTGGAAACGACTCAACCACACTTAACAACCCAACATTTGGATAGCATTCTTGGTAAGGGAGCTCTGGTAGCGTAGTGGTTACGAATCGGGCTGTGAATCTCAAGGTCAGCAGTTCGAAACTACCAGCTGTTCCATGGGAGAAAGATGAGGCTCTCTGCTCCCATAAAGACTTACAGCCTCGGAAGCCCTGTACAGGGTCACTATGAGTCAGAACTGACTCCACAGCACATAACAACAACAGGCTAAAATCTGGCTAACACCTGATATTGACTCATAGTGACCCTATGCTGTTAAATGCTGTCAAGTCAGTTTCAGCTCATAGTGACCCTGTATAGAGCTTTTTGAGGAGCTGCTGGTGGGTTTGAATGCCCAACCTTGCAGTTATCAGTTCAGTGCTTATCCTATGGGACACAGTAGAACTGCCCCCATAGTGTATCCAAGGCTGTAAACCTTTACAGAAACAGACTATCAGTTCTCATGTGGAGCAGCTAGTAGGTTCAAACTGCCTAACTCTTGGTTGGCAGCCAAGTGCTTAAGTACTGTGCCACCAGGGCCCCCATGAATAGGAGTCGACATAACAGTTGAGCTTTGGGATTTTGGATACCTGATATGATTAATAAGTAGTGTTAGGAAAACTGGATTGCCACATGCAGAAAAATGAAACGGTACCCATGCCTACACACAAAATATTTTTTAATGGAGTACAGATCTAAATGTGCAAACTAAAACCATAAATTCCTAGAAGAAAATATAGGGACAATGCTGTTGGGCCTAGCTTTTCATAATGACAATCTAATGATACAGCAAAAGCACAGTAAAAATAAATGAGACCTTGTAAAAATTTAAAACTTGTTCTTCAAAAGGCCCTAACAAAAAAGTGACGAGAAGCTATTGACTGGGAAAATAGCCCACCAGCTAACTCAGAGGGAGAATGATGAGACTTGACTGCACTTGCCAACAATAGTACGTATCATATGTATAATTACAAAATCTCAGAAGGACAGGACATTGGGGCTCAAATATAATAAAATATTGAAAAAATGTTGTTAAGTACTGTAGAGTCAGTCCTGATTCATAGCAACCCTATATAGGGTTTCTCAGGAGCAGCTTGTGAGTTTGAACCACCAACCTTGTGGTTAACAATCCAGTGCTTATTCTAAAGAACCACTCTAGGACTCCATTGAAGAAATGTTGTTGATGTTAAGTGCCATTGAGTTGGTTCCAACTCACAGCAACCCTGTATAGGGTTTCCAAAGAGCTGCACAGTGAGTTTGAATGACTAACTTTGTTGTTCAAACCAACCTTGTTTTATCCTACAGTGCCACACCAGGACTCCCAGCAGGACTCCATTGAAGAAATGTTGTTGCTGTTCTAAAGTGCTGTTCATAGCTACCCTGTATAGGGTTTGCAAGGAGCAGCTGGTGAGCTTGAACCACCGACCTTGCAGTTCAAATGGCTTTGCAGTCTGGAGCATTAACCCACAGTGCCACACCTTGGATATTTGCCAAATATGATAAAAGCTATTTTTTTTTAAAAAATGAATGAAGCTCAGAAAACCCCAAGAAAAAGCAATATTAAGAAAATCCATTTCATGAAAGAAAACATCTCACAAATAAGCACATGAAATGATGCTCATCATTAGTCAAAGAAATTCAAATTAATACTATAAGGAAAAACTATTTTAAAAAACAAAGCAAACTGCCCTAAACATTAAAATAAAAAAAGACTTCCAGTATCAAATGTAACACAACTGTAACTCTCATACATTCCTCCTGTGAGTGAAAAAGGGAACTGTCACTTTGAAAAAGCATTGTGAGTCTTTTCTAAAGTTAACACTTTGCAATTCTTTTCTTTAGTTATTTAACCAAGAGAAATAGAAAATATGCCTACCTGAAGACTTGAAAAAGCAGTTTTACTCACAGCAGCCTGAAACTGGAAACATAATTGTCCATCAATAGATAAATGGATAAATTGTACAGCCATAGAATGTATTTCATAGTATCAAAGGAACAAATTATAAATTTAGGCGACAAGAATCTCAACATCATTATACTAAGTAAAAGTCAAACACAAAAGTACTCACCTCACCCTATTCCCAGCAATGCACAAAAGATTATGTATTGTATGATCCCTTTGTATGAAATTATAGAAGAGGAGAGCACCATAGCGCATAGGATGCAGTTTTGTGGGCACCAGGGGTGGGACTGAGTTTACTTCAAAGATCCCAAAAGAACCTTTTGGAATGATAAAGTTATTTTCTATCATAATTTTAGTTGGTAATTACACAATTTTATACATTTGTCAAAACTTAAAATTGGAAGTTTACTTTTTGGAAATTGTTGGTAAGTGCTGTGTCAAGGGGGTTCTGATCCATAGAGAGCCTGTATAGTGTTTCCAAGGAGTGGCTGGTGAGCTTGAACCACCAACCTTGTGGTTCAAACAACTTTGCAGTCCAGCAGATTAACCCTCAGCACCACACCAGGACTCCTTTGCAAATTACATGTCAATAACGATGAGCTATGGTGTGGTGCTGTAGGATTAGCACTGGACTGCTTACCAAACTAACTTTTAGAAAGGAATAGATATAAACAGAGTTGAAATACTAACTTACGACACATTTTCTTCAAATACATTTTTCTGAGTACTCAATCATTTGAACTAAGATATTTTTATGAAAATTCTAAAATTAAAAACAAGGTAAACATACTGCCTCTTTTTAGATACTTCAGAAGAAGAATAAATCTGTATTGAAAAAAGTAGTCAGAATGCTCCTTGGAAACAAGTTAGAAGGCTAATTCAGAAGGACAAATTATTTTGAGTTAGATTTCAAATTTGTCAAAAGCAGTTACTTTTGTTCTTAGCCTAACTGTTCCTAAAAGTGAGACTGGTGATGTTTACATGCATGTAGTCAGCCGAGACCAGTCCGTGTAGAAGAGATCATGCTTAGTAATATAAAGGTTTAGTGAAGAAGAGGAAAATTCTCAGTGAGATGAATTGACACAATGACTACAACAATGAACTCAAACAAAAAATTGTGAAAATGGTAAAAGATCAGGCAGGGATTTGTTCTGTTGTACAGAGCATAGCAGGTTACAAGTTGAACTGCTAACTGCAACGTCAGCAGTTCAAATCTACCAGCCACTCCTCAAGAGAAAGACAAGGCTTTCTGTTCCAGTAAAGATTTATAGCCTTGGAAACCCAATCAGGGTCACTATGAGTTAGAATGCACTACATGACACTTAACAACTTGAAGGCACATAAAAAACATTAAGTGAAGATTTAAGAATAATTGTTATTAAGTGCCATCCAGGCAGTTCTGATTCATAGTGACTCTGTATGGGGTTTCCAAAGAGCAGCTGAGGGACTTAAGCTACCAACCTTGTGGTTAGCAGTCCAGTGCTTATCCTACAACTATACACCAGGACTCCATTAGCATCTCTTTTTTTAAAAAAAAATCTCTTCTCAAGATAAAAACCAGGTGTTATTTATGGAGCTCTTTAAAGGAGGAGCAAGGATGTTAAAAACAAACAAAGCAGAATTTCTTTTATGAACAGTTAGGCTGAGAACAAAAATAACTACTTCTTACAAATTTAAAATCTAACTCAAAGCAATTTGTCCTTCTGGAATAACCCTCTTCCTTAGAACTCTCTTAAGTATAAACTTTAAAAAACTGTGCATGATTATTTTTTTAAAAAATCAAAGCAAATAAAGTCATATATTCTGATCACAGAAGATAATTATTTTAACTGTCCATTTGTCCAGGGCAAAACTGTTTTTGCTCATTTCAACCTGAAACTGTTTCCTTCTAACAAGGAAAAACCTTTGCTCTATGGCAGGTTAATATTAAGACCATGCAGCAAGAACTTTATTTTAAAAACATTTTTAATTAAGTGCTTCATGATTGAAAACTTAAGTCTACTACTGGCTCAATAAAATAAATAATTGTATTCAAAAATTGAACACAGTTAAGTACAGTAGTCTACAAAGAAAAAAAAATTATATATTGCAACTCCTAGCAACCCTATAATAGTACAGTAGCCCCATAGGGTTCTCAAGGTTATAAATCTTAATGGGGGTGGGAGTGGGGGCATGGGGGTGGGTAGGGGGCGTCAAGGGGGTATGAATGGTGATGAAGATCTCCAGGTCTTTTATCCCACAGAGCTGCTGGATGGAATTACCAACCTTTGGGTTAGAGTGTTAACCATAATACCATCATGCACCAGGAGGCTTCAAAAAGTGCATGGGAAATGGAATTAAAAGGTTATGGAACTTTTCCACAAAATTTTGAGGCCCCTCGTGTATTTATATTTACAAATTCATTTAATAGCAAGCGAAACACATTGACACTCTTCAGAAAGCCACAGGGTCGATATAAGGCAGAACCAATCTGACAACCATAAGCACTTTTAAATGACCAAGTTTTTATACTGGGAAGAAATAAAAGTAGTTATTTAGTTTTTTTAGTATCGGAAATACAGAGCAATTGCTAAAAAAATCTTATACATTATAATAATTTCATTTTTACTCACCCTTTCCAGGTAGACGTTAACAGGCCAACAGAAGAGAGCAAATGCTATAGAAATTCACAGATTTCCTTTAAATCCATTTATGTTGCACCCACCCACTAGCTATCTAATTTAAATCTGAAAGAAGACAAAAGAATGTTTTACCTTCTGACCTTTGTTGCTGTTGTTAGTGCCACTGAGTGGGTTTCAACTCATGGAAACCCTGTATAGGGTTTCTGAGGGAGGAGCAACTGATAGATTAGAACTGCTGACCCTGCCATTCGACTGAAATTGCATTTGAGTGCTTATCCTACAGTGCCACACCTTCTGCCCTTTGTTGTTGTTGTTGAGTGCTATGGTGTCACTTCTGACTCATAGAGACCCTGTATAGGGTTTCCAAGGAGCAGCTGATGTGTTTCAATTGAAGATTTTGTGGTTCACAGTCCAGTGCTGATCCTATAGCATCCCACCAGAAGTGCATCTGCCTTTTGTTGTTGTTAAGTGGCATCCAGTTGGTTTCATTCAACTCATAGAGACCCTTTATGGGGTTTCAGAGTAGCTGGTGGGTTTGAACTGCTGACCTTGAGGTTCAAACTGACCTTGTGATCCAGTGCTTTAGTTCATAGTGCCACACCAGGACTTGGTATGTATATTTATCCCAGAAGACCTCCTTCAAATTATGAACTTTGTGAGTTTTCATAAAATTCTATGCTTGAATAGATTGGAATGTATTCATTGACGTAATTAATAGTTGAGAGTCCCTCCAGGGTACCTGGTCATAATATGCAATATGAATGTGTACACAAAACAAAAACAATGAAAAATCTTTCAGTCTCGTCGTTGTTAAGTACCATGGAGTCGATTCCGACTCACAGTGAGTCTGCACAGGGTTTCTGAGGCTGTTACAGCCGTGAAACGACTGGTAGTTTCAAACTGCCAACCTTCAGGTTAGCAGCCCAATTCATAA
>NW_006408694.1:4979303-4981500 GCF_000296735.1 Chrysochloris asiatica | reverse complement strand
AACTTCTCCTTAAGGTTTCTGAGGCTATAAATCTTTATGGGATAAGAGAGCCTCATCTTTTTTCCACTGAGAAGCTGGTGGGTTTGAAATGCTGACTTTTTGATAGCAGCCCAGTGCTGAACTCACTTCGCCACCAGGATTCCTAACAGTCAGATAAATGCTATGATTTGGAGGAGCAGAGTTTTGGTATGGTGTTGTAGGATAAGTACTGTACTGCTAATAACAAGGCTGGTAGTTCAAACCCACCAGCCACTGTTCAAAAACCCTATACAGGTTGACTATTAGTTGGAATGGACGCTAGGGCACATAACAACAACAATAATGGAGGAGCACTGGGCAGCTATGCAGTCTTAGGAGGGACACAGATCTGTTCTTTGAGATAAAGCAAAGGGTAGGAAGTAGGTCGTGGAGAATGAACTGGAAAGGCATGTAATCCTCTAAATAAATGAAAGATAAGACAGAGAATCTTGTCTAGAAGAAAGGATCTCCTCCCTCTATCTGCTCCAGGCTAAGGACCAAAGTTTGCAAAAGCTAACCACTTAAAAGACAGGGAAAAGATATCCTTGGAAAATTCAATATGGCTCAAATTAGGAGTTTTGAGTTTCAGGTAAGGGAGTAAATGGAATTACTTAATACAAAGACCATATCCCTACCCCTATCTTCAGGTGATTATAGTTCAGAACATTGTTTTAAGATGTGAAAGCATTCCAAGGTGAGGCCATAGACTGTGTGGCCTATAGAGAGGAGGTCAGGGTCACTGAATGGCTAACCCTGAGGGTATGACAGACTAATGCACGAATTAAGTGTTCATTTCCAAACCAACAACAATTCTCTAACAAGGATGAGTATAAAACAACCTGGTACTGGTACAGTAATGAAATATACATTGAATTGAGAACCCAGAAGTAAATCCATCCACGTACAATCAACTGATCTTTCACAAGGGGTGAAAACACATTAAATGGAGAAGAGATAGTCTCTGCTACAAATACTGCTGGCAAAACTGGAAGTCAATTTACATAAAAATGAAACAAGATTCATCTCTCACACCATAAACAAAAAGTAACTCAATGTAGATTAAAGGCCTAAATGTAAAACTTAAAACCATAAAGATCAGCAATGAAAAAATAGGGACAAGCTTGTTGTTGTTGTCATGTGCTGTGGAGTCTGTTCCGACTCATAGCGACCCTATACAGGGTTTCCAAGGATGTAAATCTTTATGGGAGCAGAAAGTCTCATCTTTCTCCCATGGAACAGCTGATGGTTTCGAATTGCTGATCTTGAGATTCACAGCCCGATTCGTAACCACTATGCTACCAGAGCTCCTTAGGGACAAGCTTAGGGGCTCTAATACATGGCATGCATATACTATCAAACACTACAAAAGCCACATAAACAGTACAAGACAAAATAGATGACTGAGACCTCCTAAAAATTAGAAACTTGTGCTTCCAAAAATTTTGCCAAAAGATGAAATATATAGCTATATAGACATATGTATCCCATAAATACATAAGCATTTGAAGAGGATATTTTTGAAAAAAAATTTGAAATAAAGAAGAGCATTTACTTTTTCTGAAACACAACCATGAATGGAGCTTACAGCAGGTAAAACGAAACATTCCTAGATATTATCAAACATCTTAAGGCAATGAGTTGATAGGCCTGGGGCCTCAGGATCAAAGTCTCAGGGGACACCATGGACCATTGGCATATCATAGTCCACAAAGACTGTTATACATTCTGCTTGAGTGATTAGCATCTGGGATCTAGACAACTCCTGAGTGGTCTACTAAGATGTAGCTATTGGTCTCTCTATGTGCAGAAGAAAGAAGAGTTAAAAGAATTGAAGGGGCTTGGAATCAATTAGCCCAATAGAGTAATAGAACATGTGAATATCAGTCTCCACAAATCTGAGACCAGAAGAACTAAACAGTGCCTGGCTACCACACCAACAGCTCTGAAAGAGATCACATTAGAGACTCCTGGACAGACTGGAATAAAATGGGGAACAAAACAAAAAAAAATTTTTTTTTTAAAGAGTGTTTTTACTGGCCAGAGACTGCAGAATCCTGTGACTAATGTCCTCAACCACCCTTCAGATCTGGAAAGGAACTTACCAAATAATGTGGTCAAATCTTAAGCCAAGCAGTAGATAGTTTTATAAAGGGGGGAGGTGGGAGGACAACACTAGCAA
>NW_006408694.1:4976706-4978953 GCF_000296735.1 Chrysochloris asiatica | reverse complement strand
ATGCATTAGACACTAAAGGCCAGAAGAGTTATGGGATAATATCAAGAACATCATACAGGAAGAAAGCAAAAGATTATTCAAAAACAAGAAAGAGGGAAAAGACCAAAATGGATGTCAGAAGAGACTCTGAAGCTTGTTCTCCAGCATAGATATGCTAAAGCACATTGAAGAAATGATGTAAAAGAGGGGAACAGAAAATTTCAAAAGGCAACTCCAGAAGACAAAGTCAAATACTTTAACAAAATAAGCAAAGACCTGGAATTAGAAAACCCAAAGAGAAGAAAACACTCAGCATCCTCAAGCTGAGGGAACTGAAGAAAAAATTCAAGCCTCCACTTGCAGTATTAAAGGATTCAATCTATGGGCAAATTATTAAATGATGTAGAAAACATCAAAAGAAGGTAGAAGGAATGCACAGAGTCACTGTACCAAAAAGAAATGGTTGGTGTTCAACCATTTCAAGAGATAGCATATGATCGAGAGCCAATGATACTGAAGGAAGAAGCCCAAGGTGCATTGAAGGCATTGGCAAAGAACAAGGCTCCAGAAATTAACCAAATACCAATTGAAATGTTTCAACAAACTGATGCAGCACTAGAGGCACTTAGTCATTTATGCCCAGAAATTTGGAAGACAACTACCTGGCCAAGTGACTGGAAGAGATCCATATTTGTGCCCATTCCAAAGAGAGATAACCCAATGGAATTTGGAAATCATCAGACAATATCATTAATATGCCATGTCAGCAAAATTTTTGCTAAAGATAATTCAAAAACAGCTGCAATCATACATTGGCAGAGAACTTCCAGAGGTTTAAGCCAGATTCAAAAAGGAACATAGAACAAGGGATATTGTTGCTGTTTGTCAGACAGATCTTGGCTGAAAGCTGAGAATATCAGAAAGATGTTTACCTGTGTTTTGTTAACTATGCAAAGGCTTTTGATTGTGTATATCAAGATAAGCTATAGACAGCATGTGGAGCATATGTATTCCAGAACACTCAATTTTACTCATAAGGAACCTGTACATAGACCAAGAGGCAGTTCAAACATCACAAGGTAATGTGGAATGGTTTAAAATTAGCAAAGGTGTGCACCAGGGTTGCATTCTTTTACCATACTTATTCGTATGCTGAGCACACAATCTGAGAAACTGGATTATATGAAGAGAAACATGGCATAAAGATTGATCTTCTCAGACCCTGTAGAAGAATATCATGTTTGAGAAAATGGAGGGCGGAGAGCAAGAGAAAGACTCCCATTGAGATGGATTGGCACAGTGGCAGTAGTGATAGACTCAAATATAGTAATGATTGTGAGGTTGGCACAGGACCGGGCAGTGTTTCATTTTGTTGTGCTTAGGGTCGCTATGAGTTGGTACCTAACAACAGCAACAGCAGATAAACCAGTTTGACCTGTAAAATATCTTACAAGGAAGTAAAATTACAGAATTTTTATGGGTGGTCTTCCTTAATGACATGTCCCATAAAATAAAGAATATTTATGGATGGTCTTCCTTAATGGCATGTCGCAGAATGTGATTGCTCAGCTATAGCCCTTGGCATGTCCTACACATGTTTACAATTGCCCAAAGAAGCAGCAGTATAGGCCTCAACATTCCTCAAGACTGGTTAAAAGATTTCAGTCAATAAGTGATTCATGCTTAGTACTGATTTCTGAACTCCCGTTTCCCACCTCAGGAATTTTGTTTTTGTTTCTGAGTTTCTTTTTCTTTTTCTTTAATTTATCTCCTAAGTTTGATTAACTCTTACTTCACACCTTCTGTCTGTTTATTTTGACTCGATTTATTTTTAAATCTAGATTTTAAAGAGTTGTGTTCCATTCTTTCTTTACTTGTGTTTTATTATGGGGGTGGGAGGGATGTTTTCTTTAGCTGAAAAGATTGATTTCTGTATTCTGTTTTCTTTTAAATTCAATGATAAACTTTTGTTTTGTATTGGATTTTTCTGAATCAGCAATAGCAGATAATCTTACAAAGCTGTTTAGGTAGTGTTGTGTTAATGAGGCCGTATCAGTATGGACACAGAAAGAAACAAACACAACAGAATGGACATAGATACCATGTGAAGATCATCAGCGAACCAAGGACTAGAAGATGAAAGAGACAAAGATTTCCCCTAAAGAGAGAAAGATAGACTTCCTCTATAGCTGGTGCCCTGAATTCAGACTTCTAGTTCTGGTAGCGTGGTGGTTATGAATTGGGCTGTGAACCGCAAGGTCAGCAGTT
>NW_006408694.1:4963727-4975566 GCF_000296735.1 Chrysochloris asiatica | reverse complement strand
ACATCTCCATTGTAATGACATGAAGTGTATAATTTGTTGAATGTGGGACTGATGATCTGTAAACTTTTACTCAATTCACAATTAAAATTTAACTAAAATTGAGGGGGGAAAAAACAAACACACAAGTAAACATTTTTCTGTTATTCTCTTTCAGCCAAGATCCATCTATGTCAGCAATGGTATGCCTTGTTGCATGTCCTCTTCTAAATCTGGCTTGGATTTCTGGCAGTTCTCTGTTAATGTATTGCTGCAACAGTTTTTTAATATAGTGTCAGCAAAATTTTAGTTGCATGTGATTTTGACAATATTAGATAATTTCCACATTCTGTTGGCACATTCTTTTTTGGGGTTTTTTTTGGTGTGTGTTGTTGTTGTTTTTTAAATGCTTTTATTGTGAATTGAGTGAAAGTTTACAAGGCAGATCATCAGTTTCACATTCAATAAATCATACACCTTGTTTCATTACAACAATTATAATCCCATCCATGTACCGTCAGTTAACAGTATTTCTGTCTACTCATTTTAGCTCTTTTTTTTTTTAATAAACACTCAGGAATATATAATAATTTACACAACCAAAGGGCACCTTCTGCAAGTCTGCCTCTTGGCTGCCATCTCTCAGTCCCTCTCTTCCCATGAATCTAGAATCTGTAACCACTACCCTTCTCTCCATGTCCCCATCTCTGCCTCCATGGGCACATTCTTTGGAATGGGAACAAATATGGATATCTTCTAGTCAGCCTGGTGACTATCTTCCAAATTTTTTGGCACAGACAAGTGAGTGCTTCCAGCCTTTCATCAGTTTGTTGAATCCATTTATCTGGTATGTCTTCAATTCCTCCAGACTTGTTTGTCTCTAATGCTTTCAGTGCAGCTTGAACTTCTTCCTTCAGTACCACTGGTTCTTGATCATATGCTACCTCTTGAAATGGTAGAAATTAGACACATTCTTATTGAGATATTTCCAGGAAGTAATCTGTGTTCTGGAGTCACTATGTCAATCCAGTGATGTGGCACTGTAAGATAAGCACTCAACTACTAATCACAATGTCTACAGTTCAAACCCACAAGCTGCTTGCTCCTCGGAGACGCTAGAGATCAATTCTAATACTTTGGCCTATCACACGCTTTTAAGACTCCAGGCGCTATACAACAAACTAGGAGCTAGAACAAAAGCACTAAGTATGTCATTAGGTCAATTATTTGAGATGTTCCTGAAATCAGGACTTGTTTTTATTTTTATTTTTTTAACTTTTTATTGTGAATTGGGTGAAGGTTTACAGAACTGAACATCAGTTGCACATTCAACAAACTATACACTGTGTCATTACAAAGATTGCAATACACTCCATATACCATAGGTTATCAGTATTTACCTCAATTCACTTTATTTTTTTCCTCTCCCGCTGCCTCCCTACCTGCCTTAAACCATTGTAGAATGTTTCAATTATCAAGAAAATCTTTTCTTCACTTTTTAAAACAGTTGTTGTTTGGTGCTGCCGAGTTGTTTCCGACTCATAGCGACTCTGTATAGGGTTTCGAGGAGAGGCTGGCCAACTTTGCGATTCAAACTGATCTTTTGATCCAGTGTCTCATGCAGTATTTGTCCTTTTGTGGTTGACTTATTTCATTCAGCATAATGTCCTCCAGGTTCATCATATTGTGGTGTTTTGCAGATTCTTCATTATTCTTCAACATTACATAATATTCTATTGTGTGTGTGCCAAAGTGTGTTTAACCACTCTTCTGTTGATGAACATTTAGGTTGTCTTCATCTTTTTGCTATTGTGTGTAGTGCTGCAATGAACATGGGTGTGCATATGAAGTCATATCATAACTCCTATTTCTTGAGGATATATGTCAAGTGGAGGGATTGCTGTATCATAGGTATTTCTATTGCCAACTTTTTGAGAAAGTGTCATACATTTTCCACAGTAGTTGAACCAATTTCTGCACAATTTAGTCTCACCAGCAGTGTAGGAAGGATTTCAGTTTCTTTGCCAGCATGTATTGTTTTCTGTGATTTGGAACTTTGCTATTAATGCTGGAGTAAGAGATTATACCTCATTGTTGTTTTGATTTGCATCTCTATAATGGATTCCTGGTGTGGTGCTGCAGAATAATGCACTGCACCACAAGGTCCATTTGAACCTCAACGTCAGAGGTTCAAAACCACCACCTACTCCTTGAAAACCTTATACAGGGTCCCTATGGATTGGAACAAACTCAATGGCACTTAACAATAATAGGAGTCCTGGCATGGCACTTTGGGCTAATGCACTGGACTGCGAAGTCGATTTGAACACCAGGGTTGGCATTTCAAGTTCACCAGCTGCTCTTGGAAACAGTACACATGGTCTCTACTAGTTGGAACTGTCTTGATGGCATTTAACAACATCAACAACAATGGCTTAAATGGCACTGTAAGATCAGCACTGGACTATGAACCATAAGGTCAGAAGTTCAAACCCACCAACTGCATCTTGGAAACCCTATACAGGGTTGCTAGGAGTCAGAATTTACTCAATGACATTTAACAACAATAGCTGATGATCATGAGCATTTCATCATATGTTTGTTGGCTGCCTAAATGCTTTCTTTAGTGAAGTCTATTTTTGTCCTCTGCCTACTTTTAATTGGATTATTTATCTTCTTGTTGAGGTGTTGGCATGTTCTATAAAGTTTGGAGAATAGTCCTCTGTCTGATATGTCATTGCCAAACATTTTTTCCCAGTCTGTATGTTCCCTTTCTACTCTTTTGGTGAAATACTTTGATGCAATCAATGTCTCATTTTTAGGAGGTCTCAGTCATCTATTTTGTTGTCTTTTTGTATGTGAAACCAACACTTTGATCCCACTCCAAGGAACTTAAACTCATTAGATATTTCATTATATATAGACAGCCTCAGCAACTAACATTTTTTGGTGTGTCTTCATTGTGAATATGTCTATTACACTTTTGGTAATTGAACTTTTTACAATTTGTTGACAGCAATTATATAAATCGATTGTGAAGCCTTAGTTTTAATCATTTGATTTTTCTTTCACTGGAAACCAAAACTCAGTATTTTATAAGAAATAATCACCACCACTACCCACTTTTCCTCTCCCTCCCACCCAGAGTAACCACTAATAATACTTTAATTTTTATACATTTTCCTAATCTTGTCTTTTTATATAAATGACTGACTTATATCACTTAGCATAATGTCTTCAAGTTCCATCTATAGTGTAATATGTATCAAGATATAATTTCTCTTATTGGCCTAGTTCTTGTGTGGTGCTGTAGATTAAGTACTTGGTTGCTAACCATAAGGCCATTGGTTCAAATTCACCAGTCACTCCTTGGAAACCCTATACAAGGTTGCTATGAATCAGAACTGACTCAACAGTGCTTAACAACAATACTGGCTTATCAAGTTAGGTTCTCATTCAACAATTTCTGCACAAGTTTTTCAATGACATTGGTTACATTCTTCACAATGTACAGACATTCTTATTATTTCTGTTCTGCTTGTTCTGTTTCCATTAATTTAGTTAACCTTCCCCCCTCACATTCTTTAGTTTATTTTAAAGTAATTATTTAACATTTAGAAAGGATCGCTGCTGGTGCAGTGGTAGGAACCCATCAGTCAATCCATGGGTAAAAGACATGGCAGTCTGCTTCTGTAAAGATTACAGTTTGGGAAACCCTTGGGGCATTTCTCCACCACTCGTCAGTTTGTCTTACTGTAGTGGCTTGAATGTTGCTGTGATTCTGGAAACTATGACACCAGTATTTTAAAATGCCAGCAGGGTTACCCATGATAGACATATTTCAGCTGACCTTCCAGACAAAGATAGACTAGAAAGGAGAGAACAGCTACTTCTGAATATTTAGTCACTGGAAACCTTGTAAATAGTAGTGGAACAATGTCAGTACCAGAATATTTAATATTGAAACCAGATGAAGAACACCAGAATATTGTCAGAGATAGTGCCGGGAAATGAGCCCCTCAGGTTGTAAGGTACTCAAAATACAACTGGGGGAGAGCTACTTCCTCAAAGTAGAATATACTGTGATGACAGGAATGGAGTAAGCCTATGGGACCTTCACTTTCTGATGGGGTATAACTCAAAAGGAGGAGAAACAGCTGTAAACATCCATTAATAATCAGAAGATGGAATGTGCAAGGCATGAATCTAGGAAAATTGGTAGTTGTCAAAAGTGAAATGGAACACATAAACATGGATATCCTATGCATTGGTGAGCTGAAATGGACTAGTGTTGGACATTTTGAATATAAAAATCACATGGTTTACTATGGTGGTTATGACAAATTGAAGAGGAATCGTATCATAATCATCAAAAAGAACATTTCAAGATCTATCTTGAAGTACAACACTGTCTGTGATAGGATAATATTCATATCCTTATACGGAAGTCCAGTTAATACAACTATTATTCAATTTTAAGCTCCAACCACTTAAGCCAATGATGATGAAATTGAAGAATTCTATCAACTTCTTCAGTTGGAATTTGATCAAACAAGCAATCAGGATGTATTGATAATTACTGTCTATTGGAAGGCAAAGGTTGGAAACAAAGAAGAAGGATCAATAGTTGGAAAATATGGCCTTGGTGATAGAAATGATGCTGCAGAATTTTTCAAAACCAATGACTTTTTCATTGCAAATACCTTTCTAAAACAACATAAAAGATGACTTACACATATACCTCGCCAGATGGAATACCCAGAAATCAAATTGACTACATCTGTGGAAAGAGACTCCATATCATCAGCCAAAATTAGATCAGAGGCAGACAATTGAACAGACCATCAATTGCTCATATGAAAGTACAGACTGAAACTGAAGAAAATTAAAACTAGTCCACAGGAGCCAAAATATGATCCTGAACATATCCCAAATGAGTTTAGAGATCATCTCAAAGAGAGACTGGATGAATTAGACACTAATAACTGAAGGCCTGAGGTGTTGTGGGATGACATCAAGAATATCACACAGGAAGAAAGCAAAGGTCATTAAGAAGGTAAAAAAGAAAGAAATGGCCAAAATGGATGTCAAAAGAGACTCTGAAACTTGCTGTCCAGCATAAAGATGCTAAAGCAAATGGAAGAAATGAGGAGGTAAAAGAGCTGAACAGAAAAATCCAAAGGGCAGCTCCAGAAGAGAAAGTAAACTACTATAATGAAATGTGAAAAGAATTGGAGTTAGAAAACCAAAAGGGAAGAACATAATCAGCATTTCTCAAGCAGAAAGAACTGAAGCAAAAATTCAAGCCTCAACTAGCAATATTGAAAGACTTTATGGGCAAAATATTGAATGATGCAGAAAACATCAAAAGAAGATAAGAGGAATACATGGTCACTGTACCAAAAAGATACAGTCGCGGTTCAGTCATTTCAAGTGGTAACATATGATCAAGAATCAATGATATTGAAGGAAGAAGTCCAAGGTGCACTGAAGGCATTGCAAAATATGTCCATTCCAGAGAGAGGTGACCGAACCAAATACGGAAATCATAGAACAATATAATTAATACCACATAAAAGGAAAATTTTGCTAAAGATAATTCAAAAATAGCTGCAAAAGTATATTGACAGAAAATTGTCAGAGGTACAAGCCAGATTCAGATGAGGACATGAAATGAAGGATATCATTACTGACGTCAGATGGGTCTTGGTTGAAAGTAGAAAAATGCTTTCCTGTGCTTTACTGACTATACAAAGGCTTTCAACTGTGTGGATCATGACAAGCTATGGACATCATTGCAGACAATGAATATTCCAGACCACTTAATTGTGCATATGAAGAACCAGTGCATTGACCAAGATCGTTTGAACAGAACAAGGGGATAGTGAATGGTTTAAGGTTAGGAAAGGTGTGCACCAGGGTTGCATTCTTTAATCATACTTATTCAATTTGTATGCTGAAGAGATAATCTGAGAAGCTGGGTTATATGAAGAAAAACGTGGCATCAGGATTGGAGGAAGACTCATTAACAACCTGTGATATGCAGATGATACAACTTTGTTGCTGAAAGTGAATAGGACTTAAAATGCTGACAAAACCAAAGACCATGGCCTTCAGTATGGGTTGCACATCAATGTCAAGAAAATAAAAATCCTCACCACTGTATAATATCATGATAAATGGGGGAAAAATTGAAGTTGTCAAAGACTTCATTTTGCTTGGATCCATCATCTATGCTCATGGAAGCAGCAGTCAAGAAATCAAATGACATATTGCATTAAACAAATTTGCTGTACAAGACTGCTTTAAAGTGTTCAAGAGCAAAGATGTCCATTTGAGTACTAAGGTGCACCAGATCCAAACTATGGTACTTTCAATAGCCTCATATCCAAGTGAAAGTTGCACAATGAATAAGAAAGACCATAGAAGAACAGATACATTTGAGTTGTGGTGTTGGAGGAGAATACTAAAAGTACCAGGTACTACCAGAAGAGTGAACAAGTCTGAGTTGGACGAAGTACAGCCAGAATACTCCTAGAAGCCAATATGGCAAGACTTCATGTCTCATACTTCAGACATATTATCAGGAGGGACCAGTCTCTGGAAAAGGACATCATGCTTGGTAAAGTGGAGGGTCAGCCAAAAAGAAGAAGACTCCCAACAAAATGGATTGGCACAGTGGCAGCAGGAATAGGCTCAAGTGTAGCACCCATTGTGACATTGGTGCAGGCTTAAGAAGTGTTTTGTTATGTTGTGCACAAGGTCACTATGAGTGGGTGCCTACTCCATGGTACCTAACAATAACAATGGGGCATTTATATTCTGTCCTATAGGGTCACCAAGAGTCAGATGGACTCAACAGCGAAAGAATTGTCTGTTCTCATATAGGCAATTTTTAAATGAAACACAGTATTTATGGGTGATATTTTAAATACTTTATAAGTCAATTTGATATTTACCTACAAAGTTACCTCAGGGATTAGTTTTGGTTTAAAGTAAGAAGAGCAATAGTCTTGGAGAGTCTCCTGTCTCAACTGGTCCAATAGTCTGTCTTAGTTTTTCCTTTTTAGGAATTTTGGGGTTTGTTACACATTTTTCTTGATTTTTTTTTTTTTTTTTTAGGATTATAACTATAGATAGACCTGGGGCTTGTGTACTTGTTAGGGCTTTGGCTTCAACTAGAGTTAGTGATAGAATTAGGGGTTGGGTTTGGGTTAGAGCTAGGAGTAGGGCTTGATCTAGTTTTAGTATTACAGTTAGGTTTATTTTAATGTATTCATTTTCTTGAAAACTACTTGATTTTCTCTTCATTTGGAAGTTCTGTAATTACAGTATTCTCTCTTTTTAATTTTTTTTTCTTTGTTGTTGCAAAATGATATCTACGGACTTCTGACTTAATGGCATATTAGGAAGAGGTTCCATGTAGGCCTCCAAAAGAAATAACACAGAATACTAGACAAAGCAGGTTCAGAGGATGGTCCCAGAACTATGAACTACGTATAAAGGAAGAGTTAGAAGGATTTTAGACTTACTGTTAATGGAATTTGTAGCAGAAGTAAGAAAGGTGGTATTTTCTGATGTATGGTTGCTGGTGTGTCCCCCAGCAGCCATCTTGGGCATGACAGCTGATACAAGAGCAGGGGAGCACTCCCATTGCAGGGGGTCTGGCAGATTGTTGGAGTTACAGGTGTGAACACTTTTTTGTCTGTTCATCTGTCTCTGCTCACCTTCACTCTGGTGACTAGAGCGGGTGCTTGAGCAAGTGGACGCCACCATGCAGACCCCTGGAGGATTCTACTATGTATGCACATGTATCTGCTCATCAAAGACCACTGGGTACAGAATTATAGAAGGTGGAGGAGTCAACAGGAACAGCTTGAAAGGGAAGGATCTCCCAGAATGGCTCAAGCCAGCCCTGGGCTGTTTCTCAATAGGAATAACACCTGAACAGACTTGAGAAGACAAAGAGAGACAGATGAAAATGGAAAGAGGTCAAAAATTAAATCTTGAGTTACACCATAAGGAGCAATGGTAACATCTTGGGATTCTCAGGCAGCTTTGAAGAAAAAAAACTGAGAAAGGGGAGTTAAAGCCATATGCATATTTTGCTACAGATTTTTTTTTTGTGTTTGTAATTACAGACTGTAGTAGCCAATCTGTTGTTTGGGGTGTTTTTTTTGTTTTATTTTCTGTTGTTTTGGTTTTTGGTACCTCTTTTACCTTTAGGAGGCTCTTTTTCTTCCTACATTACCCAAGAAGAGACAGCAATTGTGGTCATATAGCCAAGCCACAATCACACCAAATAAAATCCCACCATCCAGGCAAGAGCCAATACCAGCAGCTATATACCAGATAGCCAACACCTGCTATAGTTACTCTGAGTTGAGTAAAAATAAAAGTGAAAAGAGAAGCCCATCTCTTGATCATATCTACTTGGAGGTAATCAGAAAGCTTAATAATACACCAACAGACATTCATCTAAGCATTGCAAATACATCTAATCACTGAAAATGCCCCCAGAACAATAGAAAATCTCGACACATGTACAGAAAAAAGATAGAATAGTTGAAACAAATGAGCTGGAGGTAGATCTAGACTCCCATTGGAGGGAGTGGAGGCTTAGGAACTGCCTGTGAAGGAATTCAGGAGAATGATATTGAGGTTCATCCAAATGCTCCACAGAGGGGTTGAGAAAAATAAGAAAGAAGTCAGGAAAGCACTACAGGAGCAATGAAATAAGATAGAAATTAAAAACCTACAAAAAGAGGTCCAAACAATTAATAATAAAATATCAGAAATGGAGAATACACTGAAATGGTAAAGGCATAGAATTGAAGAGATGGAAGCCAGAGTCAGTGAGCTTGAAGACAAATCTCTCAATACTGCTAAGATAGAAGATCAAGCAGAAAAAAAAGAGAATTAAAAAATTTGAAGAAAGTCTAAGATTCATGTGGTACAACATGAAGAGGAATAGCTTGAGGATTATTGGCATTCACAGAAGAGAGATAGTTGAAGAGCTTCTGGAAGAAAATTTCCCTGCCATCCTGAAAAATAAAAAGATAAGTATTCAAGAAGCTGAACAAACCCTAGGAAGGATAAACCCCCAAAGAAAATCACCAAGACACAGTTTAATCAAGCTCCCCAAAATCAAAGACAAGGAGATAATCCTGAAAGTAGTTAGGGAAAAGAGAAGTGTTACAAATCTGATTAAGCTCTGATCTCTCAGCAGACACCATGCAGGAAAGAAGGCAAAGGTGAGACATACATAAAACCCTGAAAGAAAAAGACTGCCAACTAAGAATTGTCTACCCAGCAAAGCTGTCAATCTAATATGATGGTGTAATAAAAACATTCTGGGATAAACAAAAGTTAAGGGACTTGTCAAAGCCAATCCAGCACTTCAAAACATTCTAAAGGGAGTTCTTTGGATTGAGAACAAACAATAACAGACAACAACAACAGAGATTGACATACATGGCAGCACCACCCAGAACTCAATCAACAGATAGATTGAGAACAGAACAGAACTACAAGAACAAATTCAGACGATCTGAGAGGTCAGTCTATGATCAAAGCAATTGCAATGTGAAAGAAGTTAAAAATATAGGAACAAAGATCAGGTGATGAGGCAGTCAGGTAGACTGCAGGATAAAATAGACTGTTTTAAATGGAGGAAAAAGTAAATTAAATACAGAGCTCAGGTTAAGGAATAAACACATCATAGTTTGAGTGTTGGTGAGGACAATACACCAGAAAGAAGGTGAGATCAATAAACAAGAAGGGGGAGCTGGAAGAACAAGGTACATAGGGGACTACTTAGATAATTTTGCATGGGCAAAATGGGACAGAGGTAAATAGTGATGTATGCTCAACCTTGGAACAACAGGGCTCTGTGATACAGTGATCAAAGAATAGACTGAATGGGTAAAAGAGGGGAATGTTAAGATGCTTGACTCTCTTATGGTTATTGGTTTCCCTTGCCTACTATTGTAAAATTGATACTTGAGTGGGATAGAAAGGAATATCAGGAAACATGATTACAGAAAGTTTGTAAGCCTGTCTTCAGCCTATAACTGATTGGGCTACCTAAAAAGGTTCTAGAACTTCCCCAGTGAAATAGGTTTCTTGTGAAGCCCTTGCAGTGTATAGGACCTTAGGTGGAATACTGAGCCCCATTCAGAGCCTTCTGAAGTGGGACATTACCATTTGAAAGGATATCCAGACAAACCCAGAAACTTCCTGAAAGAAAAACCAGTAGGAAAAAACAAAATAAAAAACAAAAATGGCAGTGTGTTTGGCTATTACAAGAACAAGCAAGTTGTTTGCCAGGGAGGCATCAAGGCAAGCAATCAAGTCCCTTCAGGAAAAATCCCCATCCAAGACTGAAACTCAAAGGGAACACATGAGCAGGCATGTAAGCTCTCTGGTCACCTCATTGGTCTACATTTGAGTGGAAGTGGGGGAAAGTCAGTAATGAAGATATGGGCTGTGCTCGACCGCATTCCATAGACTCCTGTCGACCTTGAGATGAGAGAGAGAAGAGAAAGGACTGGATGGTTTGAAGTTTGCAGAAACTTGGGAATTCCTGAGCCCATGGACATCAGCCTAGCCATGGAGAGCTAGAGCTGAGAGTGAAATGTTCAGCTTATCTAAAGTGGGGGGAGACACACAAGAATGCCCAAACTTGCAGATAGTACCCATTTGACCTAGCTTCAATGGCTTGATGACCAGAGCTCAACTAGAGGATGATAAAGAAATTTGATAAAGGAAGCAAGTATAAATTGATTCAGTTTGATGAACTTGCTGTATATTTATGGATGTAGTAGCTCAAAATACCAACCAAGAGGGAAGAAGTCTTTATATCAAAGATCAAATCTATTCCCTTGGTGTACAGTGTTGATAGGGATGGGCAGCTTAGACATTGGCTACCTAAAATGTGGGACTATAAAGGCACAAAGTGACTGGATTACAATTTTTCAAAAAGTTTAGTTTCAGAGTCTGTGGGAGAAGATAAAATCCTCATTGACTAGTTTTCATCTTATCTAGATGGGTCTGGTAAAAGGAGATGGAAACAGAGAACAAACAAGATGGCAGATTGGGTGGAAGTTCAATAAGGAGCTCCATCAGCAACAACACAGAATACTCGACAAAGCAGGCTCAGGGGATGGTCCCAGAACTCTGAACCACATATAAAGGAATATTTATAAGGTTGGAAGGCTTACAGCTGGGGCAATTTGTGGTAGAAGTAAGAAATCCATTGCTTTCTAGTTCGGGACATTCAGCTGCTCCAGGAGCCACCATCTTGGGTAAGACCAAGTGGGGGAAGGATCAGAACAGCCACAGACACCAGGCAGAACCGCAGAGATAAAGGTGTGGACATTCTTTTCTTTTTGTATCTGTTCATTTGTCCCTTGCTGTCTGTGCACCTCCATTCTGGTTACTATAGGGATGCCTGAGCAAGTGGACACCCCAGCCCTACCCTCGGAGGGTTCTACTACGCATGCGCACAGATCTCCTTGAAATTTAAAGAGACAGTTTCCAATGGAAACCAAACGGCCACAGCCAGCCCTGAACTGTTTATAACTAGAAAAAAAGGCCTGAATGGGGATTGTGGAGCAGGACAAGCATACTAAAAAGGAAACAGGCTGAAAATTAAATCCTAAATTACATCAAAACGACTCACAGTGGCATCTTGAAATTTCTCAAGAAGAGTGAAAAGGGAAGCCCATTTCCTGATCACATCTACCTGGAAGCAATCAGAAAGCATAAAAAATACCAAAATACATACCCATCTAAGTATTAAGGCCACAGATAACTCCTGAATATGCCCCCAAAACAGAAGCAGATGACCATATCTGCACAT
>NW_006408694.1:4951113-4959367 GCF_000296735.1 Chrysochloris asiatica | reverse complement strand
ACTCAATTCACAATAAAAGTTTAAAAAAAATTATATTTATGGTCCATATTTTCAGTCCTATAGGTTTTCTTTACTTTGGATACTTCTAATCTGGGTAGGGAGTCCTGGTGTGGCACTATGGACTAATGTGCTAGATCGCAAGGCCAGTTTGAACTGCAAGGTTGATGGTTCAAACCCACCAGCTGCCCCTTGGAAACCCTATACAGGGTTGTTATGATTTGGAACTGACCCTACAGCAATTAACAGCAACAGCAACCATCTGAATTGGGTTCCTGGTGATATTGTCATGTTTGTTAATCTCTGGTTATTGTCTGTTGTTTGTTAGCTCTCTGTCAAAAGAACTCCCTTAAGTACTTTCTTGTTATACTTTGTATTATAAATTGAGTTAAGGTTTCCAGAACAGACTATAAGCCCCACATTTAACAAATCATACACTTTGTGTCATTACAATGATTGCAATTCCTTCCATGAGTTCACAGTATTTAACCTCAATTCACTTTATTTACTTATTTATTTTAGCTTTTTATTGTGAGTTTAGTAAAGGTTTACAGAAAAGACTATCAGCTTTGGCCAGTCTGAAGTTTAGGTAACTGTGTGAACACCCGAGCACATGGGCAGTGACCTAGTCACTGGGGGATAGAGCTGAGAGTGAAGTGGCCAGCTGCTCTGAAGTATAGGGAGGCATGCGTGAACTTCTAAACTTTCAGCTCGTATCCATTTACCCTAGATTGGATGGCTAGCTGACCAGAACTCAACCAGATGAAGGTAAATAGATGTTTGATACTGTGAGCAAGTGTAAATTGCTACAATTTGATGAACTGGACCTTTGCTTATGACTGCAGTTGCTCAAAATTCCAACCTGAATGGAAGTATTCTTCATATTAGGAACAATCTGGCACTGGGTTAATAGGGACATTTTGATAGGCATTGTCTATCAAAAATAGGGGAGGGCTATAAATGCATGAGGTGGCTGCTTACAAGCTTTCATGAGTGTGCTTAGTTTCAGAACAAGGAGAGCTAAAGTAGAATTCCCACTGAATAGTTTTCCCGTTTTCCAAATGGATCTGGTGAAAGAGGATGGGGGTATGATGGTGATAGGATTTTATGATTCAATAGTGAGTAATTGTTACCAGGATTAATTGTGATGGTCACAACTATAATTGTAGAAGATGTGTAACTGAAAGAGGGGAGAGGTTAATCTTTCATTTCAGGAACAGACAATCCCAGGATCATCAAGAAGAAAGAGCATGAGTAGAGCTTGAGATCCCTACCTAGAAAAGTGGCAACAGCAGAAATGGTGGCAGAGGCAATGGCATGTAGAGGTAGGGCAGCTGTGGGCTCTAGGCCCATGGACTGAGCAAGGCTGTGTGCCTATGGGCAAGAGACTGCCTTGCAGAATGTACTCTTTGGACATTTATGTGAATATATATGTACATCAAACATTTTTTCTATGTTCATTTGTAAAATATAAGATTTAAAAGAGAAGTCACAGGGAGGAAGTAGGATAATTGTTGCAGGTAGGGGATTATAATCATTGAGATGAAACAAAATGTATAATTTGGTGAATATAAAAAAAGATCATCAGCTTTACATTCAATAAATCATGTATATTCTTCATCTCCATGCAACAACAGGTATCCTGCTCTCTCCCTGTGGTTCCTGTTTGTATTCCACCTATTTTTCTATCCATTCACAATTTTGTCCTTAGAAAAATGTTATCCTTTTGATTTTGAACAACTGACCATTCTTTGGTGAGTATATACCTTACTAGTGTTGTTATTTACCACTCTATAAACCTATCTACTGCTTGGCTGAAAATTGAGCTGCAAAACTGAGTTCCTTTTCCAGACCTGAAGGGTGGCTGAGGGCCATAGTCTAGGTTCCTCCAGTCTCTTTCTGACCCATGAACCTGTTGTTTTAAAAATAATATTAAATAATTTTGAGTTTTATCCCACATTTTCTCCCACTCTATCAGGAACCCTCTAATAGGATCCCTTTCAGGGCAGTTGGTAGTTGTAGCCAGGCACTGTTTAGCTCTTCTGGTCTGAGAGTCATGTTCACATGTTCCGTTTAGTCCAATGGACTAACTGATTCCAAGTGCCCTCAATTCTTATCACCCTTCTTTCTTCCACACATGGAGAGACCAATAGCTGCACCTTAAATGACCAGTTATGAGCTTTCAAGATCCCAGACGCTACTCATCTAAGTAGAATGTAGAATATTGTCTTTGTGGACTATTTCATGCCAATTGACCATGGTGTCCTTGAGATTATGGTCCTGATCCCCCAAGTCCATTAACTCATTGCCTTAAGATGTTTGATAATATCTAGGAATTTTTAATCATTTAGCCTGCTATATGCTCCACACATTCCTAGTTGTGTATACATGAAAGGTAAATACTCATGCACACATATTCTCTTTGAAACTCTTTTATATTTGTGGGATATATGAATACATATCTATCTCATTCTTCCTCCCTTACCCATCCTTCCTGTGTCTCAATCCATGTTTTCAGTCCAGAGCACTGTTGTCCCAAGGTTGTGCACATATTATTATTATATCCCCTTTAGCCCACGCATACTTCCTTGTGTATTCATCTAGCTTCACTATTCTTCTGCTACCCTCCCTCTATACTTGAAGTGCCCTCCCTTTTCTTGTATATTGCCTTGCCCATCACCCAAGCTAACATGTGTCTGCTTTCTGGCCAGCAAATTACTGGCTCCCATCCCTGATAAACATCAAAGAATGTTTCTTTTAGTATGAAAACCTTTTCTTTAGCTTTACAATAATGGGCTCATATAGTATTTGTCCTTTGGTGATTGACTAATTTCACTCAGCATAATGTCCTCCAAGTTTACCCATGTTATAAGATGTTTCACAGATTTATCATTATTCTTCAACATTGCATAGTATTCCATTGTGTATATATACCAAAGTTTGTTTATCCATTCTTCCATTGATGGGCACTTAGGCTGTCTCCATCTTTTTACTATTGAGAATAGTGCTACAATGAACATTGGTGTGCATATATCTACATGTGTCCTTGCTTGTATTTCTTGTACATATATACCCAGTAGAGGGTTTGCTGAGTCATAGGTATTTCTGTTTCCAACTTTCTGGGGACGCACCTAACTGATACCTGGAGTGGTTGAACTATTTTACAGTTCCACCAGCAATGTAGGTGTCTCATAGTCTGTCCACACCCTCACCAACATTTGTTGTTTTCTGTTTTTTGGAACTTTGTTATTAATGCTGAAGTAAGACGATATCTCATTGTTTTGATTTGGTGTGGTGCTGTGGGCTAATGCGTCAGACTGCAAAGTCGTTTGAACTGCAGGGTTGATGGTTCAAGCTCACCAGCTTCTCCTTGGAAACCCTATACAGGGTTGCTATGGATTGGAATCAACTCAGTGGCACTTAACAACAACAACAGTAATGGCTAATGATCATCACATTTCCTTATATGTTTGTTGGCTGCCTGAATGTCTTCTATAGTGAAGTGTCTGTACATGTCGTCTGTCCATTGTTTAATTGTATTATTTGTATTCATTTTGAGGTGTTGAACTGTTCTATACATTTTGGAGATTAGTTCTTTATCTGATTAGTGCTTGTTGTTGTCAAACATGTTTTCCCAGTCTGTGTGTTCTTTTTATTCTTTTGATGAAATCCTTTGATGCACATAAGTGTCTAATTTTTATGACTTTCCAGTCATCTATTTTGTCTTCTGTTTGTGTTTTCAGATATGTGTGATAGTATATTTATGCCATGTATTAGAGCTCCTACATTTGTTCTTTTTTTTTTCACTGATAATCTGTATAGTTCTAGGTTTTACATTTGGGTCTTTAATACATGTTGAGTTCATGTTTTTATATGGTGTGAGATACGGATCTTGCTTCATTTTTCTGCAAATGTATTTCCAATTTGCCAGCACCTTATGTTGAAGAGATGTTGATGAATTACTACTAAGTTCTCAATTCAGTTCCACTGCCCTATGTGTCTTTCATTGTTCCAGTACCAGGCTATTTTGACTATTGTGGATGTGTAGTAGGTTTTGAGATTGGGAAGTGAGAAGCCTCCTACTTTGTTCTTCTTTTCAAATAATGCCTTGCTTATCTGGGGTCTCATTACTTTCCACATAAAGTTAATTGTTAATTTTTCCATCTTTTAAAAGAATAATATTGTAATCTGCATTGGGATAGCATTATATCTATAGATTATTTGGGGTAATGCTGACATTTTCACAATATTAACTTTTCCTATCCATGAGCAGGGTACAGTCCTCCATTTCTGCAGCTCTGTTTTGTTTTTTTATAGTAGTATTTTGTAATTTACTTTGTATAGGTCTTTTGTTTCTCTGGTTAGATGTCTTCCCAAGTATTTCATCTTTTGGATGGCTATTGCAAATGGTAATGCTTTCTTGATTTCCTTTTCAGAAGTCTCTTTATTTGTGTAAAGGAATCCACTATGGGTTGAAACTGACTTGACAGCACTTAACAACAACTGTATCTGGATTGAATTCTGGGGGTTTTGTCATGTTTGTTAGTCTCAGATTGTCATATGCTGTTGTTTGTTTTCAGTCCAGAGAGCATGATATAGCATTTTGGTAAAGTTGGTCTGATCTTTACAAATTCCTTTGATTTCTATTTATCTGGAAATGCCCTAATTTCACAGTCATATTTGATGTACAACTTTTCCGGGTATGTGATTCTAGTTTGCAGTTTTTTTCTTTTGAAGTTTTGCGTATGTCATTCCGTTGCCTTTTTGCATGCATGGTTCTGCTGAGAAATCAGAGCTTAGTCTAATTGGTTCTCCTTTGTAGGTAACTTCATATTTCCCCAGCTGTTCTCAGGATTCTTTATCTTTGGTTTTGGAAAGTTTATATGTCTTGCTAATTTTCTTTTTGGTTTTGTCATGTTTGGTGTTCATTCAGCATCTTGTATGCTTCCCTTCTCTTTCAAGATGGTAAGCAGATTTTCTTCTACCAACTGCTTGACAATTTCCTTCTCTTGTTCTGGAACTCCAATTGCCCATAAGTTGTTCCTCTTCATGGTGTCCCACATAATTCTTGGGCTTTCTTTGGATTTTTTCATTTTTTTTTTATGGTTGTTCTTCTATATTAATATTGAGAAACTTATCTTCTAGCTCACTAATTAAGGCTTCCATTGCTTCACATCTACTCATTTGTCCTTTCAATGTGTTGTCCATTTCTGAAATCTTAGTATTAATCTTCTGGTTTTCCAATTGCTGGCTTTGGATTGTTTCAAAATTTGCATTTATTTTTTCTGTTTGTTCTTATAGTGTTTTGCTGAATTCATCTAAAATTTTTTCTATGCTCTCCTTGCTTTTTTGATCTTTATGTCTATCCTTTTAAGGTATCTAAATATAATTCTTTTGAATTTTTTTTCAGTTAGTTCCATTACCTTTTCTTTCTCAGAAATGTTTTTCAGCTCTGCATCTTTGTCATTTGAGTAATTCCCTTTTTGTGTGTGTGTGTGAGCTAAAATTGTCAGTTGTCGCCAAGAAATTTCAGGATTGACATATTTGTATTTAACTGATGACTGTATGTTGATATGTTCTTAGATTTTCCCTAATTGTCTCCTGTAGGTGTTGTTAGAGAATGGAAGCATATAAACTTTCTTGTTCGCTGCTCATGCACCTCAGTTAAGGATGGGTTTGGCAGGTGTTGGCTGTTGTCTATCATTCATCAGATGGAATAGGAGCTGGTATTGGTTTTTGCCCATTGGATGGAATTGCAGAGGATACAGTTGTTACTGGGCTATATAGACAAGTTACTGTCTCCTGTCATGTTAGAAATATAAAGCTCCTCCCTCCCCACACACAACAAATTTTTAAAAATCTAGAATATACAAATAAGGAACCAACAATGAAAATAGAAAATAATAAAGCTTAAAAATAAATGAAAACAGGCAATAACCAAAAAAAACAAAACAAAAAAACAAACAAAAAACCCAAAACAAAACAAGAACACACAAAGCAAACAAGAATGTAATAACTATAAACAGTAAAGAGTGACAGGGAAATTGAGCTATAAAAGAGAAAAATAAGAGGGAAAAGAAAAGAAAAACAAAACAGGGAGAGAGAAGATGAAAGAGAATGAGAGTTGTTGTTGTTGTTGTTATGTGCCGTGGAGTCGGTACCGACTCATAACGATCCTGTACAGAGTTTCCGAGGCTGTAAATCTTTACGAGAGCAGAAAGTCTCATCTTTCTCCCACGGAACAGCTGGTGGTTTCGAACTGCTGACCTTGCGGTTCACAGCCTGATTGAAGGAGCTCTGGTAGCGTAGTGGTTATGAATCGGGCTGCTAACCTGAAGGTCGGCAGTTCAAAACTACCAGTGGTTCCGCAGGAGAAAGATGAGGCGTTCTGCAACCGTAAAGATTTACAGTCTCGGAAACCCTGTGCAGGGTCACTATGAGTCGGAAGTGACTCCACAGTACTTAACAACAACAACAGAGCTCCTTGAGAATGAGAGTAGAGAGTAGTAAAGAAAGACCAATAAGGGACAAAAAGAAGAGTGGGTATGAATTACATAAGAAGGAAGGACAAAAGTAGAGATTAAAAGGATAAAAATTCAAGGGAATGAAAAGAGAAAAATAAGGAGGAGAAAGAAAAAACCAACAAAAACATCAAAACAAGATGAAAAAAACAAACCCCAAAACCATACAACTGTTGGTCCTGGAGAGGGGAAAAGTCTGGAATATTCTTGCAACCCACAGAGCTCACGAAGTGGGTGCGGGAGGAATATGATAACAGAGTTTCTGGCTGTAAGTGGAGTTCCTATCAGCCTCTGCGTTCAATCTGGAAGGAGTTTGTGGAGGTCCATGATGGAACTGGTTTCAGTGTCTGTAAGGAATACAGGACAGCTGGAGGCAGGTGACTGTTAAACACTTGTCTGATGACTCTGTAGGTTTTGTAGACATGGAACCAACCCTGTCTGAATTCAGTCACAAATCGGTGCAGCTGGTCTTCATCTCACACCGGTGTTCTTCCTAATCACGTGGCTCGGAACTTTGAAAGAGCAGGGTCTGTGTTGGGAATAGTTGAAGGTGGTAGCTGGCCACACATCTGGTCAACAGGGAAGCCCAGGAAAATGAAGAAATTGCACTTTTCCTGTCATTTATGTGAATCTGCTCTGCTAAACCAATCCGCTCAGCTAAAGCTGCTCACAAGATTGTCACACCCTATCTGGCTGCTGTTCACCAATCAATCTCCCTCTTCTCACAGCAAGCACTCAATCCACTTCTCTAATCTTTCCTCTGAAGTTCAGGGTTCCAAGATTTTCATCTGTGCCTGTTTCATTTGGTCTCTCATATCTTTGTTATAGAGGATTGGTTTAGTGTGTCTTCCTAGTCTAGCATCTTGCTAGATATCTTGTTGAGAATTTTTGCATCTATGTTCATGAGAGATATTAGTCTATTAATTTTCTTTCTTAGTGATGTCTTTGCCTGGTTTTGGTATCAGAGTTATGCTTCCTTCATAAAATGAATTTGGAATTTTTCTATCCTTTACTATATTAAGAATAGTTTGAGGAGGATTGGAGTCACCTCTCCTGTGAATTTTTGTTAGAATTCACCAATGAAGCCATCCAGATCTAAACTTTTTTCAGTTGGGAGTTTTTTAATGACTTGATCAATTTTGTCTTTTATTATGTTGTTGTTGTTAAATGCCGTTGAGTTGATTCCAACACACAGCCACACTGTATAGGGTTTTCAAGGAGCAGCTGGTGGGTTTGAATTGATGATTTTGTTGTTTACAGTCTAGTCCTGATCCTACAACACCATACTAGGAGTCCTCTCTTAATACAGACTTGTTCAAGTTTTCTACTTCAGTCTGTGTTAGTTTAGGTAGGTCTGTGATTCTAGAAATTTGTCCATTTCTTCTAGGTTTTCAAATTTGTTGGAGTATAATTCTTCATTGTGTGGTGTCTTAGGATAAGCACTGGACCTCAAGGTCAGTCTGAACTGCAAGGTCAGCGGTTCAAACTCACCAGCTGCCCCTCAGAAACCATATACAGGGTCATTATGAGTCAGAACTGACTCAAAAGCACTTAACAACAACAATATTCTGTTATTATCCTTTTTATTTCATTAGCTCTGTCATGATGTCACCTATATTTTTAGTCTATTAATCCTTTCTAAGAAACACCTTCTTATCTTGTTGATGTTTTTCTATTTCATTTATTTCTGCTCTAACCATTATTATTTCTTTTCTTCTGGTCTTTTTCCTACTACT
>NW_006408694.1:4948237-4950023 GCF_000296735.1 Chrysochloris asiatica | reverse complement strand
AGCTTTAGAATTACTGCTACTCACAAAACTCTTTAGATTTTATTCAGGGTTTACAAAAAGGCGGTGTCTACAAACAAGCTAATAATAACAGGACGTGATAATATAAATTAGAATTTTTAAGCCCCTGTAGAGACTTACATACCCTTAGCTAATGTTTTAATTGTTTATTACTTAGGTTCAAGGTCTTCAAAGAGTCAACAGAATAACATGGATTGAAAAGACTTTCGAACAACTTGCCATATCTTGCTGCTGAGTATGCATCATCATTTTTTTTTTCTGCAACATAGCCATTTCTCTTCTAAGTTCATTTTGCGCCCCACTCAGAAGAGTTTCATGATTATTACAAACTGCTCATGTAACTGTTTAACTGCTTCCAGTCTCTGAACAATTCTACATTGTTGAAAAATCTTTTGTTGTTGTTGAAACACACTAGTCAGTTTTTCTTCTTGTTCCTTAGTCTTTGCACATCCATATCCCATTGCTGAAATAAAGTCAGAAACTGCTGAGAATATTCCTGGCTAAGTTTCTGTCTTTGTTCTTGTTGTGTTTTCCAAACATTTTCAATGTTTGGTTACTGATTTTGAGAGAAGCCTTGGTAATACAGTTCTAATCTTTTTCTTTGCAAGAAGAGCCTTGTTAATGTCAGCTCCAAATTGTTCCAGTATATTCTATACTTCACCCTAGAGCTCTTGCTCCAATATTCCTATGGAAGACTTTTTCTTCCCATACTTATCAATTGCTGGAATCTTTCCTTCTAGAAAATCCTCCTCAGAACCACTCAGATTCTTCTCGATGTTCTCAAACTCATAGGCAGAGATGATCTGCATCTCCGTGGTTTGCTGCACAGATTTCCCTGTGTGTTTTCTTCCATTAGGTACCATCATGGATATTTTCAGCTGTGTGTACTTCATCTCTGTAATGCTCATCTCTATTCTATTATCTTTTAATGTCATTTTTCCACAAACTTTTTGAAGTCCCTTCATATTCCTATAAAATATGACTTCCATAAATAGAAATAGTATTTTCTAAATTAGCCACATTAAGGAAAACTCTTCCATTACCTGAACTCTCTCTTCTTTTAAAATTCTTATCAATGAGATTAAGACAGCTGAGATCTGTTTGCTTGCCTGGAAGGGTCTTGTGAAATTAGAGGGTCTTAATTTCTCTCTTCATGTTACCTCTGTGGTACCACAAGTAAACCATATAATAGTCTCATTAGAGGACCCTGTTGAGAAAGGCAGGAACAGGGAGCCATCTGTTGTGCAAGGTGCCTGCTGGTTGGAAAAGTTATGGTGCTAAAAATAATCTCAATGTGATGATGCTGTTGAAATTAGGCACCCAGGCAAACAAGCTGTCTATTGACCAACCCAGAAAACTATTTTTCAACTCCCTGCATAGAGAATAGATCTGATAAAGAGCGCTGAAAAAAGCACAGATCTGGTTTTGGGGAGAGAGTGACCATAAAACTGGATAAGGCATTATTACTATGTCTCTCAGCAGTTTTAGGGTGAGCACAGTACACATGGGAAGGGAAAATGAGGTACAAAAATACAAAGAGGAATGACTAACCCAGAACAGGATTGAAAATGCTGACTATAGCCAAGAATTTGGGAGATATAGACAACACTAGATGAATGTGAATACCAGAACTATATTAATTCTAAACTTGCAAGAAATATTAAAAAGTCTTACAGTTCATCTTCCATCTTTTTGTTCTAGCCCACTAACCTTATGTATAACCTCTCCAACTTTAATCTTTTTCAAGATTTCTTTGAATATTGCAAAT
>NW_006408694.1:4941877-4948082 GCF_000296735.1 Chrysochloris asiatica | reverse complement strand
AGAACCAAACACTGCCTGATCCTGGGCCAACCTCACTACTGTTGCCACACTTGAGTTCATTGATGCTGCCACTTGGCCAGTCAATCTTGTTTGGGGTCTTCCTTTTTCTCTCTGACACTCCACCTTACCAAACATGATGTCCTTCTCCAGTGACTGGTCCCTCCTGACAATATGTCCAAAGTATGAGAGACAAAGTTTGGCCATCTTGGCCTCCAAGGAACACACTGGCTGTTCTTCCTCCAAAACGGATCTATTGGTTCTTTAGGCAGCCCATGGAACTTTCAATATTCTCCTCCAACACCATAACTCAAAAGCATCAATTCTTCTACAGCACTTAGCAACATAAAATTAAGAAGTTGACATATTTATATAAAACAATACATTGCTGGTATTGAAATTAAAATGTATATCTGGTTTAATTTTGAATGCAGAAGAAGTTGGTGAATTATTTGAGTATTAAATCTTACTCTAATCACACATAAAGCAAACAAAAAGAAAACATAATATAAAATAGTAAGAGATCAAAGTTATTCAATAGATGCAAACTAAATCCAAGTGGAGGGTGTCGGAATAGCTTTAATTATGTTTGTATGTGGCGCACTGCTTGCAAATTTTGACTAATATTTTCCTTTTTTAAAGAAAAACTATATTGTGAATTGAGTGAAAGTTTACAGAGCAGATCATCAGTTTTATTTTCAGCAAATCATATACTTTGCTTCATTATAATGATTGCAATCTCTTCCATGTACCACCAGTCATCAGTATTTACCTCTATTTCCTTTAACTATTGCATTCCTCCTTGTGTCTCCTGCTACCTTCATCTTTCCTCTGCCAACCTCATTCTTGTTGTATATCATGGGTGATGGGGTAGGTGATGTTTTGCTTTTTATACAGTAGTTTTTATAATCATATTATCTGAAACACAAAAAAAGCCTGACATAAATTAGTCAGACTTACTTTTTAAGTGATCTATGGATTCTACTTTTGTTCTTAGGAGTCCTGGTGATGTAGGCTGCAAACATCATGTGGGAGCCGTGTCTGACCTCCCCTGGCTTCCCAAGGGGGAAAGAGAATCAAATTCAAAATCAGCCCCAGGCTGATTCCTATGAAGTAGAGGCCAGACATGCTTCCACCATACAACATTCTTTATCCCAATTCTCATACCAACCATTCCTCCCATAGCACCCTCTGCTTACATCTGGGGTCTATTATCCATTGCAATAGCCACACAGAACTCATAAAAAGACTCACAATTGTGAGGTTTATTAGGGAAGTGAGCAGGGTACAATTCAGGATCAAAACCAGCATCAGGACATAGCGGTTCTCCAGTCGGGAATGTCTCTTGTCTGCCATACTGCAGGCACGTCTCTCTTGTTTTCAGTCTCTCAACCATGTGTGTAGCCTCTGCCCTGCTTGAGCACATGTTACAAAATACTTTAAGCCAGTCTATTGCCTGTAGGTTCTCAGTTTTCTCAGTCCATATGCCTAGAGCCAGAAGCTGCTCTGTCTCTCCATGACACTGCCTCTGCTGTCCCCTCTTGCCATCACCTCTGCCGTCACTATTTCTCTAGGTAGGTATCTCACGTATCACTCATGTTTTTCCTTCCTGATGGTCCTGGGATCTTTTCTCTCTGATTCTGAGATGGCTCCTTTTATATCTTAGCTGGGGGGCAAAACTAACCAATCTCAGTCTTAGAGTCCTAAATACCTTATTTGCATGGTCCCACTTTTTCTAAACTTTTTGTTGTGAACTGGGTGAAGCTTTAGAGAGAAGATGATCAGTTTTACATTTAAAAATACATAAAAATTTGGATGCATCACAATGACTACAATCCCTTCAATGTAACAACACTTATCCCATTTCCTCCCTGAATTTCATGTTTCTATTCCTCCACGAAGGACTGTCTAGCATGATCCCTTTCAGAGTATTTGGTAGTGGTAGCCAGGTACCATCTAGTTCTTGTGGTCTCAAGATCATGGAGACCGATATTCAGGTGGTCCAGTAGTCTACTGAACTAATTGTTTCTGTGTGTCATTGATTTTTATTACTCTTCCTTACTCCTGCCAGGGACATACCAACAGTTGCACCTTAGATGGCCACTCATGAGCTTTTAAGACCCCATTTGGAACACACCAAAGTAGAGAGTTGAACATTATCTTTGTGGCATATGTTATGCCAGTTGACTGTGGTGGTGAAGGGAGAACTTTTTAAGAACATGTATTAGCCACTGTATTAAAATGTTTATGCACTGCTTTTTGTTTAATCAAAATTTAATATAATCCTCTGCCAAGGGTATTCTGTAAGTTCTAATAGATGAATAAAGAACATTGATGAGTTCAGAGTATTAGATATTCCTAGATAGAATATCTAGGAATCATGGGAAAAAGATGTGAAGCTTTGGAAACCCTTTACAGGGTCGCTATGAGTCGGCACTGACTCAATGGCACTTAACAATAGCGCAATCACTTGGTGAGAATTAAGGCGACTCGGGATATAAAAGCCATATCAAGTAAATTCATGGCACCACATAGGGGTAAGCATTGACACAACTAACTGTAAGGTCAGCAGTTTGACTCCACCAATCATTCGGAGGGAGAAAGATGAGGCAGTTTGATGCTGTAAGGATTTCATATAGGGTTGCTATGAGTTGGGATCAACTCGAAGCTAGTGGCTTGGTTTTTGGTTTATTCTGTTTTACACTAGGAAGAATACAAGGGATTTTATGCTCACCTGACCCAAACATAGATGAAAAATTCTGCCATAGTGTGGTGTTAAACATCAGGACTTTTATTCTATCCTTGTTGGCCAACTGCACCTACTATCCTGAGAATTGTTTTGTATTATTTTGCACCTTTCCCTTCTCTTTCCATTCTTGATCTTCTCTTATCAAATTCTAGCATGATAAACTAGGAAGGAGAACGCATTTACTTCTTAAATTCCCTTTCATTCCAGTTTTATTTTATGATCTAACGCAAGTAAAATTTGTATTCAAATCATATAAATAAGGGGCACATAAAGCAGAAGTCTCCCCTGCTGGGAGAACAGTTAAAAAACAAAACAACAAATCCTTTGGTATAGTCTATTCAAAATCAGAGTTACCCTATAGGACAGAGTAGACATGCCTCATAGGGTTTCTAAGACTGTACTCTTTACCGAATGGAGTCCTGGTGTGGTCCTATAGGGTAAGCACTGGACAGCAATTCAAACCCACTAGCTTCTATACAGGGTGGTTATGAGTCAGGACCAATTCGACAGCAATTAACAACAACCATCTTTACGGAAGTAAACTCGTATATCTTTCTCCTGTGGAATTGTTGGTGGGTTAAAACCAGCAACCTTTTAGTTAGCAGCCAAGTGCTTAACCACTGCACCACCAGTTAGGCCAGTTGAGTAATGATTAAAAGAAATTAATTTTCTATGTTGCTGAAATATACTCGTAGTATGCCTAAATATAAGGAGCTCTGGTAGCGTAGTGGTTACGAATCGGGCTGCTATCCTCAGGATCAGCAGTTCGAAACTACCAGCTGTTCCATGGGAGAAAGATGAGGCTTTCTGCTCCTGTAAAGATTTACAGCTTTGGAAGCCCTGTACAGGGTCACTATGAGTCAGAACTGACTCCACGGCACATAACAACAACAACAACATGCCTAAATATTCTATTTTGAAGGGAGTATGTTTATTAACCAGCATTCAACAGCCAGTTTGCCATACTGTGGTGATTGGTGTGTTACTGGATCAGTATTTCAAATGCCAGCAGGGTCAAGAGCCTGGTAGATCCTCCAGACTAAGAGAATCTAGGGAAAAAGTCCTGGCAGTCTACTTTTAAATGAGCCAAAGAAATACTTTTGATCACAGAACATTGTGTGATAGAGTGGTAGAAGATGAGCCCCTCTAGGTTGGAAGTAAGGCATGATCAACTGTTGCAACAATGGACTCAGCATACCAATGCAATGTTCACTTCTTTTGTACATGGAGTCGAAGTCACAGCTAGCTCTACAGCAACTAACAGCATTCATAATGTGTATTAAATAAACATTTTGTGACAAAACTTTGGAATTTGACACTATTGCTGCTGTTTAATGGCCTTATTTTATTAAGGTCAAAATATTGAAATCAGATAAGGCATCCCCTGTCTTTTAAGTCCACAGGATTCCCAGGAGAGGTCACTGCCAGATTTTCTCAGCTTGGGTGTCAAATCTATATAAAGAGCAAGGAAGAATTTGGCTAAAGATTATTATTATCTGGACAGTAGTTTGCTATCAGATGCTTGCATTTCTCTTGCTGTAGTCTTACTGCCTAGCTAGGTGTCTAGAATACAGTATGTGCATTATTTAATATTTGTTAAATTGAATGTCATCAATTTTGGGGGACGTTCCCTGTGTGGGCTAAAAGAGGAGGAAATTAAATGGATGATCCTTCCAGGTTCTTGTCTGACTTGTCATGAAGATTTTAGTATTCAACTCAATTTCAGTCTTTTAATCTTTCAAAAAGTTTAGAATGTTTTCATGAGCCTGCCTGCCTGCCTGTCTGTGAGGCCCTCATCCCCTGTGCAGTTCATAGAACATCTGCGCTGAACGTGCTCTGTCCATATGGAACAGGCATCTACTGCTGCATGGCTGTAGAAGTGTTGAGTGCAAAAACCATTATTTTAACAAACTGTTGCTTGTTCTGTTATATAAAACAGTGCTACAAGCAGAGTGCTGATAGGATCCTCTTTCTGCCTCCACAGGACTGCTCAAAGATGAATGCTTTCTTTCTTTTTTTTTTTAATGTTTAATTGTGAATTGAATGAAGGTTTTACAGAGTAGATACCAGTTTTGCATTCAGAAAATTATATATTTTGTTTCATTTCAATGATTGTAATCTCCTTAATGTAGAATCACTTATCCCACTTTTTCCCTGTGATACTTGTTCCCCTTTCTCTGTGTTTCCCAACTGTTCTCAAATTTGTCCTTAAGTAAATGCTGCCTATTTGATCATTCCATGGTGTGTATACATCATTAATGTTGTTGTTTCCCATATATATCTATCTACTGCTTGCTGATAATTGAGCCAAGAGGGTGATTTTGTTGTTGTTGTTAAGTGCCACAAGTCGATTCTAACTCATAGCAATCCAGTATAGGGTTTCTGAGGAGCAACTGGTGAGTTTGATTTGCTGATCTTGTGGTTCAAACTTACCTTACACTCCTGCACTTAACCTACAGTGCCACACCAGAAGTCCATAAGAAGGTGATAGTGTTAGGTTTTTCCAGTCTTTTCTGACCAGTAAGCCTAGTCTTTTTTTTTAATATAAAACTTTGAGTTTTGTTCTACATTTTCTCCTACTTTATCAAGGACCCTTTCCAGAGCAGCTGGCAGTGTGTCAGACACCATCTAATTCTGGTTTCAGGTTTATGGGGTTTCAGGTTCAGTGGTCCATTAGTCCATCGGACTAGTTGTTTCCAAGAGTCTTCAATTTTCATCATTCTTTCCTCTGTACATGGAGAGAACAATAGTTACACTTTAGTTGGCCGCTTACCATCTTTTAAAACCTACATTGTTACTCACAAAAGTAGGATGTACAACAGTGTCTTTGGGGACTATGCTATGCCAATTGACCATGGTGTCCCCTGAAACTATGGTCCTGGGCTCCCAGGCCCAGCAACTTATTCCTTTCAAATATTTGGCAATGTCTACAAATAATTTCAGCCCAATCATTGGAGAAGGACATCATATTTGGTAAAGTGGAGGGTCAATTAAAAAGAGGAAGACCCTCAATGAGATGGATTGGCACAGTGGCAGCAGCAATGGGCTCAAGGTAGCAATGATTATGAGGTTGGCACAGGATCAGGCAGTGTTTCATTCTGTTGTGCAGAAGGTTGCTGTGAGTCAGTACTGACGTGACAGCACTTAACAACAACAGCACAGAGTTTTCATAATTTTGTCCCTTGTAAGCTCCACTATATTCATGGATATATTTGCAGCAAAGGTGGATACTTATGTATAAATATCCACTATCAAACCTTGATATATTTTTGGTATATATTATATTTGTGAGTTTACTCCCAATCTCCTTATACTTTATACTTATGTATAAATATCCACTATCAAACCTTGATATATTTTTGGTATATATATATGTTGTTGTTGTTGTCAGGTGCCATCGAGTCAGAACCGACTCATAGCGACCCCATGCACAGCAGAACGAAACAATGCTCGATCCTG
>NW_006408694.1:4930584-4939957 GCF_000296735.1 Chrysochloris asiatica | reverse complement strand
CAATGCACTTTGGACTTCCTCTCTGAGTATCATTGGCTCTTGTTCATATGGTATCTCTTGAAATGGTTGAACATTAACCATTTCCTTTTGGTACAATACTGCATACTACGTATATTAAACGTCTATTTGTTTTCATTATGTGCCAAGAGTTTTATACATTTCATATATGCCTTGTTTGATCTTCACAGGAACATTGTGAAACCTGCAAGGTAATGACTAGAAAAGGCACTTCTGAGAATGCAAACATGATGATTTCTGCTCATCATTCAAAGCCCAGCTCACTTGAATTCTCAAAGGGATATTTGCTGACCCTCAGTCTTTCCTACCTTACCCATACTGGACTCAAACTTTTTATCAGTTGTTGTTGTTGTGTCCCATTGAGTTGGTTCTGACTGTACAAGGTTTCGGAGACTGTAAATCTTTATGATCGTAGGAAACCTCATCTTTCTCCCAAGGAGTGGCTGGTGGATTCAAACTGTTGACTTTGTCATTAACAACCCAATGTGTAACCTACTATGTGACCAGTGGATTTTATCATATATCTCTTTTTCTTTCTTCCAATTAGATTTTCACAATCAGAAATCATGCTTTAGATTTCTTTATTTAGAGTTATGACTTCCTCCATTGGAATGTAGACTGCTCTCCAGAGTCATTTCGCTCTGTTTTCCACTACAGTTCCCATGTATGTTTAACAAATATTGATTGACTGAGAGAGGATACTGTGTTGACACAAAGGGATAGTGAATCACCAGTGGAATTCCAGCTATGATAGCAAGCAGGTAAAGGAAATATTTTTTCATAAAAAAGGGATCAGGTCCTACTCTTTCCTTGAGCTTTCTCCAAACTATTGACATATATAAGTCAAAGTCGTCTGCTTTGTGTTATCCCTGTATTCATAATTCCAGTTAGCACAGTTCAATATATTGATTTTCCTATAACAGTTCAAATTTCAGTTACCATGGTACATTAACTGTGAGTAATTGCATAAAACACAAACTCTGTGGCTGGCTCTTTAGGCTACTTCACTATACAAATAACAGATGTGCGTCATGATCAGTGCCCAATCATATCATTCTTTTCAAAATCTGTTGTGATTGTGTAGGACCAAGAAAAAGACTCCATTCTGTATATTAGCTTGAACACACCCTCCTGTTTCAGGAACGTGCTAAATCAGCTCATGCTGCCTTAGAATATCCTTTCACCCCTAGCAACAGCAAGAACTAGATCAGCAGTAGACAGGACAACCCAAGGCCAGATGCCAGATGTTTTCCTTATCCTAGCCTAAGAACAAAGACCACCAGTACTGACCAATTAAACTATAACATCTCATACTTTGCCAAGTGTCAAGCAATCCAAATATTGTAAAGCTGAAAAACCCCAAACTTGTTTGAAAACTCTATAAAAACCCCGCAGACAAAGGGTTCGAGGCTCCATCCCTCATCCGCTACTTCGGATGCATGTGGAGTCAGAGCTTGAGCATGAATAATGTCAACTAGGAGTTTGAGGCTCCAACCCTCATCCACTGCGTCGGATGCAGGCGGAGTTTGAGCTCGGGCTTGAGTAACTGAGAGTTTAAGGCTCCATCCTTCATCCGCTGCGTAGGATGCAGGTGGGGTCCGAGCTGGAGCTTGAATAAACAACCCTTGTGCGCTTGCATCGGTGTTGGCTCCTTGGTGGTCTTTGGGGACCCTGAATTCTGGGCATAACAATTGGTCCCTGGGCATCCATTGTTCACTTAACTCACAGACTACTGAGTGTGTAGTTTTGTTAACTTCTTGTCTTCCAGACAAACCCAACGTGATATTTTACAATAGATACTGGAAGAAGGATGTTTACATACGGCCTACAACGATGAAAGCTCAGCAAAGAAACAGTACATGATAAAGTGGAAGGGATCTCTGATACACATGTAAATAGAATTATTATTTTTTTTAGTGCAGTTGGATCATACTTGCCAACAACCTCTTGCTGTGTCCTGTGCCTCCAGGATACTACTTCAAAACTGCCCAAAGAGGCTCTAGATGGCAGCACCACTCCAGGCCAGCAGGCAATCCATCTGTTTTTTCTTTTCTTTGGATCCTCTTCCGGTTTGCACTCTGTACTGTCTTCTGAGGCTCAGAGTTCCAGCATTGCTAGCTCTGTCTATTTCATTTGGTTTCCCATGTCCTTATTGTGGAGGGTCTGCTCAGTACTTACTTTGCCATCTTGCCCTGGAATCCAATATTGAAACTAATTTGAAAAAAGAAAAGACAATCACTGGGAAAAGCAAACTGTGAAATATGTATATACTTTATATTCTAAAATGTGAGCACTTTAAAAAAATCACTGGGAGAATCAAATTCTTAAATATGTGCATGCTTTATGTTCTAAACTATGATTACTTTATTTTTTAGTTTTATGTTAAAAATTAAAATTCAAGATAGCATAGTGGATTACAAACTGGGCTGCTACCTGCAGGATTAGAAGTTCAAATCTACCAGTCAATTGCTCCATAGGAGAAAGATGAGGCTTTCTGCTCCTGTAAAGATTTACAAACTTGGAGAACCTATACAGGGTTGCTATGAGTCAGAACCAACTCCACAGCACTTAACAACACCAACAATATAAACTTGATGTGGTGTAATCAACTCAATAGCAGTGTTTTGTTTATTTTGCTTTTTGCTGAGTGGAGTAAGATTTTCTGTAAGTCAAGGTTAGGGAAAATTTGTTTTTCAGGCTCCTGGTTATGCAAAATAAAATATTTATACTCTACCAGAATTTTTGCTCTCTACACAATTTATCTTACAAACTTACTTTTTATCACCCAGACTCCTGGTGTGGTGCCAGACTGCAAAGCCATTTGAACTGCAGGGTTGGCGGTTCAAGTTCACCAGCTGCTCCTTGAAAACCCTATACAGGGTTGCTATGGGTTGGAACTGACTCAACGGCACTTAACAACAACAACAACAACAGTGCAATGACTGATAAGTTAAGGAAACCTCTTCCTGTTGTTACTTCCCCTATTGTTGTTATTAAGTGCCATTAAGTCGGTTCTTACTTATAGTGACCCTGTATAAAATTTCTAGGAAGTGGCTGGTGGGTCTGAACTGCTGACCTTGTTGTTTGCAGTCCAGTGCTTATCCTACAGCACCACACCAGGACTGACCTTGTTGTTGTTGTTAAGTGCCATTGAGTTGGTTCTGACTCATCACAACCCTGTATAAAGTTTCACAGGAGCAGCTGGTGGATTTGAACTTTGACCAAGTGATTAGCAGTCAAGTGCTTGTACAACTGCATTACACCATGACCTACCTTGTTGTTATTGTTGTTGAATAACATGGAATCGGTTCTAACTCAGAACAACCCTACATAGGGTTTCCAAGGAGCCATTGGTGAGTTTGAACCACTGACCTTGTGATTAAAACAGACCTTGTGGTCTAGTGTTTATCCTACAACACCACCCCAGAACTCCAGGACCTACCTTGTTGTTGTTGTTAAGTGCTGTCGAGTTGGTTCCGATCCATAGTGACCCTGTATAGGGTTTCCAAGGAGCAGCTGGTAAGCCTGAACTTCCAAACTTGTGGTTCTCAAAGAGACTTTGTATTTCAGTGCATTAGCCCACAGACCACACCAGGACTCCAGGACCTACCTTATGTTCACAGACATGTGTTCATTTCAGGCACAAGACTAATGTGACAAACCAGGGTGTGGGAAATTTATATTATTTCTCTCAAGGAAGGACTATAAATATTACTCTTTCAAGATGAGGCTATAAATATTGCAAGACTTAACATTAAGTTTAGAAGAAAACTTAGAGAATAAAACTCAAAGGCAATTTTTGGTAGGTCCTCAAAAATTGCCTGTGAGTTTTCTTCTGTAATTTTTTTTTGCCATTTATCATGATATTGTTTATTGGCATGGTTGTGAGAAATTTTGTTATCTTTATGTTTATGAGTAATCTATATTGAAGGCTGTTGTCTTTGACCTTCATCATTAAATGCTTTAAGTATTTTTCATTTTGGAAAGCAACGTTGTTGTGTCATCTGCATATCTCAGAGTTTTAAGCAGTCTTTCTCCAATCTTAGTGATGCTTTCTTGCTCATTGGGTCCATTTTTTAAAATTATGTGTTCAGCATTCAGATTGAATAAGTAAGGTGGGAGACAATAATTCTTATTTCAGGGTAAATGCCTGATAACAGTTTAAATGACTAATTATTCGCCTTGCTCTTCTAAACTTCTGCAATAACCTCATAAGTGCTCGTCTTCATCTCCTTTTTCTCAACCCATTTTCTATGCTGCTTCCAGAGTACTATTGAAAAACACATATTTGATTAGATAATTTCCCTACTTACCCAGAAAAACCACTACCAGGAAATCAAATCCCAACTTGTCATGACCATACAGGACAGAGTGTAATGTAATACTAGTAGTAGCATCAGACTGTAGGGGGATAGACGATAAACAAGACAGAATAAAGCTCTTTCTTATGACTTGGAGGTCAGACATACCTTTAATCAATTCTGACATGAGCCATCTGCTCCACGGTAATCTCTACTTTGTTGCATTCAATAATTCATTGTAATGGTCACACAAAACTCACAGACCCAATACATGATTATGCAGTTTATTAGGGCAATAACAATACAGATTCAGGACCAACTTGGAAGTAAAAGGAAAATCTCAGGAGGCATGATACAATTGGCCAGTCCAGACAAATTACAGCCAAGACAGCTTTCAACTTCTTCTCAGCTATGCCCATAGGCTGGCCGTGCTCTGGCCTTTGACACCAAACCCTACTCAGACCAAAGCGCTGCTGCTTTTCCCCACTGAGGTCTGGGCTGTGCTATTGGATCCCTTTTAAGGAGGTGTTACATCTCTTTTGGCTTAGCTATCAAGTGCCTGAAGGCACCCTTCTTCACCAACAATCCTCCTGGCCAAAGGGGCTTAGTTCTCTCACTCCATGACTCAACAATCCCTCTGTATTCACCTTGCTCCATAGGCCCAGAAGCCCACCATAGATGTCTAGTATCTTGTCTCCTGGTTCTTGTCACTCATATTCCATCTTATCATATCTTTTCCATCTCCAGTGTTACAGCTCTATTTCTCCTGGGTCTAGGAGATTCTCAACACAGGGGCCCTGGAGCCAAAGGACATGCTCCATTTTAGGTTCTTCTTTTTGATGGTAATGAGGTCTTCCTCAACCTCTCTGGGAGTGGCCTTTCAAACCTAGCAGATTGGAAAATCTGACGGTATTTACCTAGTTTGCATACTAATAGATCAATCTTCACAGGGTTTTACATACAACTTATTTACATCATAAACTGGCCAGTCCTTTTACAAGTCTGTGGCCTAAGAAATCTTCTTGGCAGAATACAAACCCAGGGCCAGAAAGGCCATTTATAAAGAGAAACCCATTGCCCTTCAATAAGCAACGTGGTAACTGTTAAACCACATAGCCCTAAACCCTGCAAGAAAAATCAATACATTAACATTCACTCTGACAGCAGTTTTACGATTATTTGCAGCATATCTTTAAAACAGAAGAATGGCAAAGTGAATACAGGTACTGGAAACAATACCATGCTGTCTTTAACCATCACCAGTGACCAACTATGACTACCTCCATGAGAGAGAGGGGAAGACAAATATATTGGAAACACAGAACCATACAGATAGTGGCATAATGGGGATTTGAACCTCCTTCTGTTTAAGAATTTTTTAGTCTTCAAATTATGCTTAAACACAGTTTTATGTTTAAGTTAATTGTCCTATATTCAGCTACCTCCCTTCCTTCTAAGTTCCTTGAATTTATCCGCCAGGTAGATATACAAATGCTGTTTTATTTTGCAAGTTAGCCTTTTCATCATGCTAAATTATTTTTTAAATGATAGGCAAAGTGATGGTGTGTTGTTTTTACTAATAAGAATTTTCTAACAGGTAACAAGAATTTGAAAGCCAACATCATTGTTTCTTCAGATTTTTATTGTACTAGAATGCTGATTTACATTTTTGTTATAGATTGCTTTCTTGATTGTATTTTATGAGGAAAGTAAATGTTTATAAATTGTGCCTCTGCTTTTGTTATTTTTGGAAAGCAAAACTACCTTCATCTAACCCTTGCCTTTCACCTATAATGAGTTTTGTGGTTCATTTACATTTGATTTTCTTTCAATTCTGCTACATCAATAGACAAAGCTTGAAATATTATATTTAAGATCCTTTTGCTGGGAGAACAAACTAAACATTTTATCAGTGCTATAGCTTCCAGAAGCCCCATGAGATAAATGTCACCATTTCCATACTTATGACAGTTGGGTGTGATAGTCCCTTGTTATTACTAAATCTCCTGAATTTACTGCCTGCAGGCAGGAAGAAAAAGGTGTAACTATTTGAGTATTCCCTGCATGTAGCAACCCAACAGTGTCACATCAGTCTAGTACCTCTATGAATCTGTCTATTTGCATAAAGAATGTGTGTAGTAGGACATAAAAGTCTCAGTAGTGTCAAGTTTGCATAGAAGAGTGATATTCTGCATTAAAAATTATATATATAAGAATGGAGTTCACTCGCACATAACCTCAAAGTTTGCTCTGAATGACAGTGATGTTATTATGCTAGTATAGCAGCACAGAATTTTATAACTGGGAGTTTATTTTTATTCCCTCTTTTCTACCTGAGGCCAGTGGGAGTCAGAGTCTATCAGAGGTCAGAAAGTTAGTTAGAAGCAAAGGCACAGCAGAAACACAAGCGCTGAGTCTGTGCTTTAGTGTTCTTTTAAATAATTCTGTCTTAGGCTTGAAGAAAAAGATTAGTGTCCAAAATAGAAGACACAAAGGAGTAGTATCCAAAAATAAAAATAGAGATACACACAGGGAAGGAGAAGTATACAGAGAAAGAAAAAAGATATATACACACACAGACACAATAAAGATAGAGACACACGGAGAGAGATCCATTCATAGGTGATTTTTTTTAACATCTTGGTGGTTATAGATTTCATAGCATAATGATTGTATAGCATTTTTTTCAGCAATTCTCTCTAGGATCAGCATTACTTTCTCTGCTTAATTATTGCTCCCATCTTTTAAAAAAACAAGCAAACTTTTCTTGATCTCACTTTTTGCTCCAACCGCCACACTTCATAGTAACTCTACTAAACAGTTGTTTCTTTACTGTCTCTGATTCTTGTTTTCCTTTTCTTTCTTGGTCCACTTCAAAGTGGTCTTTGTCTCACACTGCCCAAGACTGTGTTTACCAAGGCCACATTTCCTGTCCTAATATGAATTTGACATTTCCCCTCCTCCTTGAAGCCTTTCTTTCAGCTCTCCTGTTCCTCCTAATCTTTCTGATCTTGAATCTCTTCTCAGTCTTGTGACTTTAGACACCAACCATAGAGCTGCCACTCCCAAATCTTTATTTCGACCTCTTCTGTAAACTCTAATCATTTATCTATACTGTTCTGTGTGAATATTCCAAAATAATTCTCCTAATTCCCTAAAATTCACCCCTCCCGCACACCTTTTCTGATTATTGGCAATTCAATGTTTCCAGCAACTTAGGGCAAGAACTCCAAGCTTACCTTGATTCTTTCCTTTTATTTCAGCCTTAGCTTCAACCATCAGGAAGTTCTCTTGGCTCTACCTTCCAAATATTCAGACTCTAATTTTCTCACTTAGTCCAATAGATGCTTAGTGGTTTCACCTGTTTCCTCTTGCCCGTCTGCCTGCCTCAGTCTATTGCCAACATAGCAAACAGAATGTCATTTTGTAACTGAATGTAGTCTCATATTGTCCCTTGGCTCTAACCCTCACTTGCTTCCACTGTCAAAATAAGCTTCTCTGGCTTCATCTGCTATAAGGAGTCCTGGTCACCTTAATATTCCTTGACCACTCAGACATGTTTTTAAACCCCTTAGTGCTATCACAACATTTCTGTCTCATTATCTTCATGGCTCTTCCTCTATACGCCCCCATGACATTCTCACTCCCCACTTTGAAGTCTTTGTTTACATGTAACCTTGGTGATGAAGTATTTTCTGACCATTCCATTGCAATGTGCTGCCTATGGCGCCGGTTATTCCTCTTCCCTGATTTACTCTTTTGTCCAGCATCTTCCTTCTAATAGAATATTATCTGCTTGACTTATTTTTATATTTGTTAAATCTTCATTCTAAAATGTAAGCTCAGTAGGGCAGGGGTTTGGGTCTATTTTGTTTGCCTTTTTACAATCAAAGCCTAAAACAGTTTCTGCCACACAGTAGACAACTGAACATTAGTTTAGGAGTTGAATAAATGAATTTCAGTATATGAAACACCTGTTTGAGAATCCTACTATGTGACTAGGTGGGACTAAGTTTATTGATTTATAAAGTAGAAATAATAAGAGTCCTCATATGTTGTTTTGAGGAATATGTTACATAATTGTACATTAGGTACATAGTACTATACTTGGGAAATTCACCACAAATGGTAGTTGCATGTGTTTGTTAAATCACTTACTAACCTTACCATTGCTTTTTTTTTTTGCTTACATTAATACAGAAATATGGCTGCTGTTACAAATTAGCATAAATGAGATCACTTAAAACAACAGATAATTATTCTTTCATTGTTCTGGAGTCCAGAAGTCTAAAATCCAGGTTTAGCAGGGTTGATTGCTCCTGATGACGCTGAGGGATCACGGGATCCAAGACTGTCTGCTACATTTTGCTAGTTGCTAGCAATGCTTGGCGTTTCTTTTCTTTTTCTTTTTTAAAATGTTTTATTGTGAATTATGTCATAGTTTCCATGGGAGAAGATTAGCTTTACATTCATCCTATCATATGTCATTTCATTGCCATGGTTACAATTCCTCCATGCATCATCAACCAACCAAATGGCACACCCTGCAAGCCTGCCCCTGATTGTCAGCACACAGCCCTTCTCCCTCTCTGGGTCTAGAGTTCCCAGCCACTCCATCTCTCCATGTCATCGTCTCTACCTCCATCTCTGGCATCATTGTTTTTCTGGGTAGGGTTCTGTACTCTGCTCTTCTCTTCTGATGGTCCCAGCTGCCTCTTCTCCTGGCCTGCAAAGTCAACCACTCCCCTCTTTTTGCTACACAATGTCTACCTTTACATTTCCAACCCTCACATTCAGTCCTGATAGTAATTATTCACTACTGTATCACATGAATGCTATCCACATCTCCTTTCATCAATCCTGCCCAGACAGATTGAATATTACTCAGTAGAGATTCTACCTTCCTCTGTGCCCTCTGGATCTAGTCACTTCTTGCCTTTGTAGCCCCCCCATTTTGGGTAGCCAATGTCCTAGTTGCCCTCTGCTGTCTACTCTGTGTATGCAGGGGTGGGAATGATCCTTGCTGTAAGGATTTGTTCCCTCTTTTGAGCTAC
>NW_006408694.1:4903279-4904372 GCF_000296735.1 Chrysochloris asiatica | reverse complement strand
TATTTGTGTCTTCTCCCTCTTTTCTTTTGTTAGGTTTGACAATGGTCTGTCATTTTTGTTATTCCTTTCAAAGAACCAGCTTCTTGTCCTGTTGATTCTTTCTATGGTTTTTCTGTTTTCTATCTCATTTATTTCTGCTGTAATCTTTTTTATTTCTTTTCTTTTGGTGGCTGTAGTTTCCCTCTGTTGGTCTGTTTCTAATTGTTGTAGATGCTGCATTAAGGTATTAATTTTGGTTCTTTCTTATGTTTGGATGTGTGTGTTTATTGCAATAAATCGTCCTCTCAGCACTGCTTTTACCTTGTCCCAAAGATTTTGATATGTTGTGTTTTTGTTCTCATTTGCTTCTAGGAACTTTGTGAATTCATGTTTACTTTCTTTTACTACCCAGTTGCTTTTTAGCAGAGTGTTATTCAGTTTCCATGTATTTGACTTTATTTCCTTGCTCTTCCTATTGTTGATTCTAATTTGATAGTATGTGGTCTGAAAAGATGCTTTACAGTATTTTGATATTTGTAAATTTATGTAGATTTGTTTTGTGTCCTAAAACTTGGTCTATTCTAGAAAATGTTCCATGTGCACTCGAAAAGAATGTGTATTGTGCAGTTGTTGGGTTGAATGCTTGGTACACATATGTGAGGTCGAGTTGGCTGATTGTGTTATTTAGTTCTTCTGTGTCTTTGTCAAGTTTCTTACTGGTTGTTGTATCCATTTTTGAAAATGGTGTTTTAAAATCACCCACTATTATTGTAGATTCATCTATTTCTTTCTTCAACTCTATTAGAGTTTGCTTTATATATTTTGGAGCTCTTTCATTGTGAGCATAGCTATTTATTATGGTTATGTTATCTTGTTCAATTGTCCCTTTAATCATGAGATAATGTCCATTATTATCTATTATGCTGGTTTTTGCCTTAAAGTTTATTTTATCAGTGATTAATATTGCCACTCCTGTTCATTTTTTATTGTAATTAGCTTGGTATATTTTTTTCCATCCTTTGACTTTTAGTTTGTTTTTGCCTCTGTGTGTGAGATGTGTCTCTTGCAGACAGCATATTGAAGGATTTGTTTTCTTATCTACTCTGCCACTCTC
>NW_006408694.1:4899475-4901629 GCF_000296735.1 Chrysochloris asiatica | reverse complement strand
TTGTTAAATGCCATCTAGTCAGTTCCGACTCATAGTGACACTGTATAGGGTTTTTGAGGAGTAGTTGGTGGATTTGAACCTTGTGGCTAACAGTACAGTTCTTATTCCTATAGTGCCACAAGAAGGAAGTCATTTATTACTAGATTTAAATATCTGAAGAAAGTGTGAGATTATGGAAAACCTAGAGAAGAAACTATCTGGGAAGGAAGTGAACAGAAAGAGTTATGCTTGAAATTTCAGGATGTAAGGAACAATCAATTATGAACTAAATGTCATGTGTAAAAAGAGCATACAGGTGATATCCTCTGACTTCACAAGGGGGAAGCAGAAGAATCATAATTAGCAGCCCAAAGCCTTTTCCTATGGGGCCTAAAGTCTTCTACCTTCTCTTCAAAATCTGACATCAACCATCCTTCTACAGCAATCTCTACTCAGCTGGGTTCAGTAATTCATTCCAGTGGCTACACAGAACTCAGACACCATACTCACGGTTATTGGGTTTATTATTAAAGTTGACAGGTTACAGTTCAGAATTAAAAATACTCAGCACACAGTTCTTTCTGTCTGGACAGCCTCTTCCCAGCCTTGTCCACAGTCAGACCTCTCTCTGATCCTTTGCCTCTGCCCTGATCCAGCAATGTTATAAAGTTATATTAGAAGTGCTGATAAATGCCCAAAGGACACTCCACTCCATCATGAACCTCAGCCTGGTGGCAATGGGCTCTTGTTTCAGGGGTCAGCAAAATTAGATTGCTCAATTAAGTACCCGGAGGCACCTCTTTCTACAAGTGAGCCTTTTGCCTTAAGGCACTCAGCTTTACTTGCTCCATCGACCTGGAAGCCCACGACTTTGTCTTGTGCTCTGTTTCTTTGTTCTGTTGCTGCCACTCCTCTGATGTCACAGCTCTATCTCCTGGCTCAAGGCGATCCAATGCACAGGGATCTTGGGGTCCAAAAAATGCACTCCTGCAAACAATATGTCACTAAAGCATAACTCCCACTCTCTGCTTCTCTGCTGGGTTCAATAATCCATTGCAATGGCGATAGAGAACTCAAACACCATACCTAAAGTTATGGGGTTTATTAGGGAAGTTTACAGGTTACAATTCAGGGTCAGAAAGGTTCAGTGCACAGTTCTTTAGTCAGAACAGTCTTTCTTCAGCCATGTCTGCAGGCAAGCCTCTCTCTGGCCCTTGGCCCACTGAACTGGCCTTTAACCTGTTCTGGCAATGTTACAAAGCTCTTTTAGTGTTGCCAAAAAATGTTCACAGGACATGTCACTCCAAATAAGCCTTAGACTGAAGGGTCTTGGCTCTAGCTCCATGAGTTAGCTACCTAGCTCCTCCAAAGTCACTCAGCTTTACTTTCTCCAGGGGCTGGGAAGCCTACCACACTGCTGGGTAGTCTACCACTTCGTTCTTCTTCTAGTGCTCCTTTGCTACTCCTCCAGTGTCATAACTTTCTGTCTCTGGGGTGAAAAGGTTCAATGCACAGAGATCTCAGGGTCCAAAGGATGCACTGTACTCCTGATTCTTCATCTTTAATGGTATTTGGATCCCCTTGCTTCTGTTTCAGAGATGAATTATTTTATACTCATGCTAGAATTTTAAGTTTTTACAAGTACAATGAATGCTGTTAACATCCACAGCTGAATCATGTCATCCTATGAGTATCTTCTCCCACCTTCTCTTAATCAGACCTATCAAGAAAAGAGTTGTTTGGTGGGAGTTCAAAGGATAAGGCCAGAAGTGACTGGAGAATATGCACTGATGTGCATATACATGAATGTGTGTGTGAATGTATATGTGTGAGTGCGTGTGTGTATAGCAGGAAATGGGGCAAGACTATCTGAGGAAAAGAAAACAAATATTAGCTCCAGGAGTATTGCACAAACAGCAAATGAGTAATATGCCAGGATTTGGGAAGTCACTTGGTTTTTCTACTTCTTTGAAGATACTGAGTTTCTAGCACCTCAGCTATCAGCTGTCTCCATTTCTATCTCTAGGTAGGCAAGGGCTGAAGAAGAAAAATACAGTCAGTAAGATTGGAGCCAATATCAATGTAGTTCTTCAGTATTTGCTGAGTCTTTAATGCTATCTGTTTCCGTATTCAGTTTTCTCTTTTCTGACTCACACAGTTGTTGTTAGGTGTCAT
>NW_006408694.1:4885638-4898500 GCF_000296735.1 Chrysochloris asiatica | reverse complement strand
CTCAAGTGTGGCAATGATAGTGACGTTGGCCCAGGATTGGGCAATGTTTCATTCTGTGCATAAGGTCGCTGTGAGTCGGTACCAACTCAATGGTACCTAACAACAACAACAACAAGGCCATCTGATAAATGATACAGAGCAGCCTAAACTGAGGTGCACCAGTGGTGAATGGAGAAGGGTGTGCAAACTTCCATTCTCTAATTGCACCCACAGGAGATAGTATGTGAAAGTCTAAGAACACAGGAATATTCAATCATCAATTAATTACAAATACAATAACCCCACAGTGTCCTAGAAAAAACAGAGAATTTTAGACCACATGAAGAAACAAGAGATAATGGCTAAAACAAATGACTATGATTCAGAGACAGAAAACATTTCTGAGGAAGAAATAGTAATAGAACTAAATGAAAAATAATTCAAAAGAAATATAGCTAGGCATATTCCTTGACAGAAATATCAAGGAAAGCAAGAACCCAGAAAAATCTTTAGAAGAATTCAGGAAAATACTATAAGAAAAAAACAGGTAAAATAAATGCAAATTATGAAACAATAAAAAACCTGCAATTAGAAATCCAGAAGATTATATTAAGATTTCATAAATTGACAATACATTGAAAGGGAAAGGAGTGGTTTGAAGCAATGGAAGCCTGAATTAGTGAGCTTGAAGATAAATCTCTCAATATCAGTATGCTACTAGAATAATCAGAAAAAATGGCAAAAATCTGAAGAAACCCAAGAGTTGTGTGGGACATCATGAGGAGGAATAGGTTACAGGTGATTGGAGTTCCAAAACAGTAAGAGACAATAAAAAGCATTGAGAAAATTTTTGAAGAGTTGTTGGAAGACAACTTCTTTCACATTATGAAAGATAAGAAGATAAGCATTCAAGAAGCTGATTGAATCCCAAATAGGATAAATCCCCAAAGAAAACCTCTAAGACATATCAGAATCAAACTTTCTAAAACCAAAGATATGGAAAGAATCCTGATAACAGCTTGGGAAAAATGAAAAATTATCTACAAAAGAGAACAATTATGACTAAGCTCTGATTTCTCACCAGAAACCATGCAGGTTAGAAGGCATAGACATATACAAAACTCTGAAAGGAAAAAAATTCCAACCAAAAATCATATACCCAGCAAAGCTGTCCCTCAAATATTATGGTGAAATTAGGGCATTTTTAGATAAATAAAAATTAAAGGAATTTATAATAACTAAACCAACTTTACAAAAAAACTTAAGGGTGTTCTTTGGACTGAGAACCAACAACAGCAGACAACAGCCTGAGATTACCATACATGACAACACCACACAGAACTCAATTCAGATCTAGACGTATTTAGAGTAAAACAAACCTGAAAGACTTAAAATAAGGAACGAAAGATATCAATTTATAATTAAGTCAACTGTAAAGCAAAAAGTGGAAGTGGGGTAGATACAGAACTTCCATATGGCAAAGAAGTCAAGTAGATTTCAAGATAAAGCAGACTGTTTTAAGCAGGGGAAAAAAATTAATAAATTACAGGCTAACCTCAAAGGAAATTATTATACCTTCTCTTCAATTTAGAAAAGAGGAACATTAGAAAGATTTAGTAAACATGAACACAACATAAATGAAAATGGAAAGAAAACCCACATATTAAATGAACTCAGTGCAGAAAATTCTGTGGAACAAAGAAACCACAGTAAAACATATAGCAAAATGACAACAATCAATCCATACCTATTAGTAATTACTCTGGATGTAAATGGATTAAATACACCAGTCAAGAGACAGAGAGAGCAGAATGGATATTCAGATCCTTCAATATGCTGTCTATAAGAGATACATTAAAAAGATGAAGAGAGCCTAAAACCCAGGAACAGAGAATGGTTAAGCAAACTTTTGCACATACACAAAGTGGAATACTTTGCAATGTTGAAGAATTATGATGAATATGTGAAAAACCTCACATCAATTAACCTGGAGGACATTATGCTGAGTGAAATTAGTCACCTAAGGACACATATACATATATTATATGATAAAAGAAATAATCTATGATGGTTATAGGAGTTTCAGGAGGAGGAAAATTATTCACAGGCTAGAAGGTAGACACATGTTAACATGGGTAACATGGTAGGCAATATACAACATTAGAGAGGTTAGCAGAGGAAAGATGATGGTAACAGGAGACACAGAGAGGAATGCAAGAGTTAAAGTGAATAGAAGTAAATACTATTTACTGTTGGTACATTGTAATGAAGTATATGATTTGTTTAATGTAAAACTGATGATCTGCTCTGTAAACCTTCACTCAATTCACAATAAAAAGTTAAAAAAAAAATCATGTTAACTCAGTGTCTCCAACAATTAGATAAAAAGTACAGAAAAAAAAAAAAAGCCTACAGTCAGCTGAAGAAAACCAATAATCAACACTAAAGCAGAAATAAAAAGAAAAACCATAGAAAGGATTAAAAAAATGACTAAAAGTTGGCTCTTGGAAAGGATTGGTAAAATTGATAAAGCACTGGCAATCTAACAAGGGAAAAGAAGTTTCATTTATAACAAGGGAAAAAATGAAATCTGTAATGTCACACAGCATCAGTGGAAATTAAGGAGGGTAATAACAAAGTTCTATAAAGAACTGTAGTGCAACAAATTTGAAAATTTGGAAAAAAAGATAGTGCTGTGGATTCATGCACCAGATTGTGAAGTTGTTTGAATTGCAAGGTTAGTGGTTCAAGCTCACTAGCTGTTCCTCAGAAATCCTATACAGGGTTGCTATGAGTTGGAACAGACTCAATAACACTTAATAAAAACAACAACCTAAATTAACAAAGACTGAGGAAGAAAATCTGAATAGACCCATAACAAAGGAAAAAAATGAACACGTTATAATTAAATTCCCAACAAAAATAAGTCCTAGTCCAGACAGCTCTCTGGTGAATTTTCCCAAACATTCATAAAAGAGCAGACAGCACTTTTATTCAAGCTATTTCTGAATATGGAAAAGGAAGGAATACTCTCTAATTCATTTTATGAAGTGAGCATTATCCTGAACCAAAACTAGGCAAAGACATCTCTAAAAATAATTAATTATAGACCAATACTTATGAATACAAATTCAGATATTCTCAACAAAACCCTAGATAATAGAATCTAACAGCATATTAAAAATAGTACATCATGACCAAGTTGAATTCATACCAGGCATGCATGAATGGCTCAACATTAGAAAAGTAATCATTGCAATCCACCAAATAAATACAACAAAGGAAAAGAACTACATGAATATCTCAATCAATGCAGAAAAGGCATTTAACAAAATTTAACAGCCTCCCTAATAAAAACAACAAAGCTCAACAAAATAGGAATAGAAAGGAATTTCCTCAACATAATTAAGGGCACACATACAAAACTAAAGGAGCTCTGGTAGTTACAAATTGGGCTGCTAAATACAAAGTCAGCAGTTTGAATCTACCAGCTGTTCCGTGGGAGAAAGATGAGGCTTTCTACTCCTATAAAGATATACAGTCTCAGAAACCCTCTTTATGGTCACTGTCTTAGACCAAGTTTTCTAAAGAAGCAAAACCAGTGAAATTATCAAGGTAATGGTTTACAGTTGTAGAGTCCCAGGTCCCTACAAGAAGAAAAAGAGCCATAGTCCCTCCCAGTTGTCCATTATATTGAGAGCAGGCCACATCTCCAAGGAAACATTCCTTCAATTGACTGGCTGCTCATAGTCACTCATCAGAAATAATTATGCCTGTATTAGGTTTAATTGCCCTGGGAATAAACATATCCCAACTGCCAAACTTATGGAAATCCTGATCTAGTCAAGTTGACACAAAATCCTAACCATTACGGTCACTATGTGTCAGAACTGATTTAGCAACACATAACCACCCCCACCACCATACAAAACCAGTATTAGCGTCAACATTAGTCTCAATGGAGAGAGATTGAAGTATTCCTCTTGCAAAGGGGAACCAAACAAGGATGTCTTTTATCACCACTTCCAATCAATGTTGTATTGGAAGTCTTAGAGAAAGCAACAAGGTAAGAAAGAGAAATAAAAGGCATCCAAACTGGCAAAAAAGAAATAAAAGTTTCTCTCTTTGCAGATGATATGACTCTATACATAAAAAAATTACCAAAGATACTGCAAGAAAATTACTGGAATTAATTGAAAGACTTAGCAAAGTAGCAAGTACAAGATCAACATAGAAAAATCAACTGTGTACCTTTACTATAACAAAGACAACTCTGAAAGGGAAATCAGGTAAACAATACTATTTACAATAGCCACACTAAAGTTGAAATGCTTAGGAATAAATCTAATCAGAACTACAAAAGACTGATACAAAGCTCATAACCAAACACTATTGCAAGAAATTAAGGAATCTACGTAAATGAAAGAATATACCATGCTCATGAAAAGGAAGACTTAATATTTTGGTAACATCAATGTTAACCAAAGCAATTTTATTATATAAGGCAATCCTGAACCAAATTCTATCATCACTCTAAATAGATGGAAAAACTAATCACCATCGCTTATATGGAAAGAAAAGAGATCCCAGAAAAAATACTACTAAAGATGAACGAAATTTGAGGCTCACAACAGTCATGGTATTCAAAACAACTTGGTATTGGCACAATATTAGACACATAGACTAATGGGGCAGAACTGAGACTCCTTAAGTAAATCCATTCATCTATGAACTTTGATCTTTGATCTTTGATAAAAGGCTGAAAAATGGAGAAGAGATTGTCTCTAACAAATGGTCCTGGCAAAACTCGCTGTCTATAGAAAAATGAAACAGGCCCATATATCTCAATATATGCAAAGACTAATTCAAGATGGATCAAAGACATAAATGTAAAATCTAAAATTATAAACATCATCAAGGAAAAGGTATAATACACTATCAAATATAACTAAACCCCACAGAAGATAAACTAGATAAATGGTACCTGCTAAAAATTTGACAATTATGTACATCAAAAGAGTTTATCAAAGGAGTAAAAAATCAACCTATTGACTAATCTCTAAACATGTAGAAAACTTCAGTACCTCAAGGACAAAGAGACAAATAATCTAATTAAAAATGGGCAGAAGGAATGAACAGCTATCTCAGCAAGGAAGACATTCAGGAAACAAAAAAACACATGAAGAAATGCTTGTGATCATTAACCACTTGTTGTTAAGTCCTGTGGAGTCGGTTCTGATTTATAGTGGTCCTTTACATGGTTTCTGAGGCTGCAAATCTTTACGGGAGCAGAAAACCTCATCTTTCTCCGGCGAAACAACTGGTAGTTTCAAACTGCCGACCTTGAGGTCGTAACCACTATGCTACCAGAGCTCCTAGAGATATGAAGTCAAAATAACAGTGAAATATTACCTCACCCAACATTAATAACAAAGTGCAAAAACCAGAAGACTACAAATGCTGGGTGTATGGAGACACTGAAACCCTCATACATTGCTGGTGGGATTGTAAATATTATGCAGTTTCCTTAAAAAGTTGGAAATGCAAATACCATATGATCCAGGGATCCCACTGCTAAGTATATATCCCAGAGAAATAAGAGCCATGGCACAAGGAGATGTTTCTACAGTTCTTCACAGAATTTTTCATAATAGAAAAAAAGATGGAAACAACCTAAATGCCAATCAAGGGAAGCATGGATAAACAAACTAGGGTACATGCCCACATAGGAGTACTATGCAACATTTAAAATCAGTGATTAATCTGTGTGAAATACTTCATAACATTGATAAACCTATAGGACATCGTTATTGGTGTTAAGTGCTGTGGAGTCATTTCTATAGCGACCCTGTATAGGGTTTCTGAGAGGCAACTGGTGAGTTTGAACCGTCTAGCCTGTGGTTTAGGGCTTACTCTACAACACCACAGTGAAATAAGTCACCAAAGGACATATTATTTATTATAAAAAGCCAAGAAAAAGTTTCACACACACAAACATTTTATGGTAACCAGGGGTTAGAGTTGATGGTAACCAGGAGTGGGAGTTGAAGGGAGGTTAAATCACTATAAGATTTTTGTTCGTAGGTGCTGCTGTATCCGTTCCTACTCATAGCAACCATATGTACAACACTCATTAAATGAAACACTGCCTGGTTGTTTGCCATCCTCACAATCATTTTTATGTTTGAATCTGTTATTGTAAGTACTGTGTTAATCCATTTTGTGGAGGTTCTTTCTCTTTTAAGCTCACCCTCTACTTTACCTAGCATCAGGTCCTTCTCCAGGGACTAGTTTCTCCTTTTACTATGTCCAAAGTACGTGAGATTGAGTCTTACCATCCTTCCTTCTTAGGAGCATTCTGGTTGTATTTTTTCTGACACAGATTTGTTTGTTCTTCTAACAGTTCATGGAATATTTAATATTCTTCACCAATACCATATTTCAAAGGAATTGAGGCTTCTTTCATTTTCTTTATTCTTTGTGCAGCTTTTGCATGCATAGGAAGCATATGAGAATACCATGACTTGGATCAGGCACACATTATTTTTTCAACTGACAATTTTCCTGTTTTACACTTGAAAGAGATATTTTGCTGCAGATTTTCCCAATGTAATATGCCATTTGATTTCCTGACTAATGCTTCCATGGGCATTGATTGTGGATCCATTTTATAAATCTTTGACAATATTAATATTTTCTCTGTTTAACATGATGTTGCTTATTGGCCCACTTGTGAGGATTTCTGTTTCATTTTTTTGTGTGTAAGTTTTTATTGTAAACTGAGTGTTAGTTTACATGGGAGAACATTAGCTGAATTTTTGTTTTATTGATGTTGAAGTGTAATCCATATTGAAGTCTTTATTCTTTGATCTTTATCAGCAAGAAAAATTGTGTTAATTGCATATTGCAGGCTATTAATGAATCTCCCTCCAATCCTGATGGTGCAGTCTTCTGCATATGGTCCAGCTTCTGAATTATTTGCTTAGTTGTTGTTGTTGTTGTTAAGTGCCATTGAGTCGGTTTCGACCCATAGCGACCCTGAACAGGGTTTCCGAGGCTGTAAATCTTTACGGGAGCAGATCGCCTCATCTTTCTCCCGCGGAGCGGCTGGTAGTTTCGAACTGCTGACCTTGTGGGTCTCAGCCCAATTCGTAACCACTACGCTACCAGAGCTCCTATTTGATTAGTATACAGAATGAAAAAGTATGGGGAAAGGATACAACCTTGACAGACAACTTCCCTGATTTTATACCATGTTTGTTGTTGTTGTGAAGTGCCGTCGAGTAGGTTCTGACCCATAGAGACACTGTATAGTGTTTCCAAAAAGTGACTGGGGAGCTTGAACCACTGACCTTGCAGTTCAAACGGCTTTGCAGTCTGGCGCATTAACCCACAGCGCCACACACGCAGTATTCTCTTGTTCTGTTCGAACAACTGCCTCTTGGTCTATGTACAGGTTTCTCATGACCACAATAAAATATTCTGGAATTAACAAATTATGGATAACATTCTCTGAAATGTTATCCATAATTTGTTAATATCCACACAGTTGAATGCCTCTGCACACTCAATAAAACATAGATCCACATATTTCTTTACCTTTAGTTAAGATCCATCTGATATGAGTAATGATGTCCCTCATTCTAAGTCATCTTCTGAATCCAGCTTTAATTTCTAGCAGTTCCCTGTCTGTGAACTTCTAGAACTGTTTTTGAATTATCTTCAGCAAAATTTTATATGTGTGTTGTAAGAATGATATTGTTTGATAATGTCCGCGTTCTGTTGGATCACCTTTCTTTGGAATGGGCATGGTTATTTATCTCTTTCAGTTGTTTGGCCAGGTAGCTGTTTTCCTAATTTCTTAGCATAGAAGAGTGAGCACCTGAAGTGCTTTATCCATTTGTTGAAATATTTCATTTGTTATTCTATCAACTTCTGGAGCCTTGTTTTGTTTTTCCCTATATACCTTCAATGCAGCTTGGAATTCTTCTTTCAATATTATCAGTTCTTGAACATATGCTACCTTATTAAATGGCTGAATACTGACCAATTTTTTTTGGTTCAGTGACTCTATATATTCCTTCCATTTCCTTTTGATGCTTCCTGTGTTGTTCAGTAGTTTTCCTATAGAACTTTTCCATACTGGAAGTTGAGGTTTAATTTTTTTCTTCAATTCTTTCAACTTCAGAAATGACAAGAGCAGTCTTCCCTTTAAGTCTCCTAAATTTAGGACTTTGCAAATTTATGCATCAAACACTAATGTTGAATATGAGGGAATTGAAAACTTTTACCAATTTAGGTAATCTGCAATTAGTCAAACACACAATAAAGATGCATTGATAAATACTGATAATTGGAAGGCAATAAATGGAAACAGAAGGATCAGCAGTTGAAAAATATTGCCTTGGTGATATAAATGATGCAAGGGATTGCATGATAGAATTTTGCAAGACCAATGACTTGTTAATTGCTAATACCTTTTAACAACAACATAAATGAAATCTATACAGGTCACTATGTGTCATAATTGACTCAGTGGCACTGGGCTATATATGTAGACCTTGCTGGATGGAATACACAGGAATCTAATAGATTACATCTATGGAAAGAGATGATGGGGCAGTTCAATATCATAACTCAGAACAAGGTCAGGGACCAACTATGGAAAAGACCATCAATTTGCAAGTTTAAGGGAAAGCTGCAGAAAATTATCAACTCCACAAGAGCCAAAATATGACCTTGAGTATATCCTAGAATATTCCAGAATTTAAAGACCATCTCAAGAATGGATTTGACATAGTGAACACTAATGACTGAAGACTAGATGAACTGTCAAATTGCATTAATGACACCATACATGAAGAGACTAAAACATCATTAAAAAGTCAAAAAAGTAAGAAAAGACCAAAATGGATGCTAGAAGAGACTCGAAACTTACTCTAGACCATAGACATGTTAAAGCAAAAGCAAGAAATGAGGAAGTAAAAAATTGAATACAAGGTTTGCTAGGGCAGCTTGAGAAAACAAAGTAAATGTTTGCAATGAAATGTGCAAAGACCTGGCATTAGAAAAGCAGAGGGTAGACAGAACTTGCGTGAAGTGGGAGGGAATATGTAATAAGAGGGAGGCCAACAAAAATGATGAAGGCAAAGGAAGACACGGGGAGGAGTACAACTGAGGTAAATACTATATATATATAATCCTGCAATAATAGCAATAACAATAATATACAAGTGTATACATAGACTTGAGAGTAGAACAGTTTGGGGAAAAAGAATGGGATTATACCCCTGAATATATATAGTTTTGACAGAAGACATTTACATGCATATGCTGCAAATAAACATATATTCATATATATGTGGATAAGTAAAAAAAAGTATTGCTAGAAATATAGACATCTTTATTAAATAGAAATATAAAAACATGAAGCTATTATTTCTCAACATATCCTGCATCTAGGTATATACACTTCTGAAGGTGGTGTTTACATCTCTCTATAACCTTTACCCCCCGCCCCAAAGAATTTTGTGCTCTTCCATTTACACCAAGTAAAAACAGCATTTTGGAATCTTCAAGGGACACAAATCATGTTCCTTTGAAATGTTCCTTGAGTTTTAGAAACAAAATGATGTCTGAAGAGAGACGATAAGAGCTGTAGTGTGGGTGGGGTAAGGTTTCCCAATGAAATTCTTGTAGAACAGCTCTTGTTATCCCTGAAGAATGAACATGTATATTGTCATGGAGGGGGGGTGGAATCTTTGATGCAACTTTCCTGACCTTTTTATCACCAAGGCAGCTTTCCATTTTCTTAAAACTTCTTCATAAACTCCCATGATCATCCTGTGTCCTTTGAGAAATTCTACCAAGATTATCCCTTTGAGCAAAATTATGAATACTTCTTAGACTAGGCAAACATCTTGAAGAAACAAGTTATTGGGTCTGCAGACTCAAATGGTCTAGGGAAGTATCAAGGTCAACTGGTATAGCATAGTCCACAAAGACAATGTTCTGTATCCTATTTTGGAGAGTAGTGACTGGGCTCTTGAGAACTAATGAGCAGTCATATAAAGTACAACTATTGATCTTTTCTGTCCAGAGAAAAGAAGAGAGAAGAAATCTGAAGATCCATAGAAACAATTAATCTTGTGGATTAATGGACCATGAGATCAGCAGCCACCATGACCTTGAGAGCAGAAGAACTAGATGGTGCCAGGTTATCACTACCAACTGCTCTGAAAATGATCACATTAGAAGGTCCTTGATAGAGTGGGAGAAAAATATGGAACAAAACTCAAAATCACAAAAATATTAGGTTTACTGGTTCGATATAGACTGTTGGAACTCTGAGACTATGGCCTTCAATCATCCTTCAGGTCAGGAACTGAGCTCAACCTAATGACTCAATGTTCAGCCAAATAGACAGATCTATAAGGGGAACAATAACATTAGGTAGGTAAACACTCCTTAGAATAATCAATCAGTTGAGATCAAAAGTCTGCATTTACACAAGGGCTATGTTCAGAAGGGTTAGAAAGGAAGGAAGAATGAAGCAGGAAGCACAGAGAAGAAGTAGGATAAGTGATGTTACATTGTGGAGATTGCAATCAATGACGTAAAACAAAATGTGTATGGGGTGTTGAATGAAAAACTTACTTGTACTGTAAAATTTCACCCAATTCACAATAAAAAGCTAAAAGAAAAAAGAAAGCAAGAATACCCCTTTGGCATTCAACAAAACAGTTACCATAACCATCTGTGCTTGCCTCTCTGTCTTGAATTTAACTGGCTCAGCAAATCTTCACAGAAGTAACTGTTTTGATTGGACCTTTATTCTGAATGCACCATAACAAGAATAAGACAAGTGTATTAATGAGAAAACACATCTGTAGCTATCCCCTGAGCTCAGTGACATGTTTAAAATGTTTTAGTTGGAATAAACCCATGCATGTATAAATTGGAACCCTAGTAGCAATACTTTTTGATTTATCCTCTCTGTTATTATCAAGTGCCGTTGAGTTGGTTCCGATCCATAGCGACCCTGTATAGGGTTTCTGAGGAGTGGTTGGTGAGTTTGACTGCTGATCTTGTGGTTCAAACTGACTTTGCAGTCTAGGACATTAACCCACAGCACCACACCAGGACTCCCTTATTCTCTCTGGTATAGTACATAGTAGTGTCCAGCTGAGGTGTAGCTATTGGTCTCTTCTTATCCAAAATAAAGAACAGTGATGAAAATTAAAGGTGTTTTTAAATAATCAGTCTAATGGACTAAGGGACCATGGAAACAACTTCCATGACCCTAAGACCAGAACTAGGTTGTGCTTCGTTACCACTGCTGATCACTCTGAAAAGAATTGCATTAGAAAGTCCTGGATAGAGTAGAAGAAAAATGTAGAATAAAAGTCAAAATTATGAAAAAGACTAGGCTTATAGGTTGAATAGAGACAGGTGGTCCTTAATCATCCTTCAGGACTGGAACTGAATTTATTCCCATGGCTCAATTTTTAGCCAAACAATAGATAAGTCTATAAGGGGGAACAAGGACACTACGGAGTTAAGCGCCCCTTAGAATATACAACTACTTACCATCAAAAGGGTATAATTTTCCCAAAAAGAAATTTCAGAAGGCAGAAAGGGTCTTAGAAGAGGAACAGAAACAGAAGACAAAGGGAGGAAATGGAATCATTGATGTAATATTATGCGGATTGCAATCAGTTCCATGAAACAAAATGTCTATAAATTGTTGAATGGAAGGTTGATTTGCTCTGTTAACGTTCTCCCAAATCACAATAAAAAGTAAAAAACAACAAAAAACAGCATTGGAAATGCTATAGAATAGTTGAAATCTACTCAACAGTGGATATATTGTATTTGTGTTGGAAAGAAAATATTCTTGATGCATGAGGTTAAATAACATATGTTAATACATTTTAAAAAAGAATTTAATGATCAGAAAGCAAATATTTCAACAAATTATTGTAGTTTATTTTTAGATAGATCTTTCATCTGTAATATGCTATAATTGAAAACATTTCTTTCTTTTTTTGCTATTGCAAGTTCTTCAATGATTTTGTCATGATTAAGCTGCTGAGCAATATCCACTTCCTTTTCATAATAAAGATAATAAATTTAGTCTTTCTTGAATCATTGCTGTACGCAGAGAGTTTTTGAGTTTCTTTACAGATGAAAATGAGCACTTTGTTGCACAATTTGCAATCACTAATGCTAAGAATACACACAGAGCAATTTCAACATTGGGAAATAGGCATTTAAATCATATCTTCTATTATGGACATGCATGTCTATACGAGTGGAAATTGTCACACTTCTTTGTAAAGGTTTGTTTTTAAGTATTGGGTTAAGCCTGGAGAAGTTTCTTTGATTTCAAGAGTACACGGACAGGGAACTGCTAGAAATTCAAGTTAAATTCAAAAGAGGACATGGGATTAGTGATATCATTGCTGATGTCAGATGGGTCTTGGCTGACGTAGAGAATACCAGAAAGATGTTTATTTGAGTTTTATTGACTGTGCAAAGGCTTTTGACTCTGTGGATCATAACAAACTCTGAATAATTTGGGGAAGAATGGGTATTTCAGAATACTTAATTGTGCTCATGAGGAACCTGTACATAGATAAAGAGACAGTCTTTAGAACAGAACAGGTATGCTGAATGGTTTAAAATCAGAAAGATGTGAACCAAAGTTGTAACCTTTTATCATTTTATCAATCTGTATGCTAACCAATAATCCAAGAAGTTGAATTATACGAAGAAGAACATGATATCAGGATTGGAGGACATCCTGCATTATGCAGATGATACAATGTTGCTTGCTGGAAGCAAAGAGGACTTGAAATACTTACTGATGAATATCATAGAC
>NW_006408694.1:4849497-4850543 GCF_000296735.1 Chrysochloris asiatica | reverse complement strand
CTGAATTTTCTCCTTAGGTAAAAATATTGTATGGTTAGCATTCCATGGTGCACATACCTCACAAATGTTATTGTCTTAACACTATACTTGTCAACTACTTGACTTAAAATTGAGCCGTGAAGTTGAGTTCAGTTCCAGACCTGAAGGATGACCAAGGTTCAAAACCTCAAGTTCCTCCAGTCTCTTTCTTACTGACAAGCCTGGTCTTTTTTCCTCCCAGTTTTGATTTCTGTTCCACATGTTCGCCCCTTCTAGCCAGGATTTTCTGATGCGATTCCTTTCAAAACATTTGGTTGTTGTAGCTGGGCACAAGAACCTCTGGTCTCAAGGTCATGGAGATTGATGTTCACGTATTCCACTAGTCTGTTTGGCTAATTGATTCCAAGCATCTTGAATTTTTATCACTTTTCTATCGTAGAAGACCTCTCAGGATGTTTTAAGACCCCAGTTGCTACTCACAAATGTAAGATGTAGAACACAGTCATTGGGGACTAAGTATGCTAATTGACAATGGTGTCCCTTGCAACTATGGACCTTATTATCCCCCAGCCCAACAACTCATTCCCTCAAGGTGTTTGGTAATGCTGGATAAAGGATTCTTGGTTGGCAGATTTTTTTCTTTCAGGGTTTTATATATGTCTCTCCATTGCCTTCTTGCTTGCATGGTGTCTGCTGAGAGATCTGAGCTTAACCTGACTTACTTGCCTTTGTATATAACACTTCTCTTTTCCCTATCTGCTTTCAGGAGTGTCTCCTTATCTTGATTTTGGAGAGCTTGATTATTATATGTCTTCCATGCATGTTGATAGTTGATCCAAGAAGAATGAAGTCCTTGACAACTTCAATCCTTTCTCCATTGATAAGAATGTTGTTTATTGGTCAAGTGGTGAGGATGTTTGTTTTCTTTACATTGAGATGTAATCCATACCAAAGGCTGTGCTCTTTAATCTTCATCAGTAAAGATCAAAGAGCACAGCCTTCAGTATGGATTACATCTTCACTTTCAGCAAGCAAAGTTGTATCATCTTCATAGTACAGGTTGTTAA
>NW_006408694.1:4839366-4849397 GCF_000296735.1 Chrysochloris asiatica | reverse complement strand
CAAAATTATATCAATGTCAAAGAAGGAACAAATGTAGTAACAGAGACCCAGATGGTGAGAATGTCAGGTAAATTATAGGATACAATGGATTACTTTAAATGGAGAGAAAAGTTAGTAGACTATAAGGCAACCCCAAATAAAGTTAATATATCACAACTTACTATGAAAATGAACTTCCAAGTAGAGCAAGCAAACATGAAAACTAAAAAGAAACTGACAAAAAATAGCACAAAATCACAAACCCAGCACAAGAAGGCATACAAAACAAAAGAACGAACAGTGCTACCAAAAAAGTAACATACTGGCAGCAATTAACTCAGACCTATTGATAATTACATTGAATGCCAATGGATTGAATGCACCAGTGAAGAGACAGAGAGTGGTAGAATGGATAAGAAAACAATACCCTTCAATGTACTGCCTATAAGAGACACACCTTATATATCCATGATTACATTTAATTATATATATAATGCATATTATACATAATTATGCATTGTTGTTAAGTGCTGACAAATTGGTTCTGATTCATAATGATCCTATATAGCGTTTCTGAGGAGCAGCTGGTGGGTTTGAACTGCTGATCTTGTGGTTTGATCCACAGTGCCACACCAGAAGTCCATAATTATGCATTCAGCCTTAAAATTTTGAGGCAAAATATGCAAGAAACCATTAATAATGGTTTCCTCTGGGGCATGGAATAAGTTATAGGAGGGACATTTTTTACTTTACACCATCCATGGTCTCAATGGGCCTGGGTGAGAGCAAATTTTCACAGAAGAAAACTGCAAATAAATATCAACTGAGGTTTTAGTCACTATTCCATATAACCAAGCAACACATTTAATTTTGAAAGCATATTTATGTTGGTTAAGTGTTTTAAAAATATTTTAATATTTTATGGAGTCTTTGTGTGGCTGTAAAATAAGCATTGGACTTCTAACTGAAAGCCAGCAGTGTAAGTCCACCAGCAGCTGCTCAGAAGTTCTCGACAGGGTCTCTATGAGTCAGAATTGACTCAATGGCTCTTAACAACAACAGCTAAGACAACAATAGCAGCAACAACAACAGCAATGACAACAACAACAATAAATATTTTATAGTTGATTTTCATGATTCTATGTTATCTAGAAGCAGATATAAAATCTGAATCAATTTATTTTAAATCCCACTTGATCACCTTCTCTTTTATAACTGAGGAAGTCTTCAGTATTTGAAGCAGCTTATCCAAGATGCTTCACCAGGCCCTCGCTGCAGCCCTCCTTGGCCTCTAACCTGCCGAGAACTTTGTGATTGATCTGTGCTGAGCCTGAGCCCTGGAGTCCCTGGAGAGCTTAGCATCAGGAGCCCTTCAGCGAGATGAAGGTGAGAAATTGAGCAAGAAAAATATGAGGGACCCAAGAATAGAAGGCCAGAGTCCACAATGATTATAAATGGAGGGTCAGCGAGGCACTTAATTGCTAACTCTGCCACGAATTTGCTGTGCGATCCCAGGAGAGTTACTTAAAGAATTTTTCCTTGTTGTTGTCAGTGTGTTAACATGTAAGCTAGTTAACGATATTTACTGGTAGCGTAGTGGTTACGAATCAGGCTGTTAACCACAAGGTCAGCAGTTCGAAACTACCAGCTGTTCTGCTGGAGAAAGATGAGGCTTTCTGCTCCCGTAAAGATTTACAGCCTCGGAAACCCTGTTCAGGGTCGCTATGGGTCGGAACCGACTTGACGACACTTAACAACAACCTCATAACCTTGTTTTGTGAATTGAATAACACAACAAACAAAAGTTGTCATTAGGTTGACTCCAACTCTCATTATCTCTATGTAGGCCAGAATAGAAATTTGCTTCAAAGGTTTTCAGTGGCTGGTGTTTGGGCAGTAAATCACCAGTTCTTTCTACTGGGCACCTCCCACTAGAGTGAAACTTCAAACCTTTTGGCTGGTAGCTAAGTGAGTGAGTTAACTGTTAGCACCATCGAGGAACTCTTTAAAGAAGATACCACAGGCAAAACATCTACATCGGGTAGGTACTCCATATATGGTAATTACTCTTATTTGACTATTGACATAGGGTTACAAGACCTCAGAATATTCAAAGTGCTTAATTAATGTTAAAAAAAATGATGACTATTATTTTTATTAGTAGAAATAGTGACATTGCTACTAATACTAATATGGCAGCTAAGGGATAGATTCAAGAACACAATGCAAAAGTCAAGTTCAAGATGTATGATGGTGGAGGAATAAGCAAGACATTTGATTAGAAACACATTTCTGTTGGTTTAGACTTGGGTGTTAGGTGGATGTAGACTCCAGAAGCTGAGTAGGAGTGACATAGTGGACTGGAGTTGTTTATCCAGCTTTTGGCCCTTGTTGTTGTTGTTATTTGCCGTGGAGTTGGGTCCAACTCATAGTGACCCTGTACAGGGTTTCCGAGGCTGTAAATCTTTACGGGAGCAGAAAGCCTCATCTTTCTCTGGCAGAACAGCTGGTAGTTTCGAACTGCTGACCTTGTGGTTGACAGCCTGATTCGTAACCACTACACTACCAGAGCTCCTTTTGGCCCCTCCTGTTGTTGTTGTTAGGTGCCGTGGAGTCAATTCTGACCCACAGCGACCCTGAACAGGGTTTCCGAGGCTGTAAATCTTTACGGCAGCTGAAAACGCACACTGTTGCAAAGTCCTGAGTTTTGTTTTCCCAACTGATTTACAAAAGTAATTTAAAATATATGTTAACATTGAAAAAAATACATGATAAAGCTAGAATAATGGCAATGCTGCACTAGTGGATTTGAGAGTTGCCTGTCAGAGAAATGAAGTGGTTTGCAGTGTATCTGATACAGCAAAAATTTTAATTTTATGATTTTGACAAGTTGTAAAATGAAGATTCCTGAAATTGATGGCATATGTAAATTGATTAGCTCTGCTGTGGTCTCAGACAGAACTTGTGTTCTGTGCAATACAGGAAAGTAACTTCTTGCTATATGTTTGTATTCGTATAGGGGATTAGAAAGGGGTGAAATTAAGTTGAGGGAAATCTGTTCCACTTATGAATGTATCCATCTGAAACATGACAGTGACACAACTAGAGACACCAAAATATCTCTTGAGGTGCTACACAACCAATAATAATTGTCTAAGTCTGAGGACAAAGGTGCGCCTGTCCCAAGCCATGGTAATTTCAATTGCCTCATATACATATGAGGGAGTGTGGTGGCTCTGTATGATAAGGACTTTGTCTGCAAACCCTCATGGTTGGCAGTTCGAGGCCACCAGCTGCTCTGTGGGAGAAAGATGAAGACTGCTGCTCCTGTAAAGATTTAAATCTTTGGAAATCCTATTCAGGATCACTATGAGTGGAAAAGGACTCCACAGCACTTTACAACAACAACAACAACATATGCATATGAACGCTGGACAATGAATAAGGAAGATGAGAGAAGAACTGATGTGTTTGAATCATGGTGTTGATGAAGAATATTGAAAGTACCATGGGCTGCCAGAAGAACAAATAAATTTGTGTTGAAAGAAGTGTAGCCAGAATGCTCCTTAGCAGTACAATGAAAACACTTTGTCTATCATACTTCGGACATGTTATTAGGTTGGAGCCATTCCTTGAAAAGAACAGTATGTTTGGTAAAGTAGAGGGTCAGTGAAAAAGACCCCTAATGAGATGGATTGGCATAGGGGCTGCAACAATGGGTTCAAACATTACAAAAATTGTCAAGGTAGCACAGGACTGGGTAGTGTTTCATTCTATTTTATATAGTTACTATGAATTGGAGTTGACGCGACAGCACGTAAAAACAACTAGAAGCCTGACAAAGTGTATACTTGCTAAGAATATCTACAGTGCAGTGACATTTCTTTTGTATTAGATCATCCTGCTGTTAGTGTATATATTTCAGCTGCTGCGTTTTTACAAAGGAAATAACTCAACTTTCAATCCTTTTGTTTGTTGCAAAAGCCACAGATGCAAAAACTGATACAAATGTGTGATGAAAAGATTATTCTGTTATAGGAAAAAAACACAAATCTAAGCACTACAGTGGCTTGACAGGAACCTCAGTGCTCTGATGGGAAAAAGTCTAAAGGAGGTGGCTTTCTCTTGGACAGGAAAAGGGTCAGGATATCAACACTGAACTGGAATAAAAAGCTTTCTTCACTTAAGCGTTAGTGTCCTCATATTTAACAAATGATCTTGGATATTTATCTGCATCTGGCAATATATTCAGTACATTTAGTTAGAAAACAAAGCTTTCTGTTTTCTTCTCATTCAATGTCAAATAAATAATATGTTTGGGAGGGGTATAGGGGCCAATGGACTCAACATTGGATACATCTTTTAAATCGTATCACGCAAAATTCATATTAACATAAATATTTTTAGTAACTTTAAAAAACTTTTAAGAAAAAAATTTCCTTCTAATAATCGTCCTCATATTATTTCCCTGAGCATATATTTATTCTATGTAGAGAGATATAAAGGCCAGCTCAGAATTCAAACATTTTGGGGAAGTGTGTTTAGTTTTGGTTTGGTGGAGACAGTTCAGTTGACTAATGAGAATACAGTTGTCTCGCTGATAGATCAGGTCCTGAGAAGGTTCTTACTCTAAGTGGAGTGGAAGCAGAGCACATAGACTTGGGAGTATATAGATCAATTCTGAATTTTCACCACATTCTCTTAGTACCATTACCGACCTCCAGTGTGCGCATACTGAAATCCAGGGGAGGAGAAGTGGGGTCTATTAGAACAAACTGAATAAGCTGCTGTCATAAAAGTGTCTCCTGAAGCAGGAGTGAGGCCTTGAGCAGCTCTGTTTTGGATTTCACGTAACTGAATGGTGTACTGGTCCAGTGGCAGCTGTGGTGTAAAGTATGTTGGGAGACATTTTATCAAGGAATTTTTTTCACAGAGTTCAGTGTTTACTGAGAACATCCACTCAGACATGAATAGATTGGTGTGTGTGTGGTAGTAGCAAATGGGCAACAGAGTCCTTAGCAACAGACATGACTACAGCAATCCGAGTATAGAGTTCAGGAGGATAGAAATGGTAGACAGTACATACATAGTAGGGGAGAGATGTTGTCTGTGCATCTTAAACCAGGTGTATTCTAGACATCTAGGGAATATTGTTCTGGATTAAAACTCTTTCTTAATTTGTGGTACTTTGTATAAATACTACTTACATATTTTTTCCCTCTTCAGGATAAAAGTTTTATTTCACAAGTCTCATAGTTAATGTTAATAAACTTTATTTAAGGAACTTTACATGTTGTCTTTGATTCAATGTCCCACCAACCTAGGTCATCTTAGTATCTCCAGAGCTCTTCAAGATAGTTCTGTCACAGTGTTCTTTTTTAGTTATGCTGCTTTCATCTCCAATTAAACATGGACAATCTGAAGAATATACTTCAAATAATTTGTACCTGGAATTTTTTCAAATTATTCATCTCGGAACCATTTTAGGAATCAATGACTGGTCTCAGATATCCTGAATTGAAATCCCATTCACTTCTACAGCGACAATGTGAAAGAAAAGCTTAAGAATATCTTGCTACTTATATTTTCTTCCTCTGGGTTTCCTGGGAGGCCTAAGCCCTATGCCCACAGTATGCAAACACATTGAGATAGGGATTTATGTAATTGCTTTAAATAGGAGGAACTTGGTCAGCAGCATATTGATACGTTGAGAGATTGTTTTCTGAGATGGTAAATTTTGGAGGAATGATGTAAACTTTTTGTCTCTTTTGGCTTCTATCCAGGAAAATGAGGCTTGTAAGTGAATTTACTATTATTTCCTTTGTCTGATTGGGAAGGGGCAGTATTCAGGTTTAGTAATATTCAAGTGAATTTTTTTCACACCTCATCTGTACATATGTGCCCTGCAAAATATTTATCAAAATCCATCATACCTAACAAAAATTTATTTAAAGCACTCAGTAGTTCACCATGTATTACATTAACAACAACAACAACAAAAAAAACCCCATAATATTTACAAACAAAAAATAATTTGGTAGCAAAAGGATTAAAAGGAAGAGCAACCAGGAGGCCATTTTGGAGTTCAGAATAACCAGATACCGGTAAGCTTTAACTTCCCTAATCACTGGGCCAATGCACTCCTGGTTCCATTTTCAGCGTTGACTCTCTCAAGTCACCAAAGACATACTCACTTAGCCCAGGGTCTTTTTCAGGAATCAACCTTCATGATCTCTACAGTATTTGGACCTGCTGGACTGCCTTCCTTCTGGAAGCTTCCCCTTTTAGTTTTTGAACTTCTTGTACTGTGTCAGTTCTTTGCTTCATTCACATTGTTCCTTCTATTTGTCCTTCAGTAACCTTGTCTCATGTGACACCCCAGATGGAATTGCTTCATGATTTTCTCTTTTCCTACTGCACTTCTTTCCAATGTCCACTGTGGGGAAAGATGCTTCTCCTCACAATGTTCAGAATGACCTATACTGGTGTCCCTCACAGAGCTGTCCCTATGACCTGAACCCTCTCTGGAGTTTTCTCTGCATTCACAGGCAACTTGTCACTTCTGTAGATGTATAAAACAGAAAACACAATTCTTTTTCCTTGCCATGTAAATGGTAATTTCTCTTTCAAAAATCTCTATTTGGACCACTGGTATCATCAGTATTTTAAAACAGTAAATTAGTTGTCAGCAATTTGATTTTGACGTATACTGACCTCATTTATAATTTGTATCAGAGTAGAACTGTGTTCCCGTGGATTTTCAATGACTGAAGTCTTTTGGATGCAGATGCCCAGAGTTTTCTTCTTAGGTATCTCTGCATGTATTCAAACCCTCAGCTTTTCAGTTAGTAGTCAGTCAGTGCTTAATCTTATCTTATTCAGGGACTTCAGCATTCAAAACACCCCGTTTTAGACCTTAACACCATCATCATCCTTTTCCTTAAAGGAACTCTCTCTTTCTGCATTTACTAGTTTAGCATGATAGTATCTCATGCTTGAGCCTTTGTCCCATTCTTCCCATCACTAGATACTTTTCATTCCAATTCAAGCATCACACAGATGTGTGGATAATAGGTACTGCAGAGACTTTGTCTTAGACATCTCCATGATTCCCATTACACTCAGCACTATGCCTTTTGAACAGGCTTTTGATAAAAGTTTGTGTAGTGAATGGATAGAAAGAGGTATGATAGGTGTCAGCCACTTCTGAAACATGAGTGGTAACCCTCGATAGAAAAAAATTACCATTGTGCTTTACAAATGCCCTTTTGATGAAAATGAGCAAGAAGATTAAGCTATAAATACTCTTTCTGGATATTTAAACAGAACAAAAGATTATAATAGTTAACATAAAATGCAATCATGTTTTAATAGATGCTGAAAATTAAGCAGCTTTATGGTGATAGCTCTTAAAACATTTCCATTACCCTTATTGTTATTGTTAAGTGTCTTCAAGAGAGCTATAATTTCTGAAGACTTAGAAATGGCCCAGTCCTATGAATTGCACTGAAGTTATGACTATGGAGCCTATAAATTTTATCTTTAATATTAAGGGATCAGAAAATGCCTATACAAACTACAGGTGGTCCCCAATTTACAAGGGGGTTCAGTTCTGACAACTCCATCTTAAGTAGATTCTGACATAAGTTGAATACCATTTTTTTTGAGTTTCCATTATTATTGTCTTTTATTATCAGTATCTTAATAAATTCAATTTTTGAACAGCAGCAAGTGGACTTCTGATAATGATAACATCAGCAAATTATATGATACAACAGTGTATGTAGTATATAGTGTTGATGATAAGATGCATGCACACACATAAGCAACAGACAGTTTTAAATGCAGTTTATTGTAACTCTAATATGTCATAAATTAGAGATGACCTGTATTAGATATTGTCAGGTCTGCAGTTGGATTTTGGCTAATAAGTTAGCCTGCTACTGTTTCATGAATACTTACAGAACCATAAAACTCATGGGCCAGAGAGGAAGGACTATATTATACAGTAATTTGCATGCTTTGCATAGGTTCCCATGCCTTCTCAAGGGGCAAACAACCTAGTTGGAGGGCTACATGCAAAATAAGTTGTGTTATAGGAGAGGAACTCTGAGTTTTGGGAACGTGCTCTTTGATCCAAAGGAACATTACCCTTCCTCAAGAACTTTGGTTCAACATACAGGGCCTTATTTTCTTCACATACTCAACAATAAAGCACAGGGAGGCTCAGGACACTTGGTGGATGTGTCTTTAAACATACGTCAGGTAAGAATTTATATTCAGAATAACAAGGATACCTTTTTGGCTTCTGAATCTAAGTTGTTGACTGTTGCAATTAATATCCTTCATATTAAAAGTTTCTTATTGTTGAGAAAATTTTATATTAATTGTTATTGCTTGGTGCCATTGAGTTGGTTCTGACTCAAAACGACACTATGTATGACAGAATGAAACACTGGCTTGGTATTTTGAGCTACTACATCCATAAGTATAGGTCAAGTTCATCAAATTGTATCAATTTATACTTGTTTCCTTTATCAAAAAGTTTTTAACTTCCTAGTCAAGTTCTGATCATCAAACCATCAAATGGGTACTATCTGCAAGTTAGAGCATTTTTGTGCATCTTTTCTCACTTCGTATCAGCTAGATGCTTCACTCTTGGCTCCAGTCCTCCGTGGCTATGTCCTTGTTTGTGGGTTCAGGAGTCCTCAGTCTCACCATACTTTGGACCAACCAGCCCTTCCTCATCTCTCTCTCATCTTCAGGTGATGGGAGTCTATATAATTTGATTTCTTGACTGCTGCTTTCATGGAAGTTGATTTGGATCCAAGTATAATGAAATCCTTGACAGATTCAATCTTTTCTTCATCTAGCATGATGTTGACTTTTGTGAGGATTTTGGTTTTCTTTATGTTGAGGTGTAATCCATAATGAAAGCTGTAGTATTTGACCTTCATCAGTACATGATTCAATTCTTTTTCACTTTCAACAAGCAAGGTTGTATTATCTGCATATCATATTTGTTAATGAATTTTCCTCCAATTCTGATGCCATATTATTCTTCATATAGTCTAGCTTCTCAGATTATTTGTTCAATATACAGGCTGAATAGGTATAGTGAAAGCATTCAATCCTGATGAACACCTTTCCTGATTGTGAATCACTTAGCAACTCTTGTTCTGTTAGAACTGCCTATTCATCTATGTACAGGTTCCTCATCAACACAATTGATTGTTCAGGAATTTCCATTCTGTACATTGTTATTCTTAATTTTATCCGCTGTTGTCTAGTCAAGTGTCTTTGCATATTCAACAAAACTCAGGTAAACATCTTTCTCTACTTTCAGAATAGATCCGTATGACATCAACAATGATCTACTTTGTTCTACATCTTCTGAATCTGACTTGTATTTCTGGCAGTTTCCTTTTAATGTACAGTTTGTAATTGTTTTTTGAATTATTATTTTACTTGCATGTAATATTTTGATATAAATTTCAACATTCTGTTGAAGCACCTCTTTTATGGGATGGACACCAATATGGATCTATTTGAATTGGTTGGTCAGGTATCTGTTTCCCAAATATCTTGGTATGGAAAAGTGAGTGCTCTGAGTGTTGCATTCATTTGTTTAAACATCCCAACTGGAAATCTGTGAATTCCTAGAATCTTGATTTTCACCATTGATTTCAGTTCAGCTTGAATTTATTCCTTCAGTACCATCAATTCTTAAAAAAAAAACAAAACGTTTTATTGTGAATTATGTGATAGTTTTCATGGGTGAACATTAGTTTTATATTCATTCTATTGTATAGCCAATGTATATTTGTGTAGCTATTGTATATCGTCTCATTGCCATGGTTACAATTCCAACCAACAGGTATACCCTGCAAGCCTACCCTTCCCCCGCCCCCCTCGGTTTTCAGCACACAGCCCCTCTCCCTTTCTGGATCTAAAGTCCCCAGCTGCTCCATCTCTCCACGTCATCATCTCTGCCTCTATTTCAGGCATCACTGCTTCTCTGGGTAGGGTCCCACTCTCTGCTATTCTCCCTT
>NW_006408694.1:4826928-4836861 GCF_000296735.1 Chrysochloris asiatica | reverse complement strand
ATTGTTAAGTGCCATCAGGTTGGTTCCTACTCATAGCGACTCTGTATAGGGTTTCTTAGGAGCATTTGGTGGGTTTGAATCATCCGCATTGCAGTAAGCAATCCAATGTTTCTCCTACAGCGGCAAATCAGGACTTCACCCTTGTATATGCTTCACTTGTTTTGCCCCTTTAGAGCTCAAGTCTTGTTAAACTTGTTTCTTCAGTATACCTTTGCCTCTCTTCTCTGATTTATTTAGTTTGATTTCATGGTTTTCTATTCAGAAAGCCATCTAATTTCCCTCATTTATATGTTCTCCCTTTACAGCTGTCAGAAAGCTTCTGAGTACTAATACTAATTCATAGAGAATTGGAGAGAGCCAGGTAAGGAAACCCTAATGAAGCAGGTTGTTTGGTGACTGATAGTAGTGGTGACACTTTGAATGAATGGATCAGGTTAACATTGAGGAACAATCAAAAAGGATGTTAGGGAAAAGTAAGGGGACAGGTTATTTGAAGTCTTGAATGTCAGCCTAATAAATATGGATTTTGGATTTCTAACATAAACATTGGTTATGTTGGTCTAGAACACGAGTTTCAATTTTTGCTAATATGCCTTTTAGCGGACTGACTCCTTATGTGGTGCTGTAGAATAAGCTATACTTTGAACCACAAGGTCGGTGATTCAAACCCACCAGCCACTCCTCAGAAACCATGTATAGGGTTGCTGTAAGTCAGAACCGACTCGATAGCACTCAACAACAATAAAAATGCCTTTTAGTAATCTAACATAGTTCATAGATCCCTTCTCAGAATAATGTGTTAAATGCATAAAATAAAATCCATAGAATTACAAAAGGAAATAAATTATAATGAAATAGTTCCAAATATTAAAAAAAAAAACAACAAAGTGTACTTCTTTATTAACAATGACAAATAACAGGTCTGGTGGTGGGTCTAGTAGTTATTATAATTTAATATACTAAAGCATATAAAATGTATTTTGAGATATTCATAACCATTTATTCACATAAATTGAATGAAGGGGTTCTGGTAGCAGAGTGGTTATGAGTTGGGCTGCTAACCTCAAGGTCAGCTAGTTTGAAACTACCAGCAATTCTGCAGGAGAAAGATGAGGCTTTCTGCTTCTGTAGAGATTTGCATCCTCAGAAACCCTATACAGGGTGACTATGAGTTGGAACCCACTCCATGGCACACCATAGCCACCACCAATATGGATATGGAAATATCAGTGATTTATGTGGGTGACAAAACCATGGGTACTGATAATACTACTACTGTGATTTATTGTCTACATTCATAATTGTATGCTTTTTTTACAGGATAGTGAAAATGGGATACCATGTGGGACAAGAAGATCTGGTGCAGAAGGGGAAATACACCACGACTGGGTGAACCAGGTGTATGTTGAGGTCATCAGCAGCAGCGTCCAGAAAGTCATGGACTTTTTCAACTCTTAGGTAAGTGGGCAAGCAAGTAGATCTATGATAATTTAATTGCCAGACCTTACTTCATGTAGCCAGGGAGGAGGGAGGCCTCTAAGGTGATTTGGCGGGGTGTGGGGGGGTGTTGTTGAAGAGAAGCTTGTAGTACTCAATGCTTGCTGTTTTCCCCTTCCTACTTCAGGCACCACCTTCTTTCTCTTGTCTGGAACCACAGGCTCCTCTAAGCAGTTTCTGTGGAGTTAGTCTACCCTAAGCTGAGCTCATCAGCCTTACTGCCATTAGTCCAGATCCATTAACAATCCTTTCTTTTCCCAAGCAGTCCCATCCACCCGGTGCTTCCTGTCTCCTCACTAGTTTCCCTGCCATCATGAGCTCCACTATCCAGTCCCCACTTGGCCCTCAGAGTATGCCTTCCAAAACTCAGCCATGACCCTGTCGCTGTGTCATGTAGTAAGAGGTGGTCAGAGAGGTAGGTAAGGTCCAGCTCACATTGTTGGTGCCATCTAGTCAGTTCCAACTCTTGGAATGGAAATCTCTGTATTATTAGAATCAAGTAGTTGTTTTTGTCTGCTTCTACACTTTTCCTGAGAACCACCATAGGAGGTTTGAGCCTTGGTGTGGCACTTGTAGGATAAGCACTGGACTGGTAACCAAAGGGCTGGCAGTTCATACCCACCAGCTGCTCTCAGAAACCCTATACAGGGTTACTATAAGTCAGAACCATCTCAACGGTCACAGAGTAACAACAAACACAGGAGGTATACTAAGCAAAGAAACAGTATTACCAGAATCTTTCCTGGAAATGTTCTGTTTGTGACAGTCTTAAATTATTTCTGCATATTCAGTATCCTTTAGGAGAGCAGGCTTGTGACAGAGAATCCTGCCAATGTCCTTCAAATATGTCTTTAAGAGAACTTGGTATTGGGTGGAGTCTAATTACACAAGGTTTGGGTATGACATCTAGTTTTCTTTTCCCAGATAGTATGCTTTACTTCCATTAATTTAGTACCATTATAGATTTAAGATTAAGTAGGGGAAACTGGCACTCACTCATCTATACCAACCAGTATAGCAAAACAGAACTTAGAAATTATTGGACAATATCATTAATATCACATACAAGCAAATTTTGCTTAAGATAATTTAAAAATGGCTGCAACATTACACCCACAGAGAACTGTCAAAGGTTCAAGCTGGATTCCGAGGAGGACATGGAACGAGGGATATTATTGATGTCAGATGAATCTTGGCTAAAAGCAGAGAATATCAGAAAGATGTGTACCTGTGCTTTATTGACTATGCAAAGGCTTTTGACTGTGTGGATCATGGCAAGCTATGGATAACATTGTGGAAAATGAGTATTCCAGAACACTCAATTGTGCTCATGAGAAACTTTTACATAGACCAACAGGCAGTTGTTCAAACAGAACAAGGGAACACTTGATGGTTTAAAATTAAGAGAGGTGTGCACCAGGGTTGCATTCTTTTCATTGTACTTATTCAATCTATATGTGAGCAAATAATTTGAGAAACTGAATTATATAAAGAAGTATGTGGAGGATTGGAGGAAGACTCATTAACAACCTGCAACATGTATATGATAGAACCCTACCTACTGAAAGTGAAGGGGACTTAAAATATTTACTGATGAAGATTGAAGACCACAGCTTTCAGTATGGATTGTACCTCAATGTCGAGAAAACAAAAATACTCACCGCTGGACCAATAGATAACATCATGATAAATGGAGAAAAGATTGAAGTTGTTGAAGACATCATATTGCCTGGATCCACTATCAACACTCTCTGAAGCAGTAGTCAGGAAATCAAATAACTTATTGTATTAGGCAAATCTGCTGCACAAGATCTCTTTTAAAGTGTTCAAGAGCAAAGATGTCAGTTTAAGGACTAAGGTGAGCATGATTTAGTCAGGTATTTTCAATCACCTAGTATGTATGTGTGAAAGTTGGATAGTGTGGATAAGGAAGGCCATAGAAGAATTGATGCATTTGAGTTATGGTGTTGGGTAAGAATACTAAAAGTACCATGGACTGCCAGAAGAAGCAAATCTGTGTTAGAAGAAGAATAGCAAGAATGCTCCTTAAAAATCAGGATGGCCAGACTTCACCTCTCATACTTCAGACATATTATCAGAAGGGGCCAGTCCCTGGAGAAGACATCATGCTTGGTAAAGTGGAGAATCCACAAAAAAAAAAAAGAGGAAGACTTCCAATGAGATGGATTATACTGTGGCAGCAGCAATGGGTTCAAACATTGTAATGATTGTGAGATTGGCGTAGGACCAGGCAGTGATTCATTTTGTTGTACATAAGGTAGCTATGAGTCAGAACAGACTCTACGACATCTAACAACAACAACAAAAACAAGAACTCAGCAACCATTAATTAGAAAGTTATTCATTGTAAAATCATTTTTCTATACACCATTTTCCCTTGTTGTTATTAGTCCCATTGAGTCAGTTCTAATTAATAGTGACCTTATGCAAAACAGAATAAAACACTGCCTGGTGATATGTCATCCTCACAATTGTTGTTATGCTTGAGCCCACTGTTGCTGCCACTGTGTCCTGAGGGGAATATTAAAGTGACAGAAGATGAGTTGTGACAGAAACATTAACAGCAAAAAGAAAGAAAAGAGAAAAAGGAAGAAGAAAGATAGGTACCAGCAAGAAAAACTAGATTTCAGTACAAAGCTCTTATCTGAGGCACTGGAGGAAGCAGTGGACAACAAATAAAAATCGATCTGCCTTCTAAAAATTTATAATTTTGAAAATGAACTAGTTACATACATGGTATAAAGGACTATCACATTGATATTTCTTAGTATGGTGGATTTTCATATTCACTGGGAATTGGAATGAAGGTAGTATTTATGAGAAAAGAATGATATAAATGTGCATGTCAGTGAGACATATTCAGACACAAATTGTTATAGAGGTTGTAATGTTGTTAAGTGCTATCGAGTCAGTTCTGACCAATAGTGACCCTGTGTATAAACCGCTGACCTTGGGGTCCAAACTGACTTTGTGGTGCAGCACATTAACCCACAGTGCCATACCAGGACTCCGACAGGTTATAATTGGGAATAGTATTCATGAAAAAGCATGCTTTTTATGTATCTTGAATTTTTATTTATTTGTTTTATTTAGGTCTGGAGTATGGTTTTGTGGAGAAGATCAGTGGGTAGGGAGTCAGGAGACCCAGGTTCAAAGAAAGTAGAGGAATTGGTTTTAATGAACTGAAAACATTTCAGAAATACTGACTGACTTGTTTGCTTTGCTACTTAGCTAGTTGGACTTCCCATCTTTAAAAAGCTTTGTACAGACTATTCCAGTGTTCTATCTCATTATTGATTTCACTGACTTTCCTAGAGAGCTGAAATATTTTGGGGGCATGGTTTCTTCATAGCATTCTTTATTCATAGCATCCTCACAAAGGAAAGGCTGAAAGAGAAACCCAAATTTTCTGTGCTAAGAGAAATATTGGATGATGTCAGGATCACAGCTTTGGGACTTTGGAGAGGCAGTAAGAGTAGTCAGAGGACACTGACTACAGAGTTTTAACTTTGCTTTTGAAAGTAGAATTAAAAGACTTGATTTATTTTCTGTTATTGTTGTTAAGTGCTATTGAGTCAGTTCCAACTCATTGTGAGCCTGTATAGGGTTTCTGAGGAGTGGCTAGTGGATTTGAACTGCTGACATTGTGGTTCACAAGCCAGTGATGATCTTTTAGCCCCACACCAGGAGTCTAAGAGTTAAGTTTTAATATATATGCATAGAACATTCAAGTAGAATAATGATGATATCAGTTGAGCTAGTAGAGTGTCTAAACTACCAAGTTAAGCTGGAACTGCTTTAAAAATTTTTAAGAGATTCTAGGATTCCAGTCCCACAAATTGAATCCTGTTTAATGTAATAAGTTCATTTCTAAGTGTAGAATTCTATTAATAAATATTTGGTTCATATGTATTTATCTTTGGCATAAGTCTTCTTGGAATATCACCCCACTAAATTGGGCCGCTAACTATAAGGTCAGCAATTCGAATCCACTAGTGGCTCCTCGGGAGAAAGATAAGGCTTTTTCTGCCCCTGTAATGATTTTGTTGTTAATTTGTTAAGTGTTAATAAATTGAGTTGAGTTGGTTCCAAGTCATAGCAAGCCTGTAAAAGGTTTCACCTTGGAAACTCTATGTAGAGTCGTTATGAGTAGGAATCAACTTGGTGACACACAAAAAGAGTGAACATGAAATAGATTTCTTTTTTCCTTCCCTATTTAAATGCATGACTGTGCATTTTAATCCCTAAATCCTTGCAGTTTTGTGGACCTTAGGTTAAAAATCTCTGGTCTATGAGCTACTGGGTTTGATGCATGACTTATTGACCCAGTTTCTACCATGCAACAATGCCAACAACTACATTATTGTCTTGCAAATGAAGATTTTTACTTTCTAAAGAAAGCATAATGCCGTCTCTGATTTAGATGTATACAGACTATAAGGCATAATGAAGAAATAAATGTGAAATTTCATGTATTGTATTTCAGATATCTTTATTGTTTTCTTTTTCCTTTAACAGATGAAGTTTAAAGGTAAAGAACAAAGCCATGTGGCTCAAAAAATAGCACTAAAGCATAAATCTATGTATACTATAGCTAAAATAATTGTTTTATCAATAATTGTCTGTTAAACTCATGTTTGGCAGTCAGAGAGGAGAAACAAAAACACAAGTATATTCTGAAAGTCAGATTGAACAAGTAAACTACTGAATGATTCATTGTAAACTGACATCCCCTGTTATTGCCTGGACACCAGGATTCTAAATTGATAACAGACATTTCATGGTGACTCAGAAAACTTAAATAAAACCAGAATTAAGCTAATTTAGCCAATTTAATGATACACTTTCTTCTGAAGATTGCTTACTTGTTTATTTAAGACATCAATTTTCTGGCTATACCTCTCCCTTCCATGGTGCTGACTCCCAGTTGAACTGCCTTCACAACATCCCATGCATTTTAGCATGTTGTGCTTTCATTTTCATTTGACTGTTAAGAAATTTGTGCTTTCACTTTTGATTTCTTCCTTGCACGTTGATAGTTGAGTTGTATGTTGTCTCTTTTCCATATATTTATGTATTTTTCAGGGTTTTTTTTTCCTTCTGTTATTGATTTTTTACTTCATTCCATTTGGTCAAGAAAAATTCTTTGTATGAATTCAGTCTTTTAAAATTTATCAAGACTTGTTTCGTGATCTAACCTGTGTTCTATCCTAGAGAATGATCCATCTGCACTGTTGTTGTTAAGTGGTGTCGAGTTGGTTCCAACTCATAGCGACCCTGTATAGGGTTTCTGAGGAGTGGCTGATGGATTTGAACCACTGACCTTTTGATTAGCAATCCAGTGTTGATCCTATAGCGCTATACTAGGACTCCACGTGCACTATGTTGTTGTTGTTCTGTGCCATTGAGTCGGTTCTAACTCAAAACAAGTAGACTGTATATTATGCTATTGTTGGGTGGAATGTTCTTTATAGTCTAACTGCTAAGTCTAGTTGGTTTACAGTATCATTCATATTCTGTGTTCTTTTTTGATCTTCTGTCTAGATGTTCTGTCCACTGTTGATAGTGGGATATGGAGGTCTCTACTATTATTGTAGTGCTATATATTTCTCCCTTAAATTCTATCAGGGTTTGCTGTATATGAGGGACCTTCAATAATTTTGTGGAAGCACTGAATTAAGAGATAGTGGAAATTTTCCATTAACTTTGTGAAGACCCCTTGTATATTTAGGTGGTCTGCTTTTAGGGGCATATACATTTACAACTGTTAAGCCTTTATTAATTGACCCTTTCGTCACTATATAATGTCCATCTTCATTCATCTAATAGATTTTGTTTTAAAGTCATATTTGTATGATATTAATATTGATGTTGTTGTTGTTCAGTGCCATTGAGTTGGTACTGACTCATAGTGACCCCATGCACAACAGAACGAAACACTGTTCAATCCTGAGCCAACCTCACAATTGTTGCCACGCTTGAGCCCATTGACGCTGCAACTTTTGCCATTCCATTCTGCTGGGGGTCTTCCTCTTTTTCTCTGACACTCCACCTTACCAAACATGATATCCTTCACAGTGACTGTTCCCTCCTGACAAAGTATGAGAGACGAAGTTTGGGCATCCTAGCCTCCAAGGAGCACTCTGGCTGCACTCCTTCTAACAAAGGTCTGTTTGTTCTTTTGGCAGCCCATGGCACTTTAAATATTTTCCTCCAACACCATAACTCAAAAGCATCAATTCTACAGTCTTCCTTATTCACTGTCCAGCTTTCGCATGTATATGAGGTTATTGAAAATACCATGGCTTGTGTTAGGTGCACCTTATTTCTCAAGCTGACATCTTTGCTCTTCAACACTTTAAAAAGGTCTTATGCAGCAAATTTGCCTAATTCAATACGTCCTTTGATTTCTTGACTGCTGCTTCCATGAGTGTTGATGGTTGATCCAAGAAAAATGAAGTCTTTGGCTACTTCATTCTTTTTTCCATTGATAAGAATGTTGTTTATTTGCCTTTTGATTACAGTATTTTGTCCATTTACATTCCTTGTAATTAAAGATAAGAAATGACTCTGTCATTTTGTTATTTGCTTTTTGTGTGTCTTAAACCTTTGTTGTTCTTTACAACTGTTTGCTTTTATGTTTTGTTAGTTTATTGTAGTGAGTCATATTGGTTCCTTTCTGTTTTCCTTTATTGTATGCTTTTTAAATTTATATATATATATATTTTTTTTCCTTATATATAATCATGGTTGTTGTTGTTACTTTTATGTGCCATGGAGTCGGTTCCGATTCATAGCGACCCTGTACAGGATTTCCGAGGCTGTAAATCTTTATAGGAGCAGAAAGCCTCATCTTTTTTCCGTGGAACAGCTGGTAGTTTAGAATTGCTGACCTTGCAGCTCGGAGCCTGATTCATAACCACTACGCTACCAGAGCTCATAAATAGTACATTTAACAGCTTGAAATTATTTAAGGGTAAGTTGATACCAACTTAACTTCAATAATTCCAGACTTTTATTATTCCTTTTCCTCTATTCCATTTTTCATTATTACCACTAATTGCATCTTTCATGTGTCCTGTAACGTAATTTTGTCCCTGCTTTTTTACCTATTTATCTTTAAAAAGCATGAAAGAAAAACTATTGGAATGATGAATTGTGAATAATTTATTACTAGCTCTTATGCTTGTCTATACAGTTAAGAGTCTTTTTTTTTCATGTATGCCTTTAAATAACTTTTGAGTGTCTTTTCCTTTCCATCTGTAGAACTACTGTTAGATTTTTTTTTAGGTTTGACCTGGTGGATATAAGGTCTCTTAGCTCCTGTTTGTCTGGGTATGTTTTCATTTCACCTTCATCCTTCATTTTTGAAGGAAATTTCACTGGCTATAGTGCTGTTAAGTGCTGTCGAACTTACCAACTTACTGACTCTGTATAGGGTTCCTGAGGAACCGCTGGTGGGCTTGAACCATAGACTTCATGGTTTGCAGTTTAGTACTTATCCTCCAGCTCCACATGAAAAGAACAAATATTAATTGATATATATAAACATTTTTTAACCCAAAACTTTAAATATTTATTTATCTTCATTGCCAGGTGGCCTTCAACATATTTGAGGAGAAATCAGCTCTTAATCGTTTGGGAATCATTTTGTCCTGCTTGCTTCCTTCTCACTACTTTCAGAATTCTCTATTTTTATATTTCAAAAGTCTAACTATAATGTGTCTTCGTGTAGATCTCTGTGGATTTATCTTGCTTGTGGTTCTTTGTGCTTCTTGGATTTGAAGATTCAGGTCGTTTATTTGATTGGGAAATTTTTCTGTCATTATTTTTTCAAATATTCTTTCAGATCCCCCACCCAATTTCCTTTTGAAATTTCAGTGATGTGCATATTAGGTTTCTTCTTCTTCTTTTTTGAAGTCAAATGATGTATTTTATTGGGCAAATCTGCTACACAAGACCGTTTTAAAGTGTTGAAAACCAAAGATGTCAGCTTGAGGATTAAGGTGCGCCTGACCCAAGCCGTGGTATTTTCTTTTTTTAAAAATGTTTTATTGTGAATTATGTGATAGTTTACATGGTAGAACATTAGTTTTACATTCATTCTATCATATATTGTCTCATTGCCATGGTTACAATCCTTCCCCCATACCCCCAGGTCTTCAGCACACAGTTGCTCTCCTTCTCTGGATCTAAAGTCTCCAGCTGCTCCATCATTCCACATCATCATCTCTGGCTCCATTTCAGGCATCACTGCTTCTCTGGGTAGGTTCGCGCTCTCTGCTCTTCTCCCTTGATGGTCCCAGGGACCTCTACTCCTAGACTGAAAAGTTAATCACTCCCCTCCTTACTATAAAACATCTACCTTTACATTTCCGACCCTCACAAACAGTCCTGATAACAATTATTCACTAT
>NW_006408694.1:4795877-4799297 GCF_000296735.1 Chrysochloris asiatica | reverse complement strand
AAAACTTTCGTAAAAAGTTAATTGTAGTATTTTAAAGATTTTTTTGCCTAATATTCCTTCTAAATTTTAATTAATTATACTTGTCTTTGTACTAGTCTATGATTCCACTCAGATCTTACACTTAAAAAATATAATTATAAATAAATCATTGCCATCCTGTGTTGTTTGGACTTGTTTGTAGCAGCTATCTTTTCTTAGTCTATTGACTTTATACAATAATTAAACAGAAGCTCTTAATTTTAATAAACTAAAATTAATTAATTAGTATTATAGTGAAATCCATTAATTTTGTTATTACTTTAAGATTTATGCTTTGCAAGTCTTGTCTAAAAAATTATCTCCACCCTTAAGTAACAAATATTTTCTCCTCTATTTTTGTTTTAATAGCATTATAATTTTACCATTCAAAATAGATCTTTAATTAATCTGAATTTCATCTTTGTATATTATCTATAGCTCCAATTTTATTTTCCCCCAAATATTGAGCCAGTTTTCCCACATCACCTTTTAAACATTCCATATTTCTTCTAGTGATTTGTGATTCCTTATCTAGCATATAAAAAGTTTCTATAAATACATAGTTTCTGGGTACATCCTGTTTAGTTGATCTATTTGTCTTCTTTTGTGTTATTACTGCGCTGCCTTTATTACTTTGCCTATGAAGTATGTTTCGATATCTAGTTGGACAATCTCCCTCTTTGTTCTTCACTTTCATTTTCAAAGATACCATTGTTATTTATGGCCTTTATCTTGTCACATATATTTTAGAATGGTTATCTAATTCCTTAATGCTGTTGGAATTTTGTTTGGAATTACTTTAATTTATTTGGAGATAATTAACATGTTATTAATTTAAATTGGATCAATATACATGAACTATATCCCTAGTTTTCCATTTCTTCTTTCTTGTCCCTTAATAGAGTTTGAAAAAATTTCCCATAATGCTGTCATGCATTCTTTTTAGGACAATTCATATATAATTTGTAGGTGATTGTTGTTAAGTGCCATCAAGTTGGCTCTGACTCATAGTGACCCTATACAGGGTTTCCAAGGAGCAGTTGGTGGCTTTGAACTGCCGACCTGTGGCTCACAGTCCAGTGCTGTTCCAAAGCACCACACCAGGAGTCCCATATGTAATAGAATCTCATTCTTTATTATATTTTCTGCTCTTTATAGCTAATGTAAAGATAAATTGTTACAGATTTCCTGTTGATTTTGTCAAATTGGCAAGACTTTTATAAGATCTCTAATTGGTTTATTCAATCCATGGGGTTTCCCTGAGGAAAACAATCTTAAATTATGAGAAACCTATCTATTTGTTCTAGGTGTTCATATTTTTGGCATATCATTACCTAGACTGGGACTCCTTGAACATATTGTTCTACTATTCAATCCCATCTCACCCCTTGTGAGACCTGAGCATGATCTATCTCATGCCAACTCTGACTTCATCTTCCTGCTTCTGGACTGCGTCATACACACTCCTTTTTTTTAACACTTACTCTGCCTGGTGAACTTGCTCCATAAGACTTGTACCTCTGCTCCCTTTTTGTCTCTGTTTAAATGTCCCAACATTAGAGTTTTGTTGTTGTTGTTTTATTACCTTTATATAAGGATATCTCTTCTGCTTGATTCCTCATCAAAACCTTTATCTATACCTGATATAACACATAACACATATATAAGTTTTGGGAAAACTCCATTATGTTTTCATGAGCCTTTTGAAGCCTCCTCATATATGTATGTATGGAAGCTAGAACTTGATATTTCTCATTTTTGCATCTCCAATAGCCTACATGCAAGATACACAGGAGATGCTTGATGAATGATTGTGAATGAATGGAAGGAGGCTAGTAACCCTGGATTTGACCAAGCTGCCAGAAAAGATTTAGAGCAAAAACTATTTGCTAAATAAATATAGAAATATGCTGCCAATGGAACTAGTGCATTTTTTTGGTGACAAAATTTTGTATGGGAATAATTATAGTGGAAGAAAAATAACCATTTACTAGTTTAATTTCTATAGTAATTGAAACACATTTGTTATTGGGCAGACTTTTAAAGAATGTAACCCAAAGTGTTTAAATGATTCTGTTGCAGATTCTGTACCTCATTTAGTTAATTGAGGTTTACTAATAGATGGTAAGCATTCTAAATTACTTGGCAAATAACATCACACCAGAAAATTTGTTCTGTTGGTCAAAAACATGTCTTTGGAATCAGACACTAGTTGCCATTAAGATGACTTTGACTCATGGCAACCCCATGTGTGTTAGAGCAGAACTGTGCTCTGTAGACTTATTTTCAATAGCTTCTGTTTTAAAAATTAACCATCATGTGGGTGAAGTGGGACTTCCAAGCTTTAAATTAGCAGCCTAGTGTGTTAACCTTTGCTCTACTGCAAAAAGGTCATGGAGATGGCTGACTCACAGTGACTCAGTATAGGGTTTCCAAGGAGCAACTGGTGAGTTTGAACTGCCAACCTAGTGGCTAGCAATCCAGTGCTTATCCTACAGCACCAAATTTGGTGGGCCTGGTCGCCAGGTCCTTGGATGGTTGTGGTGCAGATGAATTTCTCGATATGATTTTTCAAGCCATATTCCTCATAACTCCTGCCAAATGACTGCGTGGGACCATAAAAATAGATGCATACAACTCTAACATGGGGATTGTCAGTTTTATTTGTCAATTGGATATAAAATGAGCCCCAAGAAGGGATTGGGGATCTCACTGCCATCAAAAGAGAAGAGTCAGGAGATAGACATGTCCTCTGGACCCAGAGATTCCTGTGTGCCAAACCCCCTTAATCCAGATGACAGAGATGTGACACCAGAGAATGAGTGTGAATGGACACATTAAACTGCGGAAACATGAAAATATATTGTGACAAAGAGGAGAGGAAAACAGAAAAGCAAAACAAAACAAAACTTTAAAGACTACCTTCGCCTCATCACAATTTTAGGAATCAGAACTAATCCTCAAAATCTAGGCAGAAGAAATAGGATTGTCTACATAAGACTATAGCCAAGGAAAAAACAGAAAGATTTAAGGAGAAAAAATAACAGTTTGGCCCTGCTGTACTGAATTCAAGGTGCCTTAAAGCATTTGTGAACATTAATCTTTCTTTTTTTTTAAGTTTTATTGTAAATTGAGTGATAGTTTATATGGGAGAACATCAGGTTTACATTCATCCTATTGCATTTCATTTCATTGCAATAATTACAATCCGCTTCATGTATCATCATTCAACAACATTTGCTTCCATTCCCTTTGGGTTTTTTTTTGGATGTACACCGAAGCACTCAGGAATAACCATTCAAACAACCCAAGGGTATACCCTGCAAGCCTGCCCCCTGGGCACCAGCACACAGCCCCTCTCTCTCCTTGAGTCTAGAGTCCCCAGATGGTCCATCTCTCCAC
>NW_006408694.1:4787574-4794307 GCF_000296735.1 Chrysochloris asiatica | reverse complement strand
TTGTGGTGTTGGAGGAGAATACTAAAAGTGCCATTGTTGTTGTTAAGTGCTGTCCAGTCGTTTCCAACTCATAGCGACCCTGAACAGGGTTTCCGAGGCTATAAATCTTTACGGGAGCAGAAAGCCTAATCTTTCTCCCGCGGAGCAGCTGGTAGTTTCAAACTGCTTACCTTGAGGTTTGCAGCCCGATTCGAAATCACTATGCTACCAGAGCTCCTTAAAAGTACCATGGACTGCCAAAAGAACCAATAGACCTGTTTTGGAAGAGGTGCAGCCAGATTGCTCCTAGGAGGCCAGGATGGCTAAGCTTCGTCTCTCATACTTTGGACATATTGTCAGGAGGGAACAGTCTCTGGAGAAGGATGTCATGCTGGGTAAGGTGCAGGGTCAGAGAAAAAGAGGAAGACCCCCAATGAGATGGATCGACCAGGTGGCATCATTGATGGCATCAAGTGTGGCAGTGGTAGTGAGGTTGGCCCAGGATCGGACGTTGTTTCACGTTCTGCTGTACATGGGGTCGCTATGAGTCGGTTCCAACTTGATGGCACCTGACAACAACAACAACACCTTTACATTTGCAACAATTGCCATCAATCTTGATACCAATTATTCACTATTGAACCACAAGAGTCTTATTCCCATCTCCTTTCACCAGCCCGATCTAGACAGGTTGGAAACCACTCAGTGGAAATTCTGCCTTCCCCCCGCACCCTCTGAAACTAAGCTCCCTCTTGAAAACTTGTAAGCCAATCACTTAGTGCCTTTGTAGCACCCCGCCCCCACCAATTTTGGATAGCTAATGTGTAAGTTGCCCATCTCTGTGTGACCATTAATTTTATTGTATCAACTTCAGTAGGCTATGGTACCCAGTTGTTGGTTCAAATACTAGTCCAGATTTTGCTGTGAAGTTATTTGTATATATGCTTAGCAGTTACAATCAGTTGACTTTAAGTAAGGGGGATAATGTGGGTGGGCCTCACCTAGTCAGTTCAAGATTGAATGGCAAAAGCTGAGGTTGTGGGAAAAGAATTCTTCATGTCTGTAACATAGAAATCCTGTCTGAGCTTCCAGCCCACAGCCTGGCCTGAATATATTGAACTTGTTAGTCCCCACAAATTCCTAAGCTTATCAGTTCTCTCTCAGGGGACTCCTGATATGGTGCTGTGAGTTATTGCTTTGGACTGCAACGTTGGTTTGAATCTGATGGTTAGCAGAACCCTATACGGTGTCTTTATGAGTCAGAACCAACTCAACAGTACTTAACAAAAACAACTATCAGGTCTTTCTCCGAAGAACCTGACTGATACAGCATTCAAATAGAAATGCCTAAAAAATATCGAGGAATATACTACTAGATCTATAGCAAACCAGCTGTGAAGAAAAGCTTACTAGGTGAGATTTAAAAATTAAATTTGTTTTTCTTGCTTTGAATTTGGAAAATGGGTGAGCCATGGCAGCATTTTAGAGAGATTAGTCAATGTTTTATAGTTATTTACAAGACTATTGATAATTGACTCAACACATGAGTTTATACCTGTTCTCAAGCATCTCAGTTTACTGAATCAAGAAAATAGTTGAAAATCATATAAATCAAATGTTAGGTGAAGGTATTGAAATAAAAAATAATGATCGACAAAGAAATATTTATATATATTTAATCTTAGTAATACAAACAAAAATTGGGTCAGATTAAAAGATTACATGATAATTAAGAGAGAAAGTTTTTCAGAAAGGATAAAGTATACAATTAATCAATATCTAAGTTATTGATCCAGAACAGTCATTGGTATTCATGAGAAACCAAGTACAGTGCTAAGGACAGAATTGTTAGGGCATAGTCTGATCCTTGCCTTCAAGCAGGGCACAGCTCAAATAGTGAAACAAAAGTACAAACAGATACTAGCAACATAAATTGATTCATTGAAGTCTGAACACATTCCTAAAAAATTTTACTGTCATAAAACTCCTTTTGCTCTTAGGTGTTTCTTTTAAAAATTTTTATCTCTGATTAGAGATAAAAATGATAGTCTCATTTCTGCCATAACTTTAAGTATACCTCCTCTGTGTGGTGCTGTTGGATAAGCACTGGATTGCAGCAGTTCAACACCCCCAGCAACTTCTTGAAAACAGAGTTGCTATGAGTCAGAACTGCCTCAACAGAACTTAACACCAACATATTCCACATGGAACATCATGAAGGACTTTGAACTGGTTTCTCCACATTTCAAATCCTTTCTTCCAATTCCTCCTCAAGTACAGTGGTAGTTATTACTGTCCATGCCCAAAGACTTAAGTGGCTCTCATTGTCTTCTCTGTTAAATCTATGCTTCTTGGCCCAGTATTCAACATGGTACTGATCAAAACACCCTTTTCATTTGTGCTTTATTTCTACAATGAGCCACTTATCAGTTTCTCAAAATGGCTATGTTCCTACTTAGAGTGTTTTCGTCCTCTAACCTTGGTGGGAATTCTTCCAGTCTCAAGTGTTCCTTCTATGGAAATTTCTTACTCCCATAAAGCTCTACGTTTCCCACAAATATATGCAAGATTTCATCTCATCTCATCTCCAAGTCCCATGGGCTACCCATAGAACAAACAGATTTGTGCTGGAAGAAGTGCAGCCACAGTGCTTCTTGGAGGCCAAGATGGCCAAACTTCATCTCTCATACTTGGGACATATTGTCAGGAGGGACCAGTTACTGGAGAAGGATCTCATGTTTGGTTAGGTGGAAGGGCAGAGAAAAAGAAGAAGACCCCCCACAGAGATGGATTAGCCAAGTGGCAGCATCAGTGGGCCCAAGCGTGGCAACAATAGTGAGGTTGGCCCAGGATCGGGGCAGTGTTTCATTCTGCTGTGCATAGGGTCGCTATAAGTTGGCACTAACTCGATGGCATTTAACAACAACAACATCTCTAAGTCAATGTTCAACATTTTTGTCTTGAGGAAACATCTTCAAGAAACCTTGTTTACAGGGATAATGTGTTTTCTTGATAATTGTTAATATGAGGAGGTGTTCCCAGATGCTAAATGTTTGTACTCAGCTGCTAATCTAAATGTTGGCAATTCAAACCCACCCAGTAGCATGCAGAAATAAGGCCTGGAGATGTGCTTCCTAAAAAATTATAGCCAAGAAAATGCCAGGGAGCACTGCTCTTCTCCAGTACTTGAGATTGTCATGAGTTTGAATCAACTCAACAACAGTAGGATTTTTATTGTTTATATAGTTCTTATTTTCTATCATAGATTGTAAGATCTTTCAGAGCAGATCTATTAATCTACATGTTCATGCATGCTGAAAGATCAATAAACCACAGCTTTTCTCCCCAAAATCCTCACCACTGGACCAATAAACAACATGCAGAATCAATGGAGGAAAGATTGACATTGTCAAAGATTTAATTTTTCTTGGATCAACCATCAACACCATGGAAGCAGCAGCCAAGAAATCAAACAATGTATTGCATTAGGCAAATCTGTTGCACAAGACTTTTTAAAGTGTTGGTAAGCAAAGATGTCAGTTTGAGGACTAAGGTATGCCTGACACAAGCCACAGAGGTTTCAATAACCTCATATGCATGCGAAAGTTGGACAGTGAATAAGGAAGATCGTAGAAGAATTGATACATTTGATTTATGGTGTTGGAGGAGAATGTTAAAAGTGCCATGGGCTGCCAAAAGAACAAACAGATCTGTGTTGGAAGAAGTACAGCCAGAGTGCTCCTTGGAAGCCAGGATGGCCAGACTTCGTCTGTCATGCTCCAGACATATTGTCAGGAGGGACCAGTCTCTGGAGAGGGATATCATATTTGGTAAGGTGGAGGGTCAGAGAAAAAGAGGAACACCCCCAGTGAGATGAATTGGCAAAGTGGCAGCATCAATGGGCTCAAGCGTGGCAACAATTGTGAGGTTGGCCCAGGATCGGTCAGTGTTTTGTTTTGTTGTGCATAGGGTGGCTATGAGTCAGCACTGACAGGATGGTGCCTAGCAACAACAACTTCTCCCAGAAATAGTCAGTAATAGAGGTAGGTACAGAGTAGCCTGGGTACAGATGGGAAGCCCACTAGGTCAGGAGAAGGATGTTTTGAGAAGAAATCTACCAATGAGTAAGATTTATTTAATTCTGGTGGTGACAGAAGGATTTCTAGAGGTGGTCAGTATATGGTAACTTCTATGTAGACAAATCACCATTACATCTTCAGCCTTGCATAGAGTAGGTAGCTTTATAAATATTTATTTTATGAATTACTGTAGTAAAATGTATAATTTGTACAGAAACCTATAAGCTTCTGGTGATAACTTGAGCAATGGGTTGAATTTTGATCAAGGAGGCCTTACTCCAGCCCTACTAGGTTAAGTGTGTTTGAGGGAGAGTGATGAGGAGAGAGTTGTGAATTACACTGTTACTGTAGTACTCATGTTGAGGCTGGATTTGAGCAGGACAAGTTTGCTGGGAAGAAGAAAGATAATAAAAACTGTTGTAACAGAATAGGCCTGAAATTGGGCCATGAAGATAGAGCTGGAGAGAAGGTCAAGAATTTGGGAAAATTAGCATCTTTATTGATTAACTTTAGACAGGAATGGGTAGAGAGAAATGAACAATGACTGCTAAAATAGTGAGTTCATTAAGTTAGATAACATAAAAGCAAATATTTGAGGACTGATGAAGAATTTGCCTATTGGGATACCTAAAAAGAGCTGTTTAGCACATAATTAAACATTGTATAGTGGCTATAGAAGGTCGGTAGGAGACAGACCAGTTACCATATAATAGCTATAAAAGGTGGGTAGGAGACAGACCAGTTACCATACAGTTGGCTCCAACTCATGATGACCCCATGTGTGTTGTAGAAGAATTGTGCTCCTTGAGGTTTTCCATGGCTGAATTTTCAGAAGTATATTGCCAGGTTTTTCTTCTAAGGTGCCTTTGATTGGATGTGAATCTCCAACCTTTCAGTTAGCAGCCAAGAGCATTAGCTACTTGCACCCTGTGGGCACAGCTCTACTCTGACACATATGGAATCACCATGAGTCAGAACTGACTTGATAGCAACTGTTTTTTTTTTTGTTTTGTTTTGTTTTTTGAGATGGAGGTCTGAAACCCATCAGAAGACACATAAAGTTGAAACTATAAGAGTAAGGAGAGTACTAAGGGAGAGTATAAAACAGTGAGAAGAAGAGTGGGTCAGCATTTTTATGAGGCAGTTGGAATAAAGGTCCTACAATGGTCTTTGGAATGGGTACATTTCAATGAAAGATGACCCAGCAGAATGCAGAATCTATCAAACAGTATCATTAATATCATGTGTAAGTAAATTTTTGCTGAAGATAATTTGAAAATGGTTACACTAATCTATGGACAGGGAGTTGCCAGAAGCTTAAACCAGTTTCAGAAGAGGACATGGAATGAGGGATATCATTGCTGATGTCAGATAACTCCTGCCTGAAAGCAGAAAATACCAGAAAGATGTTTACTTGTGCTTTATTGACTCTGCAAAGACATTCATTTGTGTGAATCAGAACAAAAGATGGAAAAAATTGGGAAGAATGGGAATTCTAGAATACTTAATTGTGCTGATGCAGAACCTGTACATAGATCAAGGGGATACTTAAAATCAGGAAAGTTGTGTGTCAGGGTTGTATCCTTTTACCATACTTATTTAATATGTATGTTAAGCAAATAATCTAAGAAGATGGACTTTATAAGAAGAATGCAGTATCAGAGTTGGAGGATGGCTGATTAATAGCCTTGCATATGCAGATAACACACCTTGCTTGCTGAAAATGAGGAGGACTTGAAACACTGATGAAGATCAAAGACAACAACCTTCAATATGGATTACACCTTGATGTAACCAAAACAAAAATACTCATAACTGGACCAATAAGCAACATCATGATAAATGGAAAAAATAGTGAGTTCTCAGTGATTCTCATTTTACTTGGATCTACAATCAGCACCATGGAAACAGCAGCCAAGAAATTAAATGACTTATTGCACTGGGCAAATTAGCTGAAAAGACCTCTTTAAAGTGTTAAAGAGCAAAGACGTCACCTAGAGGACCAAGGTACATCTGACTAAGCTATCATATCATATCAGTTGCCTCATATGATTGTGAAAACTGGACATTTGAATTATAGTGTTGGTGAAAAATATTGAACGGATGGACTATTTGAAGTACAAATAATCCTGTTTTGGACAAAGCACAGTCAAAATACTCCTTTATTCATATCACATACTTTGTGAGACTTCATCCCACATACGTAGGATATAATATCAGGAGGGACCAGTCCCTGGAGTGGGACAACATGCTTGATAAAATACAGGCTCAGTGAAAAGGAGGAAGACCCTCAAAGAGATAGATGGACATAGTGGCTGTAGCAAGGTCTCAAATGTAGGAAAGAATGTGAGAATGGCATAGGATTGGGCCATGTTTCATTCTGTTGTACATAGGGTCACTATTAGTTGGAACCAACTCAGTGACTCCTTACAACAATAACAACAAAGTCAGTGGCCAGAACCCAGTGAGCGCTCAGAACCCAGTGAGCGCTCAATAAGAGTTGCTGACTTAAATTAGATCATAAAGGAGAAGTCCAGTTTTCCTTTGCCATTTCATTTTTTTTTAATGTTTTATTGTGAATTATGTGATAGTTTACATGAGAGAACTTTAGTTTTACATTCATTCCATTGTTTATCATCTCACTGCCAAGGTTCCAATCCTCTCCATGCATCATC
>NW_006408694.1:4784738-4786319 GCF_000296735.1 Chrysochloris asiatica | reverse complement strand
GACTTACAAGCCTTCTAGTGTGGTGTTTCTGACTATTCCTTTCTCTCCCTCTCCAGTGTCTACTCTATATTATAATGGAAGGGAAACCAAGATTAAAACAAGCAACCAAAAACAGTCAAGCATCTTAACATGATTCTCCCCCACCCCACGTTCCAACCATGACTCAATCCTTGTGTTGCCATTTCATTTTGCACCACTTGCAATAATCATGTGGTGAGCATTCTCAGGTAAATGTGTGCCCATTAAAATTGAACATTTTAAGTGAGTTTCGATCAAATTAATGGCAGGATGTTCTAGATGAACACCTTTAAAGTAAATGTCAAGATACATACTTAAACGTAGTCACTTACCATAATGGGTCTGAGATGAAAATACTGGTTGATGTATTTCTCCCTATTTGCTTCAAAGAAGGTCAGTAGGAAAACCCATCAAGAACCTGTCTGGTGAGCGGAACACATTTCCTTTAACTGCCCTTGTACAAATAAGGAGACTTTCATTAAACAGACAATCTCAATTCCTTTTCCAACTTATAGAAGATGAACTTTATTTTTTAAATGGTTTTCCCTTTGTAACATTCAGAGAAATGTCAGCAATTATAGAAAAGGTGAACCCACAGATGAGATGACTAACCTGAAGATTATTTAACACTTTGTTTTCAATTATCTTATTGTTAAGTGTCATTGAGTTGGTACCAACTCACAGTGACGCTATGCGCAACAGAACGAAACACTGCCCAGTTCTGTGCCAACCTTACAATCTTAGCTACATTTGAACCCATTGCTGCTGCTGCTGTGCCAATCCATCTCATTGGGAGGTCTTCCTCTTTTTCTCTGACCCTCTACTTTACCAAACATGATATCCTTCTCAAGGGACTGGTCCCTCCTGATGATATGTCCAAAGTATGAGAGATGAAGTCTGGTCGTCTTGGGTTCCAAGGTGCATTCTGGCTGTACTTCTTCCAACACAAATTGTTTTTTTCTTTGGCAGTCCATTGTATTTTTTAATATTCTCCTCCAGCACTATAACTCACATGCATCAATTCTTCTATGGTCTTATTTATTCACTGTCCAACTTAATTATCAATGATCTCAGGTGACATAAAATTGACAACAATTTAATATAATAATATAAACACATATCAATGTAAATCACATCAAACAGCTCAGTAATAATTTAAAAAATCAGGATGTGAATTTCACCTGCCTCCCTGCAAAAATGAAAAATGAAAATATGAAACTACTTGCCAAATTTACAACCATTTTATTATAATGAATCTCAGAAATACATATTGTATCATCAATCATTTCAATAAACCATAAACAAAAAGCTAAACTGCTCTTTTGGTAGGTATAGTCAAAAAATTATGTTTTTAACAGTAACTATATTAGAATCTTGCCTGAAAGCAGAGAATATCAGAAAAATGTTTACCTGTGCTTTATTGACTATGCAAAGACTTTCGATTGTGTGGATTAAGCTATGGACAACACTGTGAAATATGAGTATTCTGGAACACTTAATTGTGCTCATGAGGAATCTGTACATGGACCAAGATGCAGTTGTTCAAACAGAACATGTGAACAC
>NW_006408694.1:4729771-4757691 GCF_000296735.1 Chrysochloris asiatica | reverse complement strand
TATAGAAAGAAAAAAGAAAGCTCCTTAGAAGCAAGGATAGAATGTAATATAATGTAATGTAAGGATAGACTGTTATTCCTGTACTGGCAGTAATAACAATAATCTATGAATAGATACATATATAGATAGACACTCAAGCAGAACAGGGGTGGAAAAGTGAATGCAATGACATCTATCTATCTATCTATCTATCTATCTATGTATATATATTTGACAGAGATTATTTCTGCATATATGTACTGAAAATATATCCATGAATATTTTTTTAGCTGCAGTCAAGTTGATCCTGACTCATAGCAACCCTATGTACAAAAGAATGAAACATTACCTGGCCCTTCACCATCCTCACAATATTTCCTATGTGTGAGCCCATTGTTACACTCACTGTGTCAATCCATCTCATTGAGGGACTTCTTTTTTGCTGAACCTCTACTTTACTAGGAGTCCTGGTTTGGTGCTGCAATTGTAAAGAAAGAAGTTTTGTAACAAAAACAGGGGAGCAGTTTATCTTACAGTACAGATCAGAGGACCCTAGACCATCAAGGGAGAAGAGCACAAGTGGAATGCAAGAACTTATCCAGCGAAGCAGCAACACCAGAAATGAAGGCAGAGATGGGGACACGGAGAGGGGGACTCTAGATTTATGGGAAGAGAGAGACTAAGAGATAGTGGCCAGGAGGCAGACTTGCAGAATGTGCCCTTTGGTGGTGTAAATTATTATATGTGCCTGAGTGTTTCAAAAAAAAAAAAGCTAAAGTGAATAGAGAGAAATACTGTTAACTGATGGTACATGGAGGGGATTATAATCATTGTCATGAAACAATGTGTATTATTTGTTTACTGTAAAACTGATTATCTGCTCCATAAACTTTCACTCAATCCACAATAAGAAATTAAAGAAAAAAAAGAATGCTCCTTAGAAGCAAGGATAGAATGATTCCATCTCACGTACTTTGGACTTGTTGTCTATCAGGAGGGCCAGTTCCTGAAGAAGAACATCATTCTTGGTATAGTAGTTGTTGTTCCTGCTTTTAAGTTCCCTCAGGTATGTTCTAACTCTCTATAGGGTTTTCAAGGAGCCACTGGGGGTTTGAACCACTGACCCTCTGGTTAGCATTATGATGCTTTTCCTATGGCGCCAAAATGAAGAATAGTGAAGAAAATCAAAGATGCAAGAAAACAATTAGTCAAAGGATTAATGGATTATAGGAACTGTAGCCTCCATGACCCTAAGATGGAAAAAACTGGACGATGCCCACCTACCAATGCTGACCACTTTGAAAAGGATCACAACAGAAGGTCATGAAGAGAGAGGGGGAAGAATGTGAAACATAACTTAAAATCATTAAAAAAAAAACAAGGCTTAGTTGTCTATAACACTTAGACACCCTTCAAGCCTGGAGCTGAATTCACCCCGTGGCTCAACTTTCAGCCAAACAATGTTGTTGTTGTTGTTATGTGCCATGGAGTCAGTTCCAACTCATAGCAATCCTATACAGGGTTTCCGAGACTGTAAATCTTTACAAGAGCAGAGAGCCTCATCTTTCTCCTGCGGAACAGCTGGTAGTTTTGAACTGCTGACCGTGAGATTAGCACCCCGATTTGTAACCACTACGCTACCAGAGCTCCTTAGCCAAACAATTGACATGCCCATAAAGAGTCCTGGTGTGGTGCTACAGGTCAATGTGTTGGAATACAAGGTCTAATTGAACCTCAAGGTTGGTGGTTCAAGCTTACCAGCTGCTCCTTGGAAACCCTAAACAGAGTTTCTGTAAGTCAAAACTGACTTAACAACAACATAATGTAAGCAATAACACCAAGAAAGTAGCACTCTTTAAGATAAACAGCCATTCAAGATCAAAAGGGCAGCATTTGCCCAGAGATAAAGCTCAGAAGGCAGCAAGGGATAGAAAAGTAGGACGAATGGAAATGACAAACATAGCAAGGAAATGGAAGGAGTGCTGTTACATGCGTGAATTGTTGATTGGAAAACAATTTGCTATGTAAACTTTTACCCAAATCACACACACACACCCAATACCCTATAAAACAGATGCAACATAATAGCCCTTGTTTATGATAGACAAAAAATTGAAGCAACATAGAATTAAATTTTTAAATCCAATATTAAACATATTGATCAGAATATGTATTTTGAAGCCAAAAACCATACGTATATCCAGAATTACTAGTATAATATTTTAGAAATGCAAGTACATGGTCTAGTTGTTTTATTGGAATATTACTATATATCTGAGGCCAACAATACACATTCTAACATGTGTTGTAACCTCAAATGCAAGAATTTCTCAACTTTTCAGAAGAGAAGAATTGCAAGCTACATGCACCATCTATGTAGGATTTAGAACATTGTCTTTGTGGACAACATTATGTTAATTGACCTTGGTGCCCCCCAACACTATGGTCTGATTCCCGCCCTCCCCCCGCCCCCCCCGGCTCAGAGATTCATTCCCTCAAAGTGTTTAGTAATGGCTAAGAAGTTTTTCTTTGCTTTTATGGTTGTGCTAGTAGTGATTGTGTGATTGTGTATCGCTGAGTCAGTTCTGACTCATAGCAACCCTGTATAGGGTTTCTGAGGATGTAAATTTTTATAGAACCAGAAAACCACATTTTTTCCCCATGAAGCAGCTGGTAGATCCACTTGTTGTTAGCAGCCCGGCTTGTAATCCACTTGGCAACCAAGGCTCCTTAAAGCTTTTATAGTGTAAAAAAATAAAATAAAGAAAGAACATATTATAACTTAAATTTACTGGATGAATTTACAAAAGATTTTATGATTCAATTGTGAGTAATTACTAGCAGGATTAATTGCAATCATCACAATTATAATTGTAGAAGATGTGTAACTAAAAGGGAGGAGTAGTTAATCTTTCATTTCAAGAAGAAAGGATCCCAGGACCACCAAAAAGGAAGAGCAAGAGAGGAGCTTGATATCCTACCTAAGGGAGCAGTGATGGCAGAGACAGTGGCAGAGGCAATGGCATGGAGAAATAGAGTGGCCGTGGACTCTAGGCCCATGGACTGAGAAAGGTCGTGTGCCTGTGGGTAGGAGGCAAGCTTGCAAAATGTACCTTTGTACATTTGAATGAATATGTATTTTTTATTTTGTATTACAGGGTCGCTATGGGTCGGAACCGACTCGACGGCACTTAACAACAACAACAACAATGTGTACATCAAATATTTTTGCTTTGTTGGTTTGTGAAAAATAAAATGTAAAAGGGAAGTCACAGGGAAGAAGCAGGATAACATAAACTAGGCAAAGACTTTCAACTGTGTGGATAATGAAAAACTATGGATAACATTGTGAAGAATGAGTATTCCAGAGGGATTCTTATGAGGAACCTGTACATAGATCAAGAGGCAGTTGTTTTAAGAGAACAAGGGAATAATGATATCCCTTATAATCAGGAAAGGTGTGCTTCAAGGTTATATCCTGTCACCATACTTATTCAATCTGGGTGCTGACAAATCTGAGAAGCTGGATTATATGATGAAGAAAGTGGCATCAGATTGGAGGAAAACTCATTAACAACCTGCGATAATGATAAAACTCTTCTTGCTAGAAGCATAGAGAACTTAAAATACTGAAGATGATCAAAGACTACAGTCTTCAGTTTGTATTATACCTCAATGTAAAGATAAGGAAAATCCTCACAACTAGACCAATAAATAATATCATAGCAAAGGGAGAAAAGATTAAAGTTATCAAAGACTTCATTATGCTTGGATTCACAATCAATGTACATGGAAGCAGCAGGCAAGATATCAAACTACATACTACATTAGGCAAATCTGCTGCAGTGGCTCTCTTTATTAAAAGAGCAAAGTTATCAGTTTGAGGATTAAGGTGTACCTGAACAACTCATGTTATTTTAAATCACTTCATATGCAAGTGAAAGTTAGACAATGTATAAGGAAGATAACAGTAGATTTATTGCATTTGAAGTGTAATGTTGATGAAGACTAATAAATTTACCATGTACTGGCAGAAGAGCAAATAAATTTGTGGTGTAAGAAGTGCAGCCAGAATGCTCCTTAGAATCTAGGATGGTGAGACTTTATCTCTCATACTTTGGACATGTTATCAGGAGGGACAATTCCCTGGAGAAGGACATCATGCTTGGTAGTAAGATGGAGGGTCTATGAATAAGAGGATGACCCCCAATGAGAAGATTGACACAGTGGTAGCAGCAATAGGCTAAAACATAACAGCAAATTGTAAGAATGGCACAGGACTGGGCAGTGTTTCATTCTGTTGTGCATAGGGTTGTTATAAGTCAGAATCAACTCAACAGCACCTAATAACATCTCATGTTTGTTGTTTACAGGAGCAATTGGGAGCCAAGGTTTGGATGCCAAACAACTGAGTCTGAGTTTTTTTTCCTCTATTGACCACGTGTTGAACTTAAACAAGCTAGTTGCCTGCTTACTTAGTGCCTCAGTTTTCCCATCTGAAAGATGGAGCTTGTGATTTAAGAATTAAACCAAAAACCAAGTAAGTTGCTGTTAAGTTGACTCTGAATCATGGTGACTCCAATTGTGTCAAAGTGGAACTGTGCTTTGTACAATTTTCATTGTCTGATTTTTCCAAAGTACTTTACCAGGACTTTCTTCTGAAGTGCCTCTGGATGGATTTGAATGACCATCTTTTCAGGTTGTAGCCTAGTGCTTCTCCTATCTGATAATTAAATGAGTTCATATAAGTAAACCACTTTCTGTCATTGTATTTTTTTGAGAGTGGATTTTGTTTTTGTCTTGATCCATCTCCAAGCATACTTGATTTCTGTCTGGCTGTAATGTGATATAAAATAAAAACATTCACCTTGGTCATAATAGTGAATGATGCAAATTTCCTTGGCCAATTCTTTGACATGTGTCAGTTTGACATTGAAAAAGTCAAACTTTAGAGAAAACTGAATGCATTGATTCAGTTTCCCTAGGATTCCCACAGTGTGGGAGGTCGAGTCTGGGAATCCTAAACTAACATCGTGTTTTCCTGTTAATGCCAGAAGAGTGTTTTAGGTTTTCAGGGGGTACTCTTGCATATTTTCAGCACAGGGTTTTGTTATTGTTGTTGTTTTACAACATGCTCTTGCATGTTTGAGCTCATCTTATCATTTTTGATTCTCCAGAGCCAGTGCAATATATTTTAAAAGGTGAAGGTCATTTGAGGAGAGCCTACATGGAGAAGCTGCCAACAGAACTCCTTCAAATTTCACCTAAGAGGGAAAAAAAAATAAAAATAAAAGACTGCTTTGTTTGTAGATAATAAAATCTAGTGCATTACCATACACATACAATGGTTATTTTGCCAACTTAACTTGCCTCCAGTTCTCAGTATTATATTTTAAGTACCTAAATAAAAAAACTACCTGAATTATCAATATTACCACTGTATTTCTCACAAAGGACCATAATAGAAAGTAGATAAATGATAATAGCCTTTAGTCTTTTATTAAAGTTCTGTGACCTTTTAAGTTGGGCCTTACATAAATTTCTTGCAAGTCTAGCTGACAGTGATGACAGAGTTAAGCTGTAAAAATGGCCAATTTTAAGGGCAGCCTCTCAAGTTGGTAGGCTGGCTAAGAGTGATTGTGGAGACATCATAAGTCATATCACACAGCCAGGTCCCTCTAAAGGTGAGCACAACACAGGCAGCACAAAATGGATGGATTTAAGAGCTATCATCATTACTTACAACTATTTCCTAACCAGCCAATTTCCCTAGTATAATCTGATGATTTTATTAAGGACATCTAGAACTACGGGAATTTAATGCTTTATTACAAAACTCCATATTTATTTACCTTTACTACTCACTTTCCGAAGGCATTAGACTGTGGAGATCATGATACATTTTGAACAACATTGCAAAGAATGAGAATTTCAAAACAATTACACTCATGTGAAATCTGTACATACACCAAGAAGCAGTGCTTGAAACAGAACAAGGAGATACTGAATGGCTTAAAATCAGGGAAGGTTTTCATCAGATTGTATCCATTCACCATACTTATGCAGTCGGTATGCCAAGCAAATCATTGACGATACTAGACCCCATGAAGAAGAACACAGCATCAGGTTTGGAGAAAGGCTCATTATAGCCTGTTATATGCTCTTGATACATCCTTGCTTATTGAAAGTGAAGAGCACTTGAAGCACTTACTAATGAAGATCAGAGACTACACTTCTCAGTATGGATTGTATCACAATGTAAAAAAAAAAAAAAAAAAAAAAAATCCTCATAGCTGGACCAAAAATGACATCATATAATCAAATAAAAGATTATAGCTGTTAAGGATTTAATTTTACTTGGATCCATAAACAATACCCTTGAAGAAACAATCAAGAAATCAAATGATGCATTGCATTGGACAAATCTGTTTCATAAACTTTTGAAAGTGTTTAAGAGCAAAGATGTCACCTTGAGGGCTAAGGTGCTTGTGATAAAGTCACAAAACAATTATCCAAGTCATAATACTTTTAATCACTTCATATATATATATAGTGGTATGGTGATGGTTATGTGCTGTGGAGTCAGTTTGGTTCTGACTCATAGCGACCCTGTACAGGGTTTCCAAGGCTGTAAATCTTTACGGGAGCAGAAAGCCTCATCTTTCTCCCGCGAAACAGCTGGTAGTTTCAAACTTCTGACCTTGAGATTCGCAGCCCAATTTGTAAACACTACACTACCAGAGCTACACACATATACACACACACACACGCATATATAGGCAGTGTTGGACAATACATACACATACATACATACACACGTATATATATATAATCCTGGTGTGTGCTGTGGGTTAATGCGCTGAACTGCAAAGTTGGTTTGAATCGCAAGGTTGGCAGTTCAAGCTTACCAGCTGCTCCTTGGAAAACTCTATACAGGGTCACTATGGGTTGGAACCAACTCGATGGCACTTAACAAAAACAACAAATACATATATGAAAGTTGGACAGTGAATAAGGAAGACTGTAGAAAAATAGTTGCATTTGAATTATGGTACTGGAAAAGAATATCAAATGTACCATGGACTACCAGAAGAACAAACAAATCTGTCTTGGAAGAAGTGTAGACAAATGCTCCTTGGAGGCCAGGATGATGAGACTTGGTCTCTGAGATTTTGACATGGTATCAAGAGGAAACAATCCATAGAGAAGGACATCGTGTTTGGTAAAGTAGTGAAAAGGCTTCAATGAGATAGATTGCTACAATGCAGCAACAATAGGTTTAAAGATAGCAACAATTGAGAGGATGGTGCAGGATCAGGCACTGCTTCGTTCTATTGTACATAGATAGGGTAAAAATTAACTCTATGATGCCTAACAACAGCTAAATAAACTCAGTGATTCTAACTTAATAACGCTTTTCAAAATTGCTACTTATTCATTTATTTTCTTAGTATTCAGAAGGACATATGCCTCCTCTAACTATTATGACTCCTCAATAAAAATAGTTCCACCACTAATCTGTCAGTTTGTCTTACTTTGGTGGCTTGTGACCAGTATATGCCACACGTATGCTTAATATCAGCAGGTTCACTCATGGTGAACAGGTTTCAGTGGAGCTTTCAGACTAAGACAGACTTGGAGGAAGAAGAGGCAGACGATTTCTGAATGATTAGCCACTAGAAACCTTGTGAATAGCAATGTCCAATATAGTGCCAGAAGATTACCCCATCAGGTTGGAAGGCAATCAAAATACTACTGGGGAAGAGTTTCCTCCTCAAAGTTGATTTGACCATAATGATGTGGCTAGAGCAAAACGTTAAGGACCTTCATTTGCTGAAGGAGTACAACTTAAAATGAGAAGAAGCAGCTGCAAACAGCCATTAATAAACAGAGCATGGAATGTACAAAGAATGGATTTAGAAAAATTGGAAGTTGTCACAATGAAATAGAATGCATAAAGATCAATACCTTAGGCATTAATGAACTGAAATGGACTGCTATTGGCAATTTAAAATCAGGCAATCATATGGTTTGCTATGCTGGGAATGACAAATTAAAGAGAAATGGCATCACATTCACAGTCAAAAAGAACATTTCAAGATCTATCTTGAACTACAGTGTTGTCTTTGAGAGGTCAATATTCATAGACCTACAAGGAAAACAACTACTTTCCTGTCAGATTGTTGTACTTGGAAGAAGTGTAGACAAAGTGGGGACTTATGAGCTGCTGTGACGTTGGAAGCTATGGCACTGGTATTTTAAATACCAGCAGGATACACTCATTGTGGATAGGTTTCAGCTGAGCTTCCAGGCTCAGACAGACTGGGAAGAGGAAAGATGGCCTATTTCTGAATGTTTATCCACTGAAAACCTTATGAATAGCAGTGGAACACTGTCAGGTAGCACCAGATCATTGAATATTGAAACATGATGAATAGCACCAGAATTGTGTCAGATATGGTGCTGTAGGATAGGAACTGGAACACAAAGTTGGTTTGAACTGCATGGTGTGAGTTTCAAAATTCACCAGCTGCTTTTTGGAAACCCTATAGAGGATCACTATGAGTTAGAACCAACTCAACAGCACTTAAAAACAACAAAATTGTCAGATATAGCATTGGAAGTTGAACTTCTCAGGTTGGAAGGTATTCAAAATACAACTGGGGAAGAGCTGACTCCTCAAAGTAGAATTGGCAGTGATGACGCAAATGGAGTAAAACTTTCTGGACTTCATTTGCTGATGGTGTACAATTCAAAATGAGGAGAAACAGCTGTAAACATTTATTAATAATTGGAAGATAGAAGGTATGAAGTATGTACCTAGGAAAATTGGACATTGCCAAAAATGAAATGGAATGAATAAAGATTCAGATCCTAGACATCAGTGAGCTGACAAATTTAAGATAAATGGTGTCACATTCATAATCAAAAAGAACATTTCAAAATCTATCTTGAAGTATAATGCTGTCTGTGATAAGATATTATCCAAGGAAAACCAGTTACTACCACTATTATTCAAATTTATGCTCCAACTAAAGACAGTGATGATGAAACTGAAGAATTCTACCTTTAGAATTTAATTGGCCAAACATGCAATCAAGATGTATTGATATGAATAGAGAGAAATACTGTTAACTGATGGTATATGGGAGGGATTATAATCATTGTAATGAAACAAAGTATATGATTTGTTGAATGTAAAACTGATGATCTGCCTTGTAAACTTTCACTCAATTTACAGTAAAAACTAAAAAGAAAACACAAAAACAAATAAACAAGGATGAGGAACAGAAGGAAATATTATTGACTGATGATGCACAGAGGGAATTGTAATCATTACAATGAAAGGAAATATGATAGGATGAGTGCAAAACCAATGTTCTCCAATGTAAGCTATCACTCAATTCACACACACACACACACACACACACACACATATTGATAATTACTGGTTGATTGGAATTCTAAGGTTGTTAACAAAGAGGAAGGATCAATAATTGGAAAATATGACCCTAGGGATAGAAATGATGCTACAGATTATATGATAGAATTTTTTGAGACCAATGATTTATTCATTGCAAATTCCTTTTAAAAACAATGTAAAAGATGACTACACACATGGACTTCACCAGATGGAATACAAAGAAATCAAATTGACTACATCTGTGGAAAAAGATTGTGGGAAAGGTCCATATCATCAGTTAATACAAGATCAGGAGCAGACTGTGGAACAGATCATCAATTGCTCATATACAAGTTCAGATTGAAGCTGAAGAAAATTAAAATAAGTCCATGGGAACCAAAGTTGGCTTAGAACATACCACTCTTGAATTTAAAGATCATCTCAAGAACAGATTCGATGCATTAGACACTAAAGATTGAAGGTTAAAAGTGTTGTAGGATGACATCAAGAATATCATACATGAAAAAAGTAAAAGGACATTAAGAAAAAAATAAAGACAAAAATGAATGTCAGAATAGAATCTGAAACTTGCTCTCCAGCATAAAGATGCTAAAGAAATAGAAGAAAGGAGGATGTCAAAGAACTAAACAGAAAATTTCAAAGGGCAGCTCAAGAAGACAAATTCAAATATTATAATGAAATGTGCAAAGACCTGGAGTTACAAAACTAAAAGTGAAGAACACACTCAGCATTTCTCAAATGAAAAAACTGAAGAAAAAAATTCAAGCCTCAACTTGAAATATTGAAGGATTTTATGGCCAAAATTTTGAATGATGCAAACAGCATCAAAAGAAAATGGAAGGAATGTGCATGGTTACTGTACCAAAAATAGACAGATGTTCAACCGTTTCAAGAGGTAGAATATGATCAAGAGCCAATGGTATTGAAGGAAGAAGTCCAATGTGCCCTGAAGGCATTGAAAAACAACAAGGCCCTGGGAATTGATGGAATACAAATTGAAATCTTTCAAAAAAATGGATGCAGCACTGGAGGCACTTACTCATTTATGCCAAGAAATTTGGAAGAGAGTTATCTGGACATCTGATTAAAGGAGATCCACATTTGTGCCCATTCCAAAGAGAAATGACCCAATGGAACATGGCAGTCATTGGACAATATCATTAATATCACATGCAAGTAAAATTGTTGCTAAAGATTATTAGATAGTGACTACAATAGTACATTAATAGGGAACTTCCAAAGGTTCAAACTAGATTCAGATGAGGAAGTGGAATGAGTTCAGATAGACCTTGGCTGAATGTGAATAATACCAGAAAGATGTTTATCTGGCTTTATTGAGTCTGAAAATACTTTCAACTGTGTGAATAATGACGAGATATGAACAACATTGCAGAGAATGGGTCTGGAACACTTAATTTTGCTCATGAGGAACCTGTACATAGACCAGTAGACAGTTGTTTGAAAATAACAGAGAACACTGAATGGTTTAACATCAGGGAAGGTGTGCACCAAGGTTGTGTCCTTTCACAATATTTATCAATCTGTATGCTGAGCACATAATCTGAGAGGTTGGATTATATGAGGAACATGTTATATGGATTGGAGGAAGACTCATTAATAACCTGCAATATGCAGATGATACAACTTTACTTGCTGAAAATGAAGCGGATTTAAAATAATTACTGATGAAAATCAAAAGACCACAGCCTTCAGTATGGGTTGCACTCAATGTAAAGAAAACAAAAATCCTCAACACTGGGTTTTGACAAAATGAAGTTGTTAAAGATTTCGTTTTGCTTGGATCCATTATCAACACTCATGGAAGCAGTCAGGAAATCAAATGATGTATTTTATAAGGTAAATCAGCTGCACAATACCTCTTAAAAGTGTTCAAGAGTAAAGATATCAGTTTGAGCACTAAGGCGCACCTGGTCCAAGCCAGGTATTTTCAATAGCTTCATGTGTATGTGAAATTTGAACTATGTATAAAGAAGATCATAGAGAAGAATTGATGCATTTGAGTTATGGTTTTGGAGAAGAATATTAAAAGTACCATGGACTGTCAAAAGAAAAAACAAATCTGTGTTGGAAGATGCTCTGCCAGATGCTCGTTGGAAACCAAGATGTGAGACTTCATCTCTCATAATTCAGACATATTATCAGGAGGGACCAGTCTCTGGAGCTTGACATCATGCTAGGTAAAGTGAAGGGTGCACAAAAAATAGGATTGTCATAGTGGCAGCAGCAACGGGCAGAAGCTTAAAATTGTGAGGATGGTTCAGGACCTGGCAGTGTTCAGTTGTGTTGTGCATGGGGTCTCTGTGAGTAAGAACTGACTCAATGGCACCCAACAATAGCCACAATAAGGAAAATCAGTACCAATATTATTCAAATTTATGCACCAATCACTAATGTTAGTGACGATAAGATTGATGAATTCTACAAATTCTTCATTTTAAATTTGATCAAATAGGCAATCAAAGTGTATTGATAATTACTGATGTTTGGAATGCAAAGGTTGGAAACAGAGAGGATCAGTAGATGCAAAATATGGCTTTGGTGAAAAAAAATGATACTGGAGATTGAATGATAGAATTTTTAAAGCCCAAAGACCATTGCAAATATATTTTTTCAGCAACATAAAAGGCAACTATACACATGGGCCTGCTCAGATGAAATACATGGGAATCAAACCGACTATATCTATGGGAAGAGACAATAGAGAAATTCAATATCATCAGACAAACCAAGACCAGGGGCAGACTGTGGAATAGACCATCAACTGAAACTGAAGAAAACTAAAACAAGTCCAGAAAAAACAAAATACGACCTTGAATATATTCCACCTGAGTTTAGAGATCATCTCAAGAATATATTTGATTCAACAGACACTAATGACCGAAGACCAGAAGAGTTGTGAGATGATGACGTCATAAGTATCAGATGTGAAGAAAGCCAAGGGCCATTAAAAAGATTGGGAACAAAGAAGAGACCAGATTGTATGTCAAAAGAGACTCTGAAACTTGCTTTTAGCATAAAGAAGTAAATGTGCCTGAAAGAAATGAGGAAACAAAGAGCTGACTAGAAAAATTAAAAGGGTAGCTCAAGAAGTCAAAGTCAAACATTATAATCTAAATGTGCAAAGTCCTTAGAATGTGAAAAATGTGTTAGAAAGTCCAAGCTGCACTGAAGACTGATGAAATACAAGCTCCAAGTACTGATGGAATACAAACTGAAATGTTTTAGCAAACTGATTAAAGACATTTGGAAGACAGCTACTTGGCTTACTGATGGAAAGAGATCCATATTTGTACCCATTCTGAAGAAAGCTGACTCAGAAGAATGTGGAAAGCATTGAACAATATTAACATCACATGCAAATAAAATTTTGCTGAAGATAATCAAAAAACAGTTGCATCAATACATTGATAGGGAGCTGCCAGAATTTAAAGCTAGATTCAGAAGAGGATGCATAATGAGCGATATCAGTGATGACGTCAGATGAATCTTGGCTAAAGGAGAGTATACCAGAAAGATATTTACTTGTGCTTTATTGATAATACAAAGGTATTTGATTGTGTGGATCCTAACAAACTATGAGTAACACGGCAAAGAATGAGTATTTCAGAACACTTAATTGTGCTCATGAAGAATTTGTACATAAAAGAAGAGGCACTTGTTTGAACAGAACAAGAGGATCCTGAATGGTTTACAATCAGGAAAGTATGTGTCAGGGTTGTATCTTTTCACCACTTTTATTCAATCTGCATGCTGAGCAAATACTCAGAGAGGATTATATGAAGAAGAGTATGTACCAATTAAAAAAGTGCCAAGAAATGCTACTTATCCAGTAAATATCTATCTTCACTTATCCAGTAAATATCTATGGAAGGCCTATTTCAAGCAGAGCTATGATTCACATTCTAATGGGTGGGACACATAACAAACAAACAGAAGATAGAATAATATCAGGGAGTGTTATAAAGAAAAATAGAACAGAATAAAGGTATATAGAGAAATATAAAGGATTGCTTTATTTTATTTTACCTTTGCCTTTTAAAATAATATATTTTTACTTTTGAGTATACAGTCAAATATACACCAGCACAATGATTTTACATGTATATCTCAGTAAAATTGTATTCTTTGAGTTGTGCAACCACTCTTACCCTCCTTTTCCAAATTGTTTCTCTCCTTTAATATAAACTCTTATCTAAACTTTCTACTTTCTATTGTCACTTTGATCCCATAGAGATAAATCTGAAAGGATTTATCAAGTTAAGCTAAACTAGTGTTTGGTCTTAGAAAGACTTCAGGGATATTTCTGGTTTAAAGTTTTAACTTATAGTTCGGGGCTTCATCCAGCCTCCATGGCTCCAGAAATCTAGATTCCAGGATAATTTGAAATTTTGTTTTCCATTTCCCCCCTTGTGATTAGGATTCTGCAACAGACTCTCTAATCAGAGCATTCAGTAATGCTAGTCAGATACTGTCTGGTTCCTTTGGTCTCATGGCAAAGGTTACAATTGATCATGGAGGTAATTTGCTCTTTCTGTTCCTGACTTTCCTTCCTTTTTGCTCCAGGTGAATAGAAACCAATTGTACCTTGGATGACTGCTTGCAATGGCCTAGGAGGTAGAACAGAAGCACTGAACATGTTATAAAGGGCAATTAACTGGCATGTTTCGTGAAAACCGTGACCATCGACTCAAACTAAAGAATCAAATCCCATGAGACGCTTAGTTGTGCATAAGCAGTCTCAGCAGCTGATTTCTCTCTCTCTTTTTATTATTATAAATACACGGGAAGGACTATTTTAGATCAACTCTTCGAAGATTATTTCATTCAAAAGTGTTATCAGAACTAAAATCTGAACAAAATTGAGAAAGTCATCCATGGGAAGAATTTAGAAAGAACATTGCAGAGAGATAAAATACCAAATGCAAATAGCAAGCTTGGATATGTAGAAAGGAAAAACTAATCAACTAGTCAAATAAATTAACAGGGTTTATTAAACATGAAGTTGTTTGTGAACAGGAAGAAGGAGCTTGTGCAAGCAACACAAATATCATATTGTATGTTTAAGGTGAGAATTTCTAGAAGTTGGAATGATTGGGCGGCGTGTGTACTCTTAGTTGAAGGCACAAATATACAGAGTGGGGCTCTTTTTGTCATTGATTTCATAAGGAAACTTATCTGTTGAGGATTTGTGGAATATTTTATGGTGGGTTAGAAACATTGTTCAATGTCAAGTTGTTTTATTTGGGAAGTACATACAATTAGAACACTGACAACTCCCAATTGTTTTATCAAAGTTTTTACCTGGCATAAACGGCAAAAACACTAAACATCATTTAGTGTTCTTGGAAAGCTTTGCACAAGTCACAAATACCTATTCATTTTTTCTTTAATATATGACAAAATTTTGATTAATAGCAAGCAGGCCAGTCTAAAGGAGGGAAGCAACTGGAAAGAATGTTAGAAGATGAAGCTTTGGAAGGGCAGAAGGCATATCATAGAGACTTTATTGACCATGAAGAGGAATTTAGATTTTATTTCCATTATGAAATGGAGCCCTGGTGTCACAGTGGTTAAATGCTTGGCTTTTAACCAAAAGTTTGACAGTTCTAACTAACTAGTTGCTCCATGGGAGAAAGATGTGGCTGTCTACTTCCAAAAAAGGTGAAATCCTTTGAAACTCTATGGTGCAGTTCTACCTTGTCCTAGAAGGTTGCTATGGGCTAGAAGTGACTCTCACTCCTTTCCAGTACATATAAGTGGTGTTGTTGCATGCATGGTGGTGAAGGATGCACTCTCCCATCCCAATGATGCTACTGATATGTACTACAAAGGAAAAAGTCATGGAGTACTTCTAGGTGCTCGTCCTGGGCAATTGAGTTAATGATGTTCTCTGAAATGGGTCTAGATGGCCTAGGAGCAAATTTGGGGGTCCAGTGAATCCAATTATGACCTGATATTGTATGAATTCAGTGAAGGTACTAGGAAGAGTGGCTAGAAATTCTCCAACACAAGAACAAAAAGTTGGCTAGTATTCAGATATAAGACATATACTTTCAGGGTATATGTTGCATTTGAAACCTTGGAGCTGGATAAAATTATGTAGAAAGTCAGGGTGGGTGGAGATAAGAATGAGAATAAAGATCTCTGGCCATCTGACACACAGGTATAAGAAAAGGAGTCAGGAAATAAAAGGGGGCTTCAAAAAGTTCATGGAAAAATGCCATTATCTATTAAGTCCATCTTTCCATGAATTTTTTGAAGCTTCTTTGTATAGCTAAATGCATTCATCCAGTGAGCTAAAAGGAAAATTAGGATAATAAGGTACCATATAATTCAAGAGAAGAAAAGCATTCAAGAAGTAAGTGGGGTCAACAGAATTAAATTCCTATGGAAATCAGTGCACACTAAAGGGTTTGATCACATTTGTTTTTAACATCAGATCTGAAAAATCAAATACATAGGGATCAAAAGGTATTTTATCTACATTTTTGTGTAAGTATTTTTAAATCAGGAAAGATCCTGGAGTGGAGTAAATTATGAGTGGGCTATTGAGCCAAAGAAATATGGAACTGGAGGGGATTAGAAAGGGAAGTGGTATGGAAGGACAAAACAGGAGAGCACTCACTGATAAAATAATGAAATACATCATTTAAAGTGGAAGTCAATGATCAATTTCAAACAGCAAAAAGCATTTACTAAATGAATTTGTATATAATATCACAGCCAAGATGAAAAACTGACATTATATTGTGATAGTGTTATTGCCTTTATATGCTCTTTAATTCTATTGATTTGTTGGTTCAGTCATCTAAGCTTTGAACTCCAGTGTTGGTTGTTAATATGTATGTCTGGGAAGGTTGTTCTGCAGTCAAGGAAGTCAGAAAGGCTTAATTGGATCACTCCTATGAGTTGGGCAAACACTTTGGAAGAAGCAATATGATTAAATTTCTACAATTTGTTTCAGCAATATGAATTTACATGTAAATTCTGAATGTGCTTTAATCCGTTACTCTCTTTTAGCTCTCAACAAAATATATTCTCTTCACTGAGAAGTTAAAAGGAGATATTGAACAAATAAACAAAACTGGGGGAGGACTTTTTTAAAGGGACAGTAACTGGAAATTATGAAAATGAAAAATATACAGCAATATTTATGATATAATATTGAAAAAAGAATAGAAATGCAATATTTATTTACTCATATACATAAGCATTCTTTTTGTCTCAATGCCTGTAAAATGAATATTTGTTTATAAAAGGCAATAAAAAAAAAAAGAGGGAATAAAATCACCACCATGCAAAAGTTCCCTTACATATGATTTTACATGTGACTAAGCTTCATGCTACCAAATAATACAAAATGAATACAAAAATATACCACCCATCAGAGTGAAGTGCTTTAGGAAGTAATATATAAAACACACAATATTTATTTTCTTTCCTATTCTACTTTAACTACATGTGATGTCCTATGAGTGAATATTATAGGGCTGTCTTCCCATTTTTGTGATGTTCTTGATAAAAATATTTACTATAGTATGCTATATGTAAGTAAGCATCCAGGATATAAGAATCCAGTTCATGAATGAAAGAATCAAAGATTAAACATTGGGAAACTTAGTATCAGTCAAGATTCAATCAAACGATAGAAACTACAGCAATAATTCGAACAGGGACAAATAAATATTAACATTTTTAACTAGAAGAAAGTAACTGTTTTCCTAAAAATTTAAAAATATGTTTTAAAGTAGCATTTATGTGTTTTATTATTATATAAAAAATATGTTCATACAAGCAAAATGTAAACCCATCACTTAAAAAGAACAAAGATCATTTGTAGAATTACTGTTCCAAAGTAATTGTTAATAACAATTTTGTGTGGTCTTCTTTTACTGAATACTGATTACAAAAATAATGCTATAACTGGTTTAATTCACAGGGTTGGCAGTTCAAACCTACCATGCATGGTTGCTATGAGTCAGGACTGACTCAATAGCACTTATCAACAACAACATTCAGGAGACAACAACTTTATTCTTCCTCATCACTCATTAAACTATCTTTGTGGACTAGTTCTTGCTCCTGAATGAGATTTCAGATGTATTCCATGGGTTTTCTAGTAACTCTTAGACAGTCAAGCCAATCTAATAATCAGACAACTCTAAACTCTCACTTAGTTTAAAGCTTCTTCCTTTCCCTATTACTGACCTACTTTAGGTTAGGTAGAGTGGGGAGGCATCTTCTTTATTTGCCCGTCTTGCTCCTCTATTCCTTCTTCCACCCTCTGTGTGCTGCTCTAGCTTCCAGGGTTGGGTTGGGTGGAGTGGTGAGGAGAGATAAAGGGAAGAAAAGCCATACCTTACTGATGCAGTTGTAGATACTATATTGCCTTTCGCTCTCCCGCTCTCCATTTCTCTCTCTCTTTCAAATCCAGAGTCTCACATATGTATTAGTTAGTCAGGCTTTTGATGCAGAAGCATAAAAACAAAGAAAGAAACCAGAAGTTTTACAACATATATTCAGTTGATCAGATCTTGGTAAAATTTTAAACTTTATATGGCAGAATGCATATGAACTTTATATGGTAGAATGCTAGTGAACCTAGGTAAATTATGTGCCATCACATGTATGACTCCTTATAAATTGCTTCTTCTCTAATGTCTTCTCTAGGCATTGCCCCTGACATTATTACCAATTTTCATTCAAATCCAGTGAGGAAATGGGGTGATTGTGCTTTTGTTTCTTGACCCTAAATGTTTTACTAGAAGACATGGCAAAAACGGAAGGCAGTTGTGGTCACACAGTGACTGAGAAATGGAGAAAAGGGAAAGGAGCTGGATGTATGTTTTTCACTGTGTTGCTGGTCTCGTGAGGTGGCAGATTTCAAATGCTGTTAATTCTCTAGAGACTATCTTCTACAATTACCTTGATGCAGACAATGCTTCCTCTGGTCACTTATGCCACCATCAGTCTTTGGGTTATTGGTTTGTTCTCTCCTCAACTCAGATCTCTTTGTTCCTTTGAGATAGAGTCATTTTAAAGAAAATACAAGTCCAACACTCTTCCTGAGGGTCATTCCTGCCCCCCTCCCCTGGGAAACATGCATGAAGTTTTGTACACTGAGGTAGGAATGATCCTTGCTGTAAACATTTGTTCCCTCTTTTGAGCTACTACATCCACAAGCATAGGACAAATTCATCCAATTGTAACAGATTACTCTTTTTTTTCTCTTCTTTCTTTCTCTAGTCAAGTTCTGGTCATCCAGCCATTGAAGCCAGGTCAAATGGGTACTATCTGCAAGTATGGGTGTTCTTGTGCATCTCTCCTCACTTCAAATCATTTGGACCCTTTGCTTTCCACTCTAGTCCTCTGTGGCCATGTCCCTGAATGACAGTCTTTTAATCCAGATAGTTAATTATGAAAACAGTTTTAAATATATATGCATATGATGTTGTTGTTATTGCTGTGTTATGTCAAGTGGATTCCTACTCATAACTGAGTCTACATGACAGAATAGAACTGTCATATAGCTAATAAAACTCAGGGGACATCCAGATCTGCAGGAAGCAGCTTCACTTCTGCTGTTTGACACAGTCCTGGCAGAAGGAGAGACATCATGGAAAGCAGATGATTCTCAGGAGCTGGCCTCTATCTCGTCTTGCTTTTAGTGACATAAGTGATGTAATGGTATGTCACCTTAGAGTATAGGTTATACACTTACATGGGAAGATTTATATTAGTAAATGTTTCAAGTCCTCTTCACTTTCAGGAAGTAAGGTTGTGTGTCAACCTGAATATTACAGGTTGTTAATGAATCTTTCTTCAATCTAGATGCCACACTTCTTCCTATAGTCCAGTTTCGCAGATTACTTGCTCATTATACAGATTAAGTAGGTAGATTGAAAGGATGTAACTCTGACACCCCACCTTCCCTGACCGTAAACCGTGCAGTATCCCCTTGTTTTGTTTGAATGACTGTCTCTTGGTCTTTGTACAGGTTTTATATGAATATAAATATAAACTTTCCATTATTCACAATGTTACCCATAATTGTTATGATCCACATAGTTGAATACCTGACATAGACAATAAAACACAGGTAAACATCTTTCTAACATTCTGCCTTCCACCAAGATTCATCTATTATCAGCAATGATATTTCTTGCTTCCAACCCTTTTCTTAATCTGGCTTGAGTTTTGACTGTTCCTTGTCGATGTGCTGCTGTAACTGTGAAAAAGTTATCTTCAGCATAGTTTTACTTGCATGTAATATTAATGATGGTGTTTGACAATTTCTGCATTCCATTAGATCACTTTTCTTTTAAATCGGCAAACATGAATCTCTTATAGTCAGTTCACCAGATAACTGGTAATCACAGATTTAACATGTTCAATATAATTCCTTACCTCTATTTGCTACATACCACTCTCTGGTAGCGTAGTGGTTACGAATCGGGCTGCGAACCTTAAGGTCAGTGGTTCGAAACTACCAGCCGCTCCGCGGGAGAAAGATGAGGCTTTCTACTCCCGTAAGGATTTACACCCTCGGAAACCCTGTACAGGGTCGCTATGGGTCGGCTCCGACTCGAAGGCACTTAACAACAACAACAACAACTCACTTCATCTTTTATATATTTATGGCCAGATTGTTTTTCTCTTTGCTGGTCATTGGTAAATGGCACCATCATCCTCATGGTCATTTAGAATGTTTTTGCTACATGCCATCAAGTTGGTTTCAACTCATAGCAACCCTGTATAGGATTTCAAAGAAATAGAAACATCAAAAGTACTGTCTTTCATTCAGCACATTTGTTTAATCAAGTTGGAATGGAAGTGGAATCAATGCATCTCTATGGCTGGTGCCCTATTTCAAGCTTTAGTTCTGTATTCAGATAGCCCTTAAAATGAAAAAAAAAAAAAAACTAAGGGAAAACCCCCAAACATTGTCATCTAGCCAAATCTGACTCTAAGGATATTACGAGGCAGAGTATAACTGTCCCATAAGGCTCCTAAGGCTATAAATCTTTATGGAAGCAGCCTGCCACATCTTTATCCCACAGAGTGGGTTCAAATGACCAACTTTTTAATTAGCGCTTGAGCATTTAACCACTGCACCAAAAGGACTTCTAGTTCTCTCATAGACTAGTGAAAAGGTCCTCCTCTCTGAATTAATACTCCTCACAATTCCCAGTGATAGCTTCCTTAACATGGCAGTGGACTTCCACCATCCACCCTCTTCAATTCAAACACTTGCATGTTTTAGTACATGTTAACTACCAGAATGAACTCCCATAACATCCCTCCTGGAACCTATGTCCCAACCACAGTGGTCTGGTCACACTATTCATAGGAAGCCATGCATTTTCATGTCTTCATTTTTTTGCATATCATCTCATTTTGACCATATTTGTCCTTATCTTCATTTCCTATATCCTTCAAAAACTAGCTGAAATGCCACATTCTCAATGAAGCTTTCCCTAATTTCACCCAATTCATAGAAACAGTTCCTCTTCATGAACTTCCATGTGACTGCCAGATCAGTACTTTGCCTTTATTATTACAGTACTTTATTCTCTCTTGCACTTTCTAAAGTGAGTTCTGAAGAAAACCAATCCTCTGAAAACATCAGCATAAAGAAGTGTTCTTAGATATTGTAAAGCTAGAAAATGTTGCCTACTGTCTGTCTTGCAGTTCCCTGCTTATAAATATTCTGAAGATTCAGAGAGGACCTGCATAAAGAAACCTTTCCAGTCTTAATTTACTTCATTAACCTTTTATTCATTGTTCAGGCTTTCTGTTCTTGTGAAAATTGAAAGCCTTGGAAACCCTGTAGAGGGTCGCTATGAGTCAGAACTGACTTGAAGGCACTTAACAATAATGTCTACTATTATATTGCAGGACAGAAGCACTGGTGTCACTGTAAGATAAGCACTGACAAGATCAACAGTTCAATCCTTCCAGTTGCTTTACAGAGAGAGGTGAGGCCTTTTGCTTCCATAATGATTGATAGTCTCAGAAATTCCATACAGGGATTTTATGAGTTGGAAACTACTCAATGGCACCTAACAACAACAATATTGCAGAATAGTTTTATTCTGCACAATATTTCTTCTTACTGTCATATTTCCTAGTACTTGACACACTGTCTTAGGCACTATAAGCACTTGATGATTGCTATATCTTTTTGCAGCCCTCTGCACGCCAAGGCAGATGAGTCTCAAATAACATTTTGACGATATTTCCTGTAGGCAACTCTGCTAGAATTTTAACCAGGCTCACAGGAACTAAAGGGAATAAATTACTAAAGTACCATGAGAGGGAGTCGACTGAGAAAATATAATTGCTTGAGGCTACTATTAGGGAAAACAGTGAAGAAGAAGAAGAAATGAACACATAGGATTTTAAATGGAACAATTATGAGCTCTTAAAAATATTTTCATATGGCTTGATGAAAAAGACATAAAAATGATAAGAATGACAATATTGAAATTAAATACTAGAGCAATAATTCTATTGGCTAAAGCACCTATAAGCCAGCTCTTTCAGGATTTATCAAACCCATACCCAATTGTATCCATGCATGGTTTGTCAGGCTTTGACTGGTAGCTTCACAGTTCATGTGTGAACTCTGCTCTACAAATTTAACTGTACTGCGTCATAAGTCGTGGAGCCGTGTAGGTACAGTGATTTAGCGTTCCGTAGCTGACCAAAAAATGTGGCAGTTTGTTTTAAAAAAGATTACAGCATTGGAGACTCAATGGGAAGTTTTATTCTGTCCTCTAAATTCATGATGAAGTCCTGGTGTGGCTCTGTATGATAGGCATTGGACTTCTAACCACAAGGTCTGCAGTTCAAACCTACTGGTAGCTCCTTAAAAATCCTATGCAGGGTGGCTATGAATTGGAACTGACTAGATGGCACTTAACAATGACAATAACAAGGTCATGGCGCATTGGAATTGACTCCATGGTCAATTTGGTTTGCTATGCTTTTTGTGTGGTATAGTTCTGCCTTTATATGAAGTGAAGAGGAATCTGGTTTTTCCTGACATTTGATTAATAAACTCACTGACCACTTTCCACTGAACTATTCCTCCTTTAGTATATCCCTCAGAAGTGCCATGTGCAGAAATCAGAAAGTGTTGTCAGTTATTTAGTGTTACCAAAAGCATTTCATTTAGAAATAGTAATAATCAAGCTGCTCTAAGTGGCTTCATTCGAAAAGTTAAAAATTTACATAAATGTTGCAATTTATTTATGAAATGTCTTCCAAAGAACATCTGTGTAAACAAAGCAGCATTAGGCATACACTTTTGCCTCTTTGGGGATGGCAGCAACTTCATAGTCCATTACTCAGTCTTAATGATGTTCTTGGTACACATGGTTTCAATGCAAAGACATATTTTATGGGATTTTGACCTATTCCTGTTCACAGTTTTTGTCTTTTTAAGTGGAATGTTTTGCTTCTCTTCATCTTTTTTATTTCTTTTTTTTAAGTTTTTTTTTTTTGTGTGTGTGGATTGAGTGAAAGTTTACAGGGCAGATCATCAATTTTACATTCAACAAATCATACACCTTGTTTCATTACAATGATTATAATCCCCTCCATATACCATCAGTTAACAGTATTTCTCTCTATCCACTTGAACTTTTTTAAAGAAAACAACAACAACAACAACAACAACAACAACAAAAAATCAAAACAACCAAATGGGAGTATCTTGTACAAGGAGTATGAGGATATGATTGCCCAGTCCTACACATGCAAGTGACAGCAAAGATACAGTTAACTCAGGTTTCCCAAGAAATTGTAGAAAGGTTCAAAATAAACAATTATGTTTAAAAAAAACAACAAACCATATATAATAATTTACATCTCCAAAGGGCACATTCTGCAAGTCTGGCCACCAGCTCTTAGTCCCTCTCTTCCCATAAATCAGGAGTCCTCAGCCACTCCCGCTCTCCATGCCCCCATCTCTGCCTCGGTCTCTGGCGTCACTGCTTCTCTGGATAAGGTCCTACATTCTGCTTGTGTGCTTCTCCCTTGATGGTCCTAGGGTCCTCTGTTTCTGGACTGTAAGATTAACTACTCCCCTGTTTTTGTTACAAAATGTCTACCTTTACAATTGTGACAGTCGCAATTAGTCATGATAACAATTATTCACTATTGAATCATATGAATCTTATTCCCATCTCTTTTCACCAGACCCATGTAGACAAGATGACAGCTATTCAGTGGAGACTCTGGTAGCGTAGTGGTTACGAATTGGGCTGCGAACCACAAGGTCAACAGTTCGAAACTACCAGCTGTTCTGCGGGAGAAAGATGAGGCTTTCTGCTCCCGTAAAGATTTACAACCTCAGAAACCCTGTACAGGGTCGCTATGAGTAGGAACCGACTCCACAACACATAACAACAACAACAATCACTCTGAGTATAGGTCAGGTTCATTAAATTGTAGCAATTTACCCTTGTTTCCTTTATCAAAAAGAAAATTTTTTTTTGTAATCTTCCTCTAGCTGAGTTCTAATTATCGAGGCATCGAGGCTGGGTCAGATGGATACTGTCTACAAGTTTGGGTGTTCTTGTGCATCACCCCTCACTTCATATCAGCTGGATGCTTCACTCTCAGCTCTAGCCCTCTGTGGCTATGACCTTGTCCATGGGCTCAAGTGTCCTCAGGTCTCACCACACTTTGGACCAACCAGCACTTCCTCTTCTCTCATCTCCAGGTCAATGGGAGCCAATGGACTGGGGTTGAACTCAGCCCATTTCTTCACTTACCAGTAGACTAATGTAGTCACCAGCAAGCTTACATGCTTGTTTGTGTGTTCCCTTTGAGTTTCAGTCTTAGAGGGGACTTTGTCCTGAAGGAAGTTGCTTGCTTGCCTTGATGGCTTCCTGGCGAACAGCTTGCTTATTCTTGTAGTAGCCAGTCATGCTGACATTTTTATTTTGTTTTTTTTCCTAATGATCTTTCTTTGAAGATGTATCTTCTAGTGCTCTAGTTGTTCCAGGTGGATCTACTTGTCCTTTCTAGTGGGAATGTCCCATCTAAGAAGGTTCCAGATGGGGCGAAGGTCCTATACTCTGTAAAGGCTATTTCACTGGGAACGTTCTAGAACCCCTTTTAGGTATTCCAATCAGTTATAGGCTGAAGACGGGCTTACACATTTTCTCTAATCACATTTCCCAACATTCCTTTCTATCCCACTCAAGTGTCTATTTTACAATAGTAGGCAGGGGAAACTAATAGTCATAAGACAGTCAAGCATTTTAGTATTATTTTCCCTCTTCAAGCTATACCTAAATCTCTGTTTCCCATAGCCCTGTTGTTCCAAGGTTGAATATGCATCACTATTTACCTCTGTCCCACTTAGGACATGCAAAACTGTCTCAGTGTTCCCCTATCTATCTTGTTCTTCCGCCTCCTCCTCTTTCTTGTATTGTCCTCCACAACACCCAAACTAAACCCCCACCCCAACCCCATTGTTGTGGTTACCTTATAATCCATTAATTCTTCCCTCCATTTAAGACAGTCTATTTTATCCTGTAATCAACCTGACCTTCCCACCACCTGGATCTCTGTTCCTCTGTGTTTACCTTCTTTCACATTGTAATTGTTTTGACCATAGACTGACCTCCCAGATCCTCTGTTTTTATAATATTATTCTGTTCTTGACTCTTCCATTTGTTGATTGAGTTCAGGGAGATGCTGCCACATATGTTATTCTCTGGTTGTTGACTGTTCTTGTTGGTTCTCAGTCCACAGAACTCCCTTTAGGATGTTTTGTAGTGCAAGGTTGGCTTTGGCAAAATCTCTTAGCTTTTGTTTATCCTGGAATATTTTGATTACATCATCGTATTTGCTCAACAGCTTTGCTGGGTAGAGGATTCTTGGTTGGAAATTTTTTTTCTTTCAGGGTTTTATATATGTTTCCCCATTGCCTTCTTGCCTGCATGGTTTCTGTTGAAAGAGCCAGGCTTAATCTGATTTGTTTGCCTTTGTATATTACATTTCTCTTTTCCCTGGCTGCTTTCAAAATCTTTGATTTTGGAGAGCTTGATTATTATGTCTAGGTGATTTTCCTTTAAGGTCTATCCTTTCTGGGTTTCTTGAGCTTCTTTGATGCTTATCTTTTCACTTTTCAGGATTTTAGAGAAATATTCTTCCAGAAGCTGTTCAATTATCCCCTCTGTGGGCTTGTGTGATTCTTCCTATTTTGGAATGCCAATAATTCTTAAGTTATTCCTCTTCATGTTGTCCAACATGAATCTTAGACCTTCTTCAGATTTTTTAAAACTTTTTTGTGTTTGCTCTTCTATCTTAGTAGTGTTGAGAGATTTATCTTCTAGCTCACTAGTTCTGGCTTCTATCTCTTCAATTCTACTTCTTTGCCCTTTCAGTGTATTTTCCATTTCTGATAGTCTATTCTTAATCATTTGGACCTCTTTCTATAGGTTTTGAATTGTTTCCAATGCTGTATCTATTTTGTTTGATTGTTCCAGTAGCACTTTCATGACTTCTTCCTTATTTTTCTCAACTCCATTGTATAGTGTTTTGATACATTTTATAATCATTTTTCTGAATTCCTTCTCAGGCATTTCCAAAGCCTGCCCATCTTCCAGTATGGAGTATACGTCTACTTCTAGCTCATTTGCCTCAGTCACTTAATGTTATTTCTGGACATGTGCTGATATAGTCATGTGTTTCTGGTTTTGGGGCATATTCAGGAGTTATCTGTGGCCTTAATACTTAGATGGGTGTGTATTTTGGTTTTTTTTTAATGCTTTCTGATTGCCTCCAGGTAGATGGGATCAGGAGATAGGCTTCCCCTTTCACTCTTCTTCCTGAGAAATTTCAAGATGCCACTGTTGGTCATTGTGACGTAACTCAGGATTTAATTTTTGGCCTATTTCCTTTTAGTCTGCCTGTCCTGCTCCATAATCCCCGTTCAGGCCTTTTTTCCTAGTGATAAGCAGGGCCAGCTGTTGCCGTTTGGTTTTAAGTGGAAACTATCACTTTAAATTTTGTGGAGATCTGTGTGCATATGTAGTAGAACCCTCTGGGGGTGGGGGTGGGGTGTTCACTTGCTCAGGCACCCCCTCTAGTCAAAATGGAGGTGTGCAGACAGTGAGAGATGAATGAAAAGATACCAAAAATAAAGGAATATCCACACCTTTATCTCCACGGTTTTGTCAGGCATCTGTGGCTGTTCTGATCCTTTCCCCCTCTTGGTCTCTCACCCAAGATAGCAGCTCCGGTTGCAGCTGAGCATCTTGAATTAGAAAGTAATGGATTTCTTGCTTCTGGTACAAATTCCCCTAGTTGTAAGCCTTCCAACCTTGTAAATATTACTTTATATGTTGATTAGAGTTCTGAGCCTACTTGGTCTGGTATTCTGTGTTGTTGCTGATGGAGCTCTTCACTGCACTTCCACCTGATCTGCCATCTTGTTTGTTCTCTCCCTTCTCTTATCTTTTTAAGTCTCAAACTTAGATTCTGTAAGTTAACCATGATTTATTAACAGTAGAAGAAACAAAAAAGTTTTTATATAGGACTAATTCCTCAATACCAGAAGGAGAAACTGATTTATATAGACTACAAAGTTTTTTTCCTTATGATGGATACTTTCATCCTGAGATTATTTGCTGGTATCATTACATTGTGGTGAACATAGGAGATCAACTATCAATATGATTGTTACGTTTCTCAAGAAAAATGTTTCACCTTAGATTGTTTGATTATTTATTAAACTTTCATTTTCTTTAACTCTCATGAAAGGAATGAGTTACACCATAATTAAAATTATAACAACTACAGACTTTTAATATATATTTGCATCTCAGACAGAGATATAATAAAGCAAATAGAGAACTGTAACTTTCTATGAGTCAGAACTGACTCCACAGTACTTAACAACAACAACAATTAATTGAGCATAAAATTTGAAATATTTCTTTTAGAGTTTATTCCTTGCTTTATAATCTCAATGTAATTAAATTTGTGAAAACGTGACAACATGAATGATATAGTCTGTCTCCTCATATATCAAAATTTAAGTTCATTGTGTTTTGTACAACTCATTAAAGTGATCACATTGCAGATAGCTGTAAAACATTTCTAACTGTACCTTTTGTTTTGCATTTTCTATGAAACAGAACTTCAGTGCTTTGGCAAAGTGCCAAGACTTAGAATTTATGACTTTTCTTATTAGCAGTATTATATTTTGTTGTTGATTAGTGTCGTCATGTGGGTTCCAACTCTTCCAAACCTTGAATAGAGTTTCTGAGGCTGTATATCTTTGCAGGAGCAGAAAACCACCCTTTTCTTCTACATATCAGCCGGTGAACTCGAATTGTCCACCCTATGGTTCAACGTCCTGTGCTTTCCTTAAAAAGCTTTCTGAATGCCTCCAGGTAGATGTGATCAGGAAATGGGCTTCCCTTTTCACTCTTCTTCCTGAGAAGTTTCAAGATACCACTGTTGGTCGTTT
>NW_006408694.1:4695671-4729496 GCF_000296735.1 Chrysochloris asiatica | reverse complement strand
GTTCTGCCAGGCCTCTGTGGCCTCTTTGATCCTTCCCCTACGTGGTCTCACCCAAGATGGTGGCTCCTGGCGCAGCTGAGCAGCCCGGACTAGAAAGCAATAGATTTCTTGCTTCTGCCACAGATTCCCCCAGCTGTGAGCCTTCCAACCTTCTAAGTATTCCTTTATATGCAGTTCAGAGTTCTGGGACCAGCCCTTGAACCTGCTTAGTCAGGTATTCTGTGTTGTTGTTGGCGGAGCTCTCTGCTATACGTCCACCCGATCCGCCATCATGTTTGTTGTTTTTCATCGTCTGATTTCTTGACTGCTACTTCTGTGAGTGTTGATAGTTGATCCAAGAAGAATGAAGTCCTTGACAGCTTCAATCTTTTCTCCACAACAGGACTTCTCATTGAAATGTAATCCATACCAAAGACTATAATTTTGATCGTCATCATTAAGTGCCTCAAGTCTTCTTTGTTGCCAGCAAGCAAGGTTGTATTATCTGTATATAGCCTGCTGTTAATGAGTCTTTCTCCAGTCCTGATGTCATGGTCTTCCTCAGATGGTCTAGTTTCTCAGATTATTTGCTCAGCATATAGATTAAGTAAATGTGGTGGAATGACACAACCTTGATGGACACCCTACCTGCTTTTAAACCATTCAGTATCCCTTGGTTCTGTTTGAAGGACTGCCTCTTGGTCTATGTATAGGTTCCACCTGAGCATAATTGAGTGCTCTGGGATTTGCATTCTTCACAATGTTATGATCCTCACAATTGAATGTTTTTGCATAATAAAACACAAGTAAACATATTTATGATATTTTTACTTTCAGCCAAGATTCTTTTGATGTTAGCAAGGATAGCCTCATTCCACATCCTCTTCTGAGTTTGGTTTGAATTTCTGGCAACAACTCTCTCTATGTCTGTATGTACTGCAGCAACTATTTTTAAATTATCTTCAGCAAAATTTTACTAGGGTGTGATATTAATATTGTTTGATGGTTTCAACATTTATTGGTTCACCTTTCTTTGGAACTGGCACAAATATGGATATCTTCCAGTTGGTGGGTGAACTGTCTTCCAATTTCTTGGCATAGATGAGTGAGTGCTTCTGTGCTATAGCAGTTTTAAAAAACAATTCATTTGGTATTTCTTCAATTCCTTGTGCCTTTTTTCTTTCTTTCTTTTTAATGTAAAAGGTTTTATTGTGAATTGAGTGATAGTTTACATGGGAGAACATTGGTTTTTATCAGAATATATATACGAAAAATTAAAAACATCAATAGAAAAACAAAAAATTTATCTTTGAAAAATAGGCAGAAAATTTGATAAACTGTGGCACCTTGAATTTACTAGATATGGCTTTTCTATCCAATGTCTACTGAATTCCTGCCAAATGACTGGGTGGGACCATGCAAATAAAGTGTTCAAGACCATCTGAGGCTGAGATTGGTTAGTTTTGCCACCCAGCTAGGTTTAATAGGAGTCATTTCAGAAGCAGGAACAGATGACCCCAGGACTATCAAGAATGAAGAGCTTAAGTGGAGTGTGAAATCCCTACCCAGAAAGATGTCAACAGCAGAGGGAGTGACATGGAAAGACAGTAGCTGTAGTCTCTAGGCCCATGGACTGAGTAAAGCTGAATGCCTATGAGCAGGAGGCTGGCTTGCAGAATGTGCCCTTTGGGCATTCACAGACTGGCTAAAAGAACTTTGTAACACTTGCTGTAGCAGGGCAGAGATCACATGGCTGAGAAGCCAAAGACAGGAGTGAGGCATACCTGTAGTATGGTAGACAAGAGGCATATCTGACAGGAAAACTGAATCATTTCTGATCATGAATTTTACCCTGTTCACTTCCCTAATAAACCCTATAATGGTGAGTTATGAGTTCTGTGTGGTCATTGTAATGAATTGCCAAACCCAGATGTGAAGCAGAGAGTGCTGTGGGAGGGATGGCTGGTGTCAGAATATGGTGAAGAAGATTGGAGGATGAGAGCATGTCTGACCTCCGCATCATAGGAATCAGCATGGGGTTGATAATGAGTTTGATTCTCTTTCTCCCTTTTGGAGTCAGAGGAAGTCAGACCTGGTCCCCACATAGCTTTTGCATAGGCACTTTGCCAAAGATAATAATTGAATGGCAAGAAAGGATACTCAACATCATTATTCATTTGGCAAATGAACATTAAAAGCACTTTGAGATGCCACTACAGTACCTACTGTTGTTGTAGTTAAGTGCTGTTGAGGTGGTTCTGACCCATAGCAACTCTGTATGGGGTTTCTGAGGAGCTGGTGAGGTTGAACCACTGATCTTATAGTTCAAACCAACTTTGCAGTCCAGTGCATTAACCCTCAGTGCCATACACCAGAAATCCACCTATTGAAATTATTAAAAATTAAAAGACTGAGACTACCAGAATATAAAAAAACTGGAACTCTCATACACTGCTGATAAGAATGTAGGATGGTGCAACCACTTTGGAAAATGGTTTGGCAGTTTCTTAAAAAGAAACTGCTAGTGAGCATAGTGGTTCATGTAATAGGCACTAGACTGTGAACTGCAAGGTCCACAGTTGAAGTCTACCAGTTGCTCTGAGAGAAAGATGAGGATTTCTGCTCCTGTAAATATATAAAGCCTCCAAACCCTATATGGGGTTACTATGAGTCAGATTTAAGTAAAGTATACATCTACCATAAAATTTAGCCATTCTATTCCCAAGTATTTATTCAAATGAAAAGAAAATATACTTGTATGCATATACAAAACATTCTACATGAATGTTCATAGCAACTTTATTTATAATAGTCAAAACCTGGAAGCAACTCATGGTTGAACATCGACCATTTCTTTTTGGTACAGTTACTGTGTGTATTCCTTCCGTCTTCTTTTGATGCTTTCTACATCCTTCAATAATTTGCCCATAGAATCCTTCTATACCACAAGTGGAGTCTTGAATTTTTTCTTCAGTTCCCTCATCTTGAGAAATGCTGAGTGTGTTCTTCCCTCTTGGTTCTTTGCATATTTCGTTATAATATTTGACTTTGCCTTCTCAAGCTGCTCTTTGAAATTTTCTGTTCAATTCTTTACTTCTTCCATTTGTTTTAGCATTCCTGTGCTGAAGAACGAGTTTCAGAGTCTCTTCTAACATCCATTTTGATGTTTTCCTTCTTTCTTGTCTTCTTAATGACCTTTTGCTTTCTTCCTACATGATGTTCTTAATGTCATCCCACAATTCTTCTGGTCTTCACTCTTTAGGGTTTAATAAATCAAGTCTGTTCTTCAGATGATCTCTAAATTCAGGTGAGATATATTCAAGGTTATACTTTGGCTCGCGGGGACTTGATTTCATGTTCTTCAGCTTCAGTCTGAATTTGCATATGAGCAATTTATGGTCTGTTCCACAGTCTGCCTCTGGCCTTTTTCTGACTGATGATATGGATGGAGCTTTTCCATCATCTCTTCCCACAGATGTAGTCAGTTTGATTTCTGTGTATTTCATCTGATGAGGTCCATGTAGATAGTTGCCTTTCATGTTGTTTAAAAAAGGTATTTGAAATGAACAAATCATTGGTCTTGCAAAATCCTATCATGCAATCTCTAGCATCGTTTCTATCATCAAGGCCATATTTTCTAGTGACTGATCCTTCCCTTTGTTTCTACCTTTGCATTCCAATCACCAGTAATTATGAATACATCTTGAGTGCATGTTTAATCAATTTCAGACTGAAGAAGTTGATAGAATTCTTCAATTTCATCATCACTGGTTTTAGTGATCAGTAAGTAAATTTGAATAATAGTGATATTGAGTGATCTTCCTTGGTTGTTGTTGTTGTTATTAAGTGTTGTTGAGTTGGTTCCAACTCAGTGACCCTGTATAGGGTTTCTGAGGAGCAGCTGGTGGCCTTGAACTGATGACCTTGCTGTTCAAACAGACTTTGTGGTCCAGTTCATTAACCCTCAGCACCATACCAGGTCTTCCTTGTAGATGTATGGATATTATCCTATAATAGTCAGCATTGTAATTCATGACAGATCTTGATATTTTCTTTCCGATGATAAATGTGATGTCATTCCTCTTCAATTTGTCATTCCTGGCATAGTAAATCATGTGATTGTCAGATTCAAAATGGCCAATACCAGTTCATTTCAGCTCAGTAAATGCCTGAGATATTTATGTTTGTGCATTCCACTTCATTTTTGAGGTAACTCTTCCCCTGCCTTCCAACCTGAGAGTCTCATCTTCTGGCACTTATCAGATAATGTTCCACTGTTTTTCAGTGACTAAATATTCGGAAGTAGTTTGTCTCTCCTCTTCTTGTCTATCCTTGTTTGAAAGCTGATCTGAAACCTGTCCACCATGGGTGAACCTGTTGGTATTTAGAATACCCATGGCGTAGCTTCCAGAATCACAGCAACACACAAGCCATCATAGTCCGACAAACTGATGAATGGTGTTGAGATTTTACTAGCAATACTATTAATAACAATAATAATGATAGCTATTATATCTTCCTTGGATGGTGCAAATGGTTAAATATTTGGCTACCAACTGGAAGCTTGGAAGTTTGAGTCTATCCTGAGTCATATTAGAAGGAAAACATGGTAATCTACTTCCAATAAAATCACAGGCATTGACAATATTATGGGGAATAGTTCTACTCTGGGTTGATCATGCATTGGAATTGACAGTGACTGGCAGACTTTTAGTATTTTTTTTTTTTTTGAAGATTAGATAAATGAAATACTATAAAACAAATAGAATGGTATCTAATACTTAAACACTTAATTAATATTAGCTATGGCACTGTGGGTTAATGAGCTGGACTGAAAAGTGGATTTGAACCACAAGGTTGGCAGTTCACATTCACCAACCACTCCTCAGAAACCCTATACAGGGTTGCTATGGTTTGGAACTGACTCAATGGCACTTAACAACAACTATAGTAACTCATTATGGGAGTTTATGGGAGTGCATGTCTCCAGATGATAAGCACTGGACTGCAAATCACAAGATCTGTGGTTTGTGTATGCCAGCCACTCCATGGGAGAAAGATGATGCTTTCTGCTTTAGAGAAGATTCAAAGCCTCAGAAACTCTATACATGCTCGCTATGAGTTGGAACCAACTCGATGGCACTTAACAACAACATTGCTACAAGCCCTGAAAAGTAGACATGACAACCTTCATTTTACAGATTGGTGGGTAAGGCAAACAAGCTAGTAAAAATCCAGATTCAAAATTAATTCCACATGACCCCAAGCCCATACTGTTTACAAATGTATCAGCTGTTGTGTGAATCAATGTTCAATAGCTATGTTGGTCTAAGACATTTAGAAAAACAGCTGATTGATCATTTGAGAATCAATTCCTAGTTATATCTTACCATTAAATAACCCCACAATCTGGAGGATGCAAAATGGAATTAGATTAAATTTTTTCCACCCCAATAAATTTTTAGTACTCAAACTTTGAGTTAAAGAAAATAAAATTATACTTTCTGGCCACCAGACTTTGTAGACTGAAATTTATACAATTATATGAATTGTAACAAAAAATGACACAACCTTGCTTGCTGAAAGCTAAGAGAATTTAAAATACTTATGATGAATATCAAAATCTATGAATTGCACTTCAGTGGAAAGATAGCAAAAATCCTCACAAGTGGATCATTAATAACATCCTGATAAATGGAGAAAAGATTTAAATTGTCAAGGATGTCATTTTTCTTGACTCCACAATCAACACACATAGAAGCAGTAATCAACAAATCAAACAACATATGGCATTGGACAAATCTGCACCCAAAGTCTTCTTTAAAGTGTTGCAGAACAAAGATATCACTTTATAGACTAATGTGTGCCTGACCCAAGCCTTGGTGTTTTCAATTACCTCATATGCATGTGAAAGCTGGACAATGAGTAAGGAAAGAAGGAAAAGATGCATTTGAATTTTGGTGTTGGTGAAGAATATTGAAAGCACCATGGACTTCCAGCAGAACAAATAAATGTCTAGGAATAAAAACAGCCAGAATGGCAAGACTTCGTCTAATGTACTTTAGATGTTATCATGAAAGTGCAATCCTTGAATAGGACTCACTACATGGTTGAACTCTGGATGCACCATTAGCATTGTACTTTGTGCAATATATTGAAACAGGGTGAGGACAAAATGTTTTGCTATGAGGGTCCCAGTTCAGAAATGTAGAGATTTATTCCAAACAGAATATTTAATCATGATCAGTGGATCAGCTCTCTCGGTACTCTACTTGCCTTAGTTTAGTAGGGGGACTTAAGATCTTCTGTGAAGATCAACTAGCTCAAATTGCTGATCTTTCCATCAGTCTTTTAAGTAAGATTGAAGCTAATGAGCTAATTTTACAGAACAAATCATAACCAGGACAAGTCTTGGATTCAATAATACGATCCAGAGAGCAAGGTCCTATCAAAACTGTGGTTTCTGAGGAGGATATGCTGACTCAGTTAAATTCAAGGCAGAAAGTTTACCTTAGAAGCTTGTGATGACTGTTTTGTTAACCACAAGGTTGGCAGGCTAAACCCACCAGCCATTTCTCAGAAACCCTACACAAGGTTGCTATGAATTGGAACTGACTCAACTGCACTTAACAACAAGAGGGTAATCACGTGAGATCTTCTCAAAAGACAATCAAGGGGATATATTGTGAAATTTTTTTTTTTTTTTTAAAGAAATTGGAAAACTTCACTGGTGAGAGAAAGGCCAGAAAAACTGTGCCAAGGTATTATTATTATTATTATTCATCACAACAATGCACCTGCTAATTCTTCAAGGATACCAAGGACTGTTCTACAAGAAGAGAATCTTGTTGGAAAACCTTGCCCCAATCATCCTGACCTTGCTCCTTTAGAATTATTTTTGTTTCCAAAACTCAAAGAACATTTAAAAGGAACACAACTCGAGTTCCTCAAGCATTCCAAACTTGTCATTTTGATATGGTATAAATCAAAGAATGCAGAATTTGGGGTAGGATTAGTGATATGAAAATACCACTTTCAGAAGGATATAGAACTACCTGGAGAATATGTTGAGAAACAATAGCTTCACATTTTGGTATTTTTGTTTAGTAAGGGTTTTATGATTTTTTAGCCTTATTTTACTTACCTTCTCATGCATGTATTGAGTTGTATTCCAGAGTGTTCTTTTTATAGAGCATACAATGCCAGTGGAGCCTTCAAGAATTAAGTACCTCAAAGTACTTAAATTTAGAGAGATCTTGTTACATTTATTTATACCACAGCTCATCAGGGGAACTAGGATTACATCAATGTAAGAAGAATGAAAATGAAATTTCATGAAATAGGCAATTGCTTTTAATAGCATTCCTGAAACAGTCATTGCAAAGATATGTAAATACATTCCTCTTTTCAATTGGACACATAAAAAACACAGGATGCTGTGCTGTTCATCACACATTCTGCATCTAAAATGGACTTTCATTTTAAATATACGTATTAAAAAAATGTGCTAAGACTTTAAAAAAATGTATATCAAAGGTCACACAAATCGTAGACTAGGACTTGAAATGAGGTGGTCTGATTGCAGACCATGCTATTGCCAACATTTTGTATGCTACTGAGGAGTAAATATAAAATACAGTACTGGGCACATGTCTGAATCAACAATCAGTAGTTACAGTAATAAATAACAGTCATGTTACTATCATATCTAGCATACAAGATGCATTTCCACATGAATGATCCAAACCCAACACCTTATGAGTTCCTCTTACTATAATGAAATACAAATGGGCAGTGATTTTACTATATTTTTTGAGAACTTGGTAATTAATAGTGATCACTGACAGGTACAAATCAAAGTACCAGAAAGAAAAAATTCGGAACTGAAAATTACGAATCGGGCTGCTAATCTAACAGTCAGCAGTTTGAAACTACCAGTTGTTCCACGTGAGAAAGATGAGGCTTACTGCTCCAGTAAAGATTTACAGCCTCGGAAACCCTGTACAGGGTCGCTATGAGTCAGAATTGACTCCATGGCACATAACAACAACAACAACTTAATAAAAGTTGTGGAAATTCAGAAAAATATTAAGAAAATGAAAAAAAATAGCCAAATTTATATCATAAAGAAATAATTTAAATATTTTGTTGTATATTCAGTCTGTAAGAGCACATGTTGTGGTTCTTAGGTGCCCTCAAGGCAGTTACAACTCATGTACAACACAACGAAACACTACCAGGTCCTACATCATCCTCACAATTGTTATATGTGAACCTATTGTTGCTGCTACTGTGTAAATCCATCTCCTCAGAGACGATGATTCCTCTTGCTCACTGACCTTCCATTTTACCAAGCATGATGTCCTGACAACATGTCCAAAGAATGAGAGACAATCTTGCCATCCTTGCTTCTAAGGAACATTCTGACCACACTTTTTCCAACACAGATTTGTTTATTCTTGTGGCAGTCCAATGGTACTTTCAATATTCTTCTCCAGCTCCATAATTCAAGTGCATCAATTCTCCTATGATCGTCTTTATTGTCCAACTTTCATATGTATATTAGGCAATTGAAAATATCATGGTTTGGGTAAGGTACAACTTAGTCCTTAAACTAACATCTTTTGCATTAAAAAAGGTCATTTGCAGCAGATTTGGCTGATGTAATGCATTATTTTATTTCTTGACTGCTGCTTCAATGAATGTTGACTGTGGATTCAAGCCAACTGAAGTCTTTGACAATTTGAGTCGTTTCTCCATTAATCATGATGTTGTTTATTGCTCCATTTGTGAGGAATTTTGTTTTATTTATATGTAGGGATGCAAGTGATACTAAAGACTACAAACTTTGATATCCATCAGTGTAATGGTTAGGGTTTTGTGTCAATTTGACTAGGTTAGGATTTCCAGAGGTTTAGCAGTTTGAGTGTACCTATCTCATGGTGGGAGTCCTGGTGTGGTGCTGTGGGATAATGCGCCAGACTGCAAAGCTGTTTGAACTTCAAGGTCAGAGGTTCAAGCTCACCAGCTGCTCCTTGGAAATCCTATATAGATAGGGTCACTATGGGTTGGAATCGATGTCACATAACAACAACAACAATTCCCATGATGATGAAACCTAGCTTTATGGTGAATGGCTATGATCAGTCAACCAGTTGAAGGGATGCTTCTTTGTGAGTGTGACTTGCTCCCAATATAGTGGACATGTGGGAGGGACTCTCTATCTCTCTCTTCTGCTGGGCATCTGGGACTCTACAATTGTAAGTCTTTTTTTGACAATAAACATCTTTTTCTTTCTTTCACTATATATAATTTCACTGGTTTTGCATCTCTAGGAAACTGCACCTAAGACATGTAGCTCCAAGAAAGTGGCGTTCTAGACAAACAAAATCATAAGGGTGAGTTTTCTAATTGGTTCTCAAGTCTGACTAAAGGGCAGAGGCATGACTGACCCCCATTTCATAGGAATTGACCTTGGGCTGATTTTGATCCTCTTTCCCTCTTGTGGAGTCAGGGGAATTCAGATGTGGCTCCCATTTGGCTTAAGAAGTTGGCACTGTGAGCAGGATGCATTGTAATGGCTCCAAAATGATGAAATTATGAAGGTTTGTAAGAGAAAGGAAAAGGGGGCATGGGATAAAATTCTTCAGTGAAGGAGAGAGTGGCAGCTTCTGGAGTTACCTAGAGCTGATGTCATGCTGGTTAAAAAGGATAGCTGATAACAGGCCAGGGGCTACCATAGGCCCAAGGACATATGCATATGGATGGGGTTAGTCCAAGGGACAAGAAAAGATTGAACTGAGAGTTTAAATAGGTTTATGTGTTTGACTGCCTTATGGATATTGGTTTCTCCTGGCTATTGTTGTAAAATAAACATATATGTGTGATAGAAATATTAGTAATTATTATTACAGAAAGCTTGTAAGCCTGCTTTAGCCTATACTTGATTGGATTAGCTAAAAGGGGAGTTAAAATTTGCCCAGAAAAAAAAATGGCTTCTTGGTTTAAGCCTTTGTAGAGTATGGGACCTTAGGTAGAATCCTGAGCCTCATCCAGAACCTTCAGAGTTGGGATATTTGCATTTGAAAAGACATGTTGACCAACCCAAAACTGCTGGGAGAACAGAAAATTCATGATTGAAAGCAAGCAGAGAAAAAAAGCAAGCAGTTTGGCATTTTGAGTTTCAGAGGCATCAAGGCAAGGAAAGTCAGCCCGTAAGAGAAAACCCTCTTCTAGGACTGAAAGCTAAGGAGAACCAGTGATCAATATGCTTATTGGTAATCACTTGGGTCTGAGTAAGTGGAATTGGGGGGAAACACTGAGTTTGGACATGTTCTATTGGCACCAGTTGGTCTTGAGATAAGAGAAGAGAGAAGGCAGTCTGGTCTGGAGTTTAGGGAGTTGTGTGAACTTTTGAGTCCACGAGCATTGACCTAGCCCTTGGGAGCTAGGGTTAAAAGTGAATTGGCCCAGCTGGTGTGAAGCATAAGGAGGTGTGTTTGAACTGCCAAACTTGTAGCTTTTGACTGAGCTTGTATGGCTAGGGCTGAGTTGACCAGAACCTGACACGATGACAATAAAAATATTTGATACTGTGAACAAATTTAATTGCTACAATTTATTGCACTGGACTTTTGCTTACGTATGCAGTTGCTCAAAAGTCCAACTGAAATGGAAGATTCTTCATATCAATAAACATGCTTACTTCTTTACAGACTGGGTTGATGCTGTTGTTAATTACTGTGGAGTTGGTTTTGACTCATAGTGACCCTGCACAGGGTTTCCAAGGCTGCAGATCTTTATGGGAGCAGAACGCCTCATCTTTCTCCTGCAGAACAGGTAGTAGTTTTGAACTACCGACCTTGAGGTTAGTAGCCCAATTTGTAACTACTACGCTACCAGATTTAGAACAGGTAGTTTAGACATTAGCGATCCAAAATGGGAGGCTCCTGGTGTGGTACTGTGGGCTAAAGCACTGCACCGCAAGGTCATTTTGAACCATAAAGTCAGTGGTTCAAACTCACCAGCTGATCCTTGGAAACCCCTATACAGGGTCACTATGAATCAGAACTGACTCCATAGCACTTAATAACAACAACATAAAGGCTTGAAGTGGCTGGCTTAAAAGTTTTCATGGGTGAGTTAGTTTTAGAATGAGGGGACAAAGGAGAATCCTCACCAAATAATTTTTCTCTTTCCCAAATGAGTCTGGTGAAAGGGGATTTCAATTGTAATTGCTAGTAGGATTAATTGTGATGGTCAAAACTACAATTGTATAAGATGTGTAACTGAAAGGGCAGAGCAGTTATCATTCATTTCAGGAACAATTTTTCCCAGGACCATCATTAAGGAAGAGTGTGATATCCCTGCCTGGAAAAGCATTAACAGCAAAGATGGCAGATGGCAGCAGAGGTGGCAGCCTGGAAAGACAGAGCGATATAGACTTTAGGCCCATGGACTGATAAGGCTGTGTTCCTATGGGCAGGAGGTTGGGTTGCATAATGTGCCCTTTGGACATTTAAATGAAGATATATATTTTGTTTTGCATGTGTGCATGAAATATTTTTGCTTTGTTCATTTGTGATGTATAATATGTAAATAGGGCCAGTGCATTTTCAGATGTATGTGTTTTGGTTATATCATGTTAGGCACAAGTATGACTTTAGAATTTTCTTTACTTAGAGATTATGCATATAGTTTATAGATGTCAAGTTGATAAGGGTGAATTGTAATGGTTAGGGTTTTGTGTCAACTTGACAAGGCCAGGATTTCCAGAGGTTGAGCAGTGAGGATGTGTTTATTCCCATGATGATGAAACCTAATACAGGCATTGTTAGCTCTATGGTTAGTGGCTATGATCAGTCAATCAGCTGAAGGTATGCTTCCTTGTGGGTGTGGCCTGATCCCAATATAATGGACACATAGGAGGGACTCTTTTTCTCTCTCGTTGGGGATATGTGTCTCACCAGTTGCAAATCACGTCCTTAAAAAGAAACTTCTCTCTCTCTGTACATCTATCTATCTATCTATCTATCTATCTATCTATCTATCTATCTATCTATCTATCTATCTATCTATCTATCTATCTATCTATCTATCGTTGTTGTTAAGTATCGTCTAGTCAGTTCTGACTCATAGCGACCCTGTACAGGGTTTCCGAGGAGTGACTAATGAGTTTGAACCACCGATCCTGCAGTTCAAACTGACTTTGCAGTCCAGCACATTAACCCATGATGCCACACCAGATATGTGTATGTATGAGAATATATATATATATGTGTGTGTGTGTGTATGTGTGTGTGTGTGTGTGTGTTTCACTGTATTTGCTTCTCTAGAAAACTCAGCTTAAGACAATCCGTAAGGATTTCAAATCCTCTTCACTTCCAGCAAGCATGGTTGTGTTGTGTTATCTGCATATTATAGGATGTTAATGAGTGTTCCTCCAGCTATGATGCTACATTCTTCATATAATCCAGCTTCTTGAATTATTTGCTCAGCATACAGACTAATAAGTATGGTGAAAGAATACAAACTTTCCTGATTTTAAACCATTCTGTATCTGCATGTGCTGTTTTAAAAACTGCCTCTTGGTCTATGCACAGGTTCCTCATGAGCACAATTAAGTGTTCTGGAATACCTGTTCTTCTCATGTTATCATCCATGCAGTTGAATGCCTCTGGATGGTCAATAAAACACAAGTAAACTTCTATCGGGCATCAACAATGATATCCCTGATGCCACATCCTCTTCTGAATCTGACTAGAATTTCTGGCAGCTCTTTGTCAGTGTACTGCTGCAACCATTTTTTAATTACCTTCAGAAAAATTTACTTGCATGTAATATCAATGGTTTTGTTAAATAATTTTTTTTTTGTTGCTGGGTTACCTTTCCTTGGAATGGTCACAAATATGAGATTTTTCCAATCAGTCAGCCAAGTAGCTTTCTTCGAAATTTATTGGTATAGATGAGTAGATGAGTGAGTACCTGAAGTGCTGCATCAGTTTGTTGAAACATTTCAATTTGTATTCCATTAGTTCCTGCACGTTTGTTTTTCATTAATGGCTTCAGGGCAGCTTGGACTTCTTCCTTCAGTACTATCAGTTCTTGATCATATTATGTCTTTTGAAATGGTTGAGTATCAACTAATTCTTTTTTGGTACAGTGACTGTGTTTTCCTTCCTTTTTTTTTTAAAGTTTTTATTGTGAATTGAGTTATAGTTCACATGGGACAACATCAGCTTTACACCACCGCTTCATTGCAGTAACAATCTCCTCTGTGCGTAATTAATTCAACAGTATTTGCTTCTATTCCCTCTGTTTTTATTTTTTGGGGGGAGGTGGGATGTACACACAAAAAAGGAATATATACTCATTCAAACAACCAAAGGGCACATTCTGCAAGCCTGCCTCCTGGCCGCCAGCACACAGTCTTTCTCTTTCCATGAGTCTAGAGTCCTCAGCTGCTCTATCTCTCCATGTCCTCATCTCTGCCTCCATCTCTGGTGTCACTGATTCTCTGGATAGGGTCTCACATTCCACTTGTGCTCTTCTCCCTAGATGGACCTAAGTTCCTCTGTTCCTGGACTGTAAGGTTAACTGTCCCCCCCACCTTTTGTTACAAAACTTCTACCTTTACAGTTGTGACAGTCACAATTAGTCATAATAACAATTACTCACTATTGAATCATAAGAATCGTTGCCCACATCTCCTTTCACCAGACCCATCTAAACAAGATCCTTTCATCTTATTTTGATGCTTCCTGCATCATTCATTCCTGCCACCATAGAATCCTTCAATATTGCAACCCGAGGCTTGATGTTGTTCTTCAGTTTTTCAGCTTGAGAAATGCTGTCTTCAAATGACCTTTTGTTTCTTCATGTGTGATGTTCTTGATGTCATCCCACAACTCTTCTGGTTTTTGGTCATTATCATCTAATATATCAAATCTGTTGCTAAAATAGTCACTAAATTCAGATAGGATGTATTCAAGGTCATGGAGAACAGTAGCTTCATAGGATAAGCACTGGACTTTGAATTATAAGGTCAGTGGTTTGAACCCACCAGCTGCTCATTGGGAGAAAAATGAGGCTTTCTGCTTCCTGAAAAGATTTAAAAGTCTCAGAAACTCTATATAGCATCATTATGAGTCAGAACCGACTCCATGACGCTTAACAACAGTATCAAAATATTCAAGGTCACGTTTTGGCTCTGAGCTTATATATAAGCAACAGATGGTATGTTTCACAGTCAGCCCCTAGTCTTGTTTTGGCTGATTATATTGAGCTTCTCCGTTGTCTATTCCCACAGGTGTAATCAACTTGATTCCTGCATATTCCATCTGGCGAGGTTCATGTGTATAATGGCCTTTTTTTTTTTTTGGTGTTTTATTGTGAATTGTGTGATAATTTACATGGGAGAACATTAGTCTTACATTCATCCTGTCATATATCATTTCATTGCCATGGTTACAATCCCCTCCATGCATCATCAATCAACCAAAGGATATATATACCCTGCAAGCCTGCCCCCCGGTCATCAGCACACAGCCCTTCTCCCTCTCTGTGTCTAAAGTCCCCAGCTGCTCCATCTCTCCACGTCATCATCTCTGTCTCCATCTCAGGCATCACTGCTTCTCTGGGTAGGGTCCCACTCTCCGCTCTTCTCCCTTGATGGTCCCAGGGACTTCCACTACTAGACTGAAAGGTCAATCACTCTCCTCCTTTTGCTACAAAATGTTAACATTTACATTTCCAACCCTCACAATCAGTCCTGATAACAATTATTCACTATTATATCACAAGAGACCTATCTGCATTTCCTTTCATCAGCCCTGCCTAGACAGATTGGATACTACTCAGTGGAGATTCTACCTTCCTCCACACCCTCTGGATCTAGGTTCCCTCTTGAAAGCTTGTAAGCCAGTCACTTCTTGCCTTTGTAGCCCCTCACCCCCATTTTGGGTAGCCAATGTCCAAGTTGTCTACTCTGTTCAGTTTAGCGCTCTTTCTTTTTTAAAAAACTCAGGCATATATAATAATTTACACTACCAAAGGGCACATTCTGCAAGTCTGCCTTCTGGCTGTTAGCTCTCAGTCCCTCTCTTCCCATGAATCTAGAGTCCTCAGCTGTTCCCTGTCTCCATGTCCCAATCCCTGCCTCCATCTCTGGTGTTGTTGTTTCTCTGGATAAGGTCCTCCATTCCACTTGTGCTCTTCTCCCTTGATGGTCCTAGGGTCCTCTGTTTCTGGACTGTAATATTAACTACTCCCCTGTTTTTGTTACAAAACTTCTACCTTTGCAATTGTGATAGTCGCAATTAGTCATATTGAAAGTGACATGGGCTGCCAAAAGAACAAATAGATCTGTGTTGGAAGAAATGTAGCCAGAGTGCTCCTTGGAGGCCAGGATAGCCAAACTTTGTCTCTCATACTTTGGACATACTGTCAGGAATGACCAGTCACTGGAGAAGGATATCATGTTTGGTAAGGTGGAAGATCAGAGAAAAAGAGGAAGACTCCCAGCAAGATGGATTGGTAAAATGGCAGCATCAATGGGCTCAAGTGTGGCAGCAGTTGAGGTTGGCCCAGGACCAGGCAGTGTTTTGTTCTGTTGTGCATAGCATTGCTTGTCGGGGTCTGACCTCGACATAGTTGTGTTGTTCATGAGTGTTTGGTTCACGAGGAGGGGAGATCCAGCGGCGATAGGGATAGCGAAAGAATACACAGACAAACAGAAGAAGGCAGACAATGAGGCACTCCAAAGCCAGGGTGGATACATCACTGGTGGGCAGGCTTGGGACTACAGGCATTATGGCCTCTACAGGCAGCAACTCACTGCCCTGCAATCTTTACTGCATGCCTTCCAACCCGTAATGCACACCTGGGGAGGCCCGGGGCTCTGCTTTATTCAGGGGAGGAGCTTCACATCAAGCTGGGAGGGACCAAAACAGGATACAGCTAACATCAGTACTTTTCCAGACATTCAGGTAACTTTACATCATACTTCACTGGTTCAAATCCCAGGCTAGCAACTTGGATTCTCAGGCCCAATTAACATATCTATAGCCCCTGAGCTCAGGTGGGGGAAGGTGAAAGATAAGGATAAAAGCTTGGGTGGAGTCCTGCTGCTTCAGCTTCCTAAGCCAGTTCTGCAGGAGGACTCGAGACGCCCAGGTGAATGGGCTGCACCTGGAAAAGAATTAGGGAGGATGGTTTTTTTTGTCTATAGAACAAAGAACTGTGAAGTAGCTAAGATGTTTTTAGTTAATCCTTTGGAGAAAGGCTTGACCTTGCAACCTTTAGTCTTAGGCTTTAGGAAAATATCACATTTATCTGTGGATTATCAAAGGCTCCATGTATTAATTTAATACATATAACTGAATATTAAGATGAAAGACAATTTGCTATTAACTGCCAGTGGCCTCATTTGTTACACTCGGGCCTATAGGGCCTCGAACCTCTGACCAGTCTTACACGGTCCGTCCGCAACAATTGCTATGTGTTGGTATAAAATCAATGGCACCTAACAACAACAACAATTACTCACTATTAAATCATCCCCATCTCTTTTTATCAGACCCATCTATACAAGATGAAAACTATTCAGTGGGGACTCTATCTTCCCTCACCCACTCTTAAACTAAACTCTCTCTTGAAACCTTGTAAGCCAGTCACTTCAAACCTTTATCACCCCTCATTTTAGGTAGCCAATGTCTAAGTTGCACATCCCTATCTACCCTATATACAGAGACGATAGCATTGATTCTTGATGTGAAGACTCCTCCCCTCTCTGTTGGTATTTTGAGCTACTATCTCCATGAGTATAGGTCAAGTTCATCAAATTGTAGCAAGTTACCCTCATTTCCTTTATCAAAAAAAATTTTCTTTTTTTAATCTTCCTCTAATTGAGTTCTGATTATCAAGCCATCAAGGCTAGGTCAAATGGATACTATCTGCAACTTTGGGTGTTCTAGTGCGTCTCTCCTCACTTCATATCAGCTGGATGCTTCACTCTCAGCTGTAGCCCTCTGTGGCTATGTCCTTGTCCATGGGCTCAGGTGTCCCCAAATCTCAGCACACTTTGAATCAACCAGCCCTTCCTCATCTCTCTCTCATCTCCAGGTCAACAGGAATCTATGGAACATGGTTGAACTCAGCCGATTTCTTCATTGCTGCCTTTCCCCCTCTTCAACTCACCAGTAGACCAATGTGGTACCAGCAAGTTTACATGCCTGCTAATGTGTTCCCTTTGAGTTTCAGTTTTAGAGGGGGTGATTATTGATAGATATTACTTTTCATTGTGAGTTGTGCCCAATCAGTAATTGAAGGTTCCAAAAGCTGTGCTCCATCATCATTATTAAGGTCAACTCTATTCTGAGGATTTTATTGTTAATTATGTGTTAGTTTACATAGGTGAACATTATCTTTACATTCATCCTATCATGTTTTGTTTCATTGCAATGATCACAGTCCCCTGCATGCATCATCAAACAACCAAAAGGTACCCCTACATGCCTGCCTCCTGGCCACCAGCGCATAGCCCCTCTCCCTCCCTGAGTTCAGAGTCCCCAGCCATTCCTTCTGTCCATGTCATTATCTCTGCCTCCATCCCTAGTGTCACTGCCTCCCTGGACAAGGTGTTGTACTTCGCTTTTCTCCCTTGATGGTTCCAGGAATCTCTGCTCCTGGACTGCAAAATCAGCCACTCTCCTACTTTTCTTACCAAACATTTACATTTACCTTTCCAACACTCACTGTCGGATCTGATATCAATCATTTCCTATTGAACCACAGGAGTCCTTTCCCCCTCACCTTTTATCAAGCCATCTAGACAGGTTAGAAAAAATTCAGTGGAGAAGCTACCTTTCTCTGTATCCTGTGGAGCTAGGTTCCTTATTGAAAGCTTGTAAGCCAGTCACTTCTTGCTTTTGTAGTTCCCCCATTTTGGGTAGCCAATGTCTAAGTTCTCCTTCCCTGTTGACCCTGTATACCAAGGGGATGGGAATGATCCTCAATGTAGAGATTTGTCTGCTTCTTTGTCATACAGCATCCACAAGCATAGGTCAAGTTCATCCACTTGTAGTGGGTTACTCTTTCTTTCTGGTTTTCTTTGTGTGTGTGTGTGTGTTGTTGTTCCTCTTCTTTCTTCTTCTAGTCATGTTCTGATCATCCAGCCATTGATGCCAGGTCAAATGGGTACTATCTGCAAGTGTGGGTGTTCTTGTGCATCTCCCCTCACTTCATATCAGCTGCAGGTTTCACAAACCATTCTAGTCCTCTGGGGCCATGTCCCTGCTCCTGGGCCCAGGAGTCCCCAGGTCTCATCATACTGCTGGTTAACCAGGTCTCAATTCAGGTTAACAGGAGTCTGATGAATGTGTGGAGTCCTGGTGTGGCTCTGTGGGTTAATGTGTCAGTTTGAAAAGCCATATGAACTGCAAGATTGGCGGTTCAAGCTTACCAGGTGCTCCTCCGAAACCCTATACAGGGTTGTTATGGGTTGGAACCAACTTGACGGCACTTACCAACAACAACATTGAATGTGGTCAGACTTAGTTCACAACTTCATTTCTGTTTTTCCCCCACTTCCCCTTATCGGTGACCAACATGGTCAGCAGCAGAACCACATGCCTGCTAGTGTATTCTAATTGAGTTTCAGTCTTGGAAGGAAATTTGCCTTGAGGGGACCTGACCACTTGCCTTCATGACTCTTTGGGAAACAACTTGCTTGTTCTTGTAGTAGTCAATTGGACTGCTATTATTGTTTTTGATTTTTCCTACTGGTCTTTCTTTCAAGAAGTATCTTCTGTTCTTCTAGCGGTACCAGACTGATCTGCTTGTCCTTTCAAGTAGAAATGTCCCACCTCAGAAGATTCTGGATGGGAATCAGGATTCCACTTATGTTCATATATCTCAGTCTCTTTCTGATCAGTTAACCCATTTTTAAAATTATCATTAAATAATTTTAAGTTTTGCTCCACATTTTCCCCCACTCTTATCAGTGACTCTCTAATGTGGTCCCTATCAGGGTAGTTGGTAGTGGTAGCTGGGCACCATCTAGTTCTTCTGGTCTCAGAATTGTGGAGACTGATGTTCACATGTTCCATTAGTCCAATGAACTAATTGATTGCAAGCTTCTTCAGTTCTTACCACTCTTCTTTCTTCTGCACATGGAGACAACAATAGCTGTACCTTACCTGGACTCTCATGAGCTTTTAAAATCACAAATATTACTCACCCAAGCAGGATGTACAGCACTGTCTTTGCAAACTATATTATACCAATTGATGATGGTGTCTCCTAAGACTATGGTCCTAAGCCCCCAGGTCCATCAACTCATTGCATTAAAATGTTTGATAATATCTAGGAAATTTTCATCATTTTGCCTGCTATATGCTTTACTTAAATCAAGATGGCGGATCGGGTAGATGTGCAGTGAGGAGCCCTGTCAATAACAACATGGAATACTGGGCCAAGCAGGCTCAGGGGATGGTGATGAAACTCTGAAACACATATAAAGGAATATTTGGAGGATTGGAGGGCTTACAGCTAGGGGAATTTTAGGAGAATCCAGAAATCTATTGCTTTCTAATTCAAGCTGCTCAGCTATTCCCGGAGCTGCCATCGTGGGAGAGAACATCTTGATTGTATCAGGATTGATATCGAAATTTAAAGTGACTGTTTCGACATAAAACCAAATGGCCACCACTAGTCTGTCTGTCATGCTGTGATGGCTTGAGTTGCTGTGATTCTGAGGGCTATGCCACCGGTATTTTAAATAACCGGCAGGGTCACCCATGGTGGACAGGTATCAGATGAGCTTCCAGACAAAGACAGACTAGGAAGAAAGAGTGATGGACTACTTCCGAATCAATCGTTAGTCACTGAAAACCTTATGAATAGGAGAGAAACACTGTCAGATACAGGGCCGGAAAATGAGTTCCTCAGGTTGCAAGGCACTGAAAATGGAACTGGGGAAGAGATGCCTCCTCAAAGTAGAGTTGACCATGATGACATGAATGGAGTTAAGCTCGTGGGAGAAAAGCCCACAGAACCTACATTTGCTGATGGGACACAACTCAAAATGAAGAGAAACAGCTGTAAACATCCATTGAAAATCAGAACATGGAATGTACGAAGTATGAATCTGGGAAAATTGGAAGTTGTTAAAAATGAAATGGAACACATCAACATCAATATATTAGGCATTAGTGAGCTGAAATGGACTGGTAATGGCCATTTTGAATCTGGCAGCCATGTTGCTTACTATGCAGGGAATGACAAATTAAAAAGGAATGGTGCTGCATTCATCGTCAAAAAGAACATATCCAGATCAGTCATGAGGTACAGTGCTGTAAGTGATAGGATAATATCCATGAACCTACAAGGAAGTCCAGTTAATACTACTATTATTCAAATTTATGCACCAACCACTAAAGCCAGTGAGGATGAAATATAAGAATTCTACCAACTTCTTCAATCTGAATTAGATCAAACATGCAATCAAGATGTATTGCTCATTACTGGTGATTGCAATGCAAAGGTTGGCAGCAAAGAGGAAGGACCAGTAGTTGGAAAATATGGCCTTGGTGATAGAAATGATGCTGGAGAATACATGATAGAATTCTGCAAAACCAATGATTTGTATATTTCAAATACCTTCTTTAGACAGCATAATAGACAACTATATGCATGGACCTTGCCAGATGGAACACATAGAAATCAAGTTGACTATATCTATGGAAAGAGAAGATAGAAAAGCTCCATATCATCAGTGAAAACAAGGCTAGGGGCAGACAGTGGAACAGACCATCAATTACTCATATGCAAATTCTAACTGAAGCTGAAGAAAATGAAAACAAGTCCACGAGAGCCAAAATATGATTTGAATTTATCCCACCTGAATTTAGAGATCATCTGAAGAACAGATTTGATACATTGAACACTAAAGACCGAAGACCAGAAGAGTTGTGGGATGATATCAAGAACATCATACGTGAAGAGAGCCAAAAGTCATTAAGAAGACAAGAAAGAAGGAAAAGATCAAAATGGATGTCAGAAGAGACTCTGAAACTTGCTCTCCAGCTCAGAGATGCTAAAGCAAATGGAAGAAATGAGGAAGTCCAAGAGCTGAACAGAAAATTTCAAGGATCAGCTCGAGAAGATAAAGCCAAATACTATAATAAAATATGCAAAGATTTGGAATCAGAAAACCAAAAGGGAAGAACATGGTCAGCATTTCTCAAGCTGGGGGAACTGAAGAAAAAATTCAAGCCTTGACTTCTGTTATTGAAAGATTCTCTGGGAAAATTATTGAATGATGCAGAATGCATCAAGAGAAGATGGAAGGAATACACAGAGTCATTGTACCAAAAGGATATGGTTAATGTTCAACCGTTTCAAGAGGTACCATATGATCAAGAGCCAATGATACTCAGCAAGGAAGTCCAAAGTGCATTGAAGGAATTGGCAAAGAACAAGGCACCAGGAATTGATGGAATAAAAATTGAAATCTTTTAAGAAAGTGAGGCGGCACAGGAGGCACTCACTCATCTCTGCCAAGAAATTTGGAAGACAACTATCTGGCTGACTGATTGGAAGAGATCCATATTTGTGCCCATTCCAAAGAGAGGCGACCCAACTGAATGCGGAAATCATCGGACAATCACTTTGAAATCTCAAGCGAGTAAAGTTTTGCTAAAGGTAATACAGAAACGGCTACAATCACACATTGACAGAGAACTTCCAGAGGTTCAAGCTGGATTCAGAAGAGGATGTGGAACGTGAAATATCATTGTTGATGTCTGATGGATCTTGGCTGAAAGCAGAGAATATCAGAAAGATGTTTACCTATGCTTTATTGACTACACAAAGTCTTTTGATTGTGTGGATCATGAAAAGCTATGGACAACATTGCGAAGTATGAGTATTCCAGAACACTTTATTGTACTTATGAGGTATCTGTGTCTGGACCAAGAAGCAGTTGTTCGAACAGAACTTGGGAACACAGAATGTTTTTAAATTAGGAAAGGTGTGCGACAAGGTTGTGTTCTTTCACCATACTTATTCAACCTGTATGCTGAGCAAATAATCTGAGAAGTTGGGTTCTATGAAGAAAAACATGGCATCAGATTTGAGGAAGACTCATTAACAACCTGCGATATGCAGATGATACAACCTTGCTTGCTGAAAGTGAAGAAGACTTAAAACATTTACTGATGAAGATCAAAGAGGACAGCCTTCAGTATGGATTACATCTCAATGTCAAGAAAATGAAAATCCTCACCACTGGACCAATAAACAACATTCTTATCAATGGAGAAAAGATTGAAGTTGTCAAGGACTTCATTCTTCTTGGATCAACTATCAACACTCGCAGAAGCAGCAGTCAAGAGACCAGATGACGTATTGCATTAGGCAAATCTGCTGCACAGGAACTTTTTAAAGTGCTGAAGAGCAAAGATGTCAGCTTGAAGACTATGGTACACCTGACCCAAGCCCTGGTATTTTCAATAACCTCATATGCATGTGAAAGCTGGACAGTGAATAAGGAAGGTTGTAGAAGAATTGATGCCTTTGAATTGTGGTGTTGGAGGAGAATACTAAAAGTGCCCTGGGCTGCCAAAAAAAACCCCCAATATATCTGTTTTGGAAGAAGTTCAGCCAGAGTGCTATGTAGAGGCCAAGATGACTAAACTTTGTCTCTCATGCTTTGAACATATTGTCAGGAGGGAACAATCACTGGAGAAGAATATTATGCTTGGTAAGATGGAGGGTCAGAGAAAAAGAGGAAGACCCCCCAGCAAGATAGATTGGCCAGGTGGCAGCATTGATGGACTCAAGTGCGGCAGCAGTAGTGAGGTTGGCTCAGGATCGGACATTGTTTCGTTCTGCTGTGCATGGGGTCACTATGAGTCGGTTCCGACTTGATGGCACCTAACAACAACAACATTGCTTTGCCACATTTCTTTCTAGTTGTGCTTGCATTAAAGGTAAATACTCATGCACAAATATGCTCTTTCTATGGAGCTCTGGTAGCGTAGTGGTTACAAATTGGGTTGTGAACCTCAGGGTCAGCAGTTCAAAACTACCAGATGCTCCGTGGGAGAAAGATGAGCTTTCTGCTCCCATAAAGATTTACAGCCTCAGACACCCTGTTCAGGGTCGCTATGGGTCAGAACTGACTCGACGGCACTTAACAGCAACAACAACTCATATATTTGTGGTATAAATTAATGTATGCATATATCCCACTCTTCCTTCTTTACGCTATGTCTCAATCCATGTATCTATGCACAGAGCACTATTATTCCAAGGTTTTATATATATTCCTATTTACCTCTACTCTTTTTTGCATATGTGAAGATATCTTCACCTATCTTCATTATTCTGTCATTCTCCTTCTTGTGAATTTCCCTCACCATCACAGGGCTAACATGTGGCTACCCTGTAGCTAGTGAATTAGTCTCTGCTCCAACCCACCCCTCATAACCATCAAAGACTATTTCTTTTAGTATAGAAATCTTTTCTCAAGTTTTTATAATAATGAGCTCATACAGTATTTGTCCTTTTGTGATTGACTAATTTCACTCAGCATAGTATTCACCATGTTTCAAGGTGTTTTGCTGACTCCTCATTATTCTTCAGTGTTGCATAAAATTCCATTGTGTGAGGAAAAATTTCATCTAGTTCATGCCCTAATGGAAGCTGAACAATGATTAATTGCAGAAACAATAACTAACACTGTAGACATCTCAATTGGTTCAGCTTTCATAATTCTGACTAAAAAATTTAAGTTGAGCCAACTTTTCACTCTATAGATACCAAAACTATTGTGCCCAGATCAGTTACAGATGAGAGTTTTCAGTGGAATTTTTAAACAAGTGAGATTAAGATCCTAAAGCATTTCTTGGAAGAATTAAAACAAGAGATGAAACATAGCACAATAAAATCAATGACTACCAAAAGGTAGAAATGGTCCAGAGCAAAGTAGTGGTGATGGTTTTTTGAGATTTTTAAGGCATTGTTGACTTTCTGGAGTGCCAAAGAAAAATAACATATGCTTATTGTGGAAGTGTTTGAGAAAGTTAGTCAAAACTTTATCAGAAAAATGTCTGGGAAAGCTTAACCAGAGTCCTTTTCCATCATAACAGTGTTCCTATTCACTCCTCTCATTATAAAAGAACAATTTTGTGCGAGTTTTTATGGGAAAGCATAGGCCTACATGGACAGTCCTAATTTGGCTCCTTCTGACTTCTTTTAGTTTTTTAATCTTAAAGAAATCTTAAAAAGGTACCAATTTACCAACATGTATCCGTCAGCTTGTATTGCTGTGATGCTCAAAGCTGTCTCTGGTATTTTGAATACCAGCAGATATTCAGTGGAACTTCCAAACTAAGAAAGACTAGGAAGGAGGAGAAACAGACCACGAATGACAAGCTACTGAAAACCTTGTGAATAGCAATGGAATATTTTTGATACAGTGCCAGAAGATGAGCCCCTTAGTTAGGAAGGCACTCAAAATGCAACTGGGGAAGAGTCGCCTTCTGAAAATAGTTTTGACCTTAATGATGTGGATGGAATAAAGCTTTTAAGATCTTCATTTGCTTATGGGGTACAACTTGAAATGATAAGAAACAGCTGCAAATACCTATTAGTAATTGAGATATGGAATGTATGAAATAGTGAATCTAGGAAAATTAGAAGTCATCAAACATGAAGTAGAATGCATAAAGGTGAAAATCCTAGGCATTAATGCATTAAAATGAACTGGTATTGACTGTTTTGATTTGGATAATCCTATGGTTTATCGTTCCATGAACAACAAATTGAAGTGGAATGGAGTCATAATGTTGTTGTTGTGTGCCGTGGAGTCGGTTCTGACTCATCGCGACCTTGTACAGGGTTTCTGAGGCTGTAAGTCTTTACGGGAGCAGAAAGCCTCATACTCATACTCAAAAAGAGCATTTCAAGACAATGTGCTGTCTGTAATAAGATAATAGTCATAACGTCTAGAAGGAAGACCAGAGTCTTGGTGTGGTGCTGTGGGTTAATGCGCCAGACTGCAAAGCTGTTGAATTGCAAGGTTGGTGGTTCAAGCTCACCAGCTGTTCCTTGGAAACCCTATACAGGGTCGCTATGGGTCGGAACCAACTCAATGGTACTTAACAACAACAACAATAAGGAAGACCAGCTAATACCATTATAATTCAAATCTACATACCAACTACTAAAGCAAGTGGTCTGAAATTGACCTAATATGCAATCAAGATGTATTGATAAATTACTAGTGATTAGAATGCAAAAGTTTGAAGCAAATAATCTATAGTTGGAAAATGGGGCCTTGTTGAAACAATATTGGAAATTACATGATAGGATATTGCAAGGCCAATGATTAATTTATTGCAAATATTTCTTTACAATGACATAAATAGCAACTATACACATGGATCTCTATGATGGAATACACAGGAATCAAATTGACTACATCTGTGTTAAGGAATGATAGAGAAGTTCCATATCATCAGCCAATATAAGGTCAGGGGTTGACTGTAGAACAGGCCATTAATTGCTCATGTACAAATTCAGGCCGAATAAAAAATTTAAAGTCCACAAGAACCTAAATATGACCTTGAGTATGGTGTTGTTGTTAAGTGTTGTCAAGTTTGTTCTGACTCATAACTGTACAGTGTTTCTGAGAAGAGCTGGTGGGTTTGAACTGCCAATCTTGTGGTTTGCATTCCAGTGCTGATCTACAGTGCCACTCCAGGAGTCTGACCTTGAGTAAATCGACCTGAATTTAGAGACTATCTCAAGAACAAATTGTTTCATTGGACATTAATGATTGGAGACCAGAGCAGTTATGGAATGACATCACGAACATCATACATGAATAAAGCAAAAGGACATTGTAAAGACATGAAAGAAATAAAGACCAAAATGGGTGTCAGAAGAGACTCTGAAATTTACTGTTAAGTGTGGAGAAGCTGGAAGTGTAGAGGACTTTAAATACTTACTGAAGATCAGAGACCACAGCCTTCAATATGGATTGTACTTCAATGTAAAGAAAAATCCTCACAACTGCAACAATAAATTGTTGTTGTTGTTAAGTGCCGTCGAGTCGGTTCCGACCCATAGCGACCCTGTACAGGGTTTCCGAGGGTGTAAATCTTTACGGGAGTAGAAAGCCTCATCTTTCTCCCGCGGAGCGGCTGGTAGTTTCGAACCGCTGACCTTAAGGTTCGCAGCCCGATTCGTAACCACTACGCTACCAGAGCTCCTGCAACAATAAATATTACTGAAAATATTGAAGTATTCAAAGACTTTGTTTTGCTTGGATGGATAATCAATGCTCATGGAAGTAGCAGTCAAGAAACCAGTAGATATATTGCATAATCACAGACAAATCTATTACAAAAGAACTCTTAACATGTTAAAGAGCAAAGATGTCAGCTTGAGGACTAACGAACGTAAGCCTGGCCAATGCCGTGGTATTCAATTGCCTGAGATGCATGAGAAAGTTGGACAATAATAAGGAAGACCATACATAGAACTGAAGCATTTGAGTTATGGTGTTGAATGTTGAATATACAGTGGACTGTCAGAAGACAAAACACATCTGTCTTTGAAGGATGGCAAGACTTCATCTTTCATACTTTGACATGCCAGGAGGGAATTGTTCCTGGAGAAGGACATCATGCTTGAAAAAGTTGTTGTTGTTAGTTGCTGTTTACTGTTGAGTTGGTTCTGGCTATAGCAATCTTGTTTAGGGTTTCCAAGAAGCATCGTATGGGTTTGAACCCCTTACCTTGTGGCTAGCAGTCCAGTACTTATCCTACTCACAAGGGTTCCTGTAAAAATAAGTGGAGGGTGAGCAAAACAAAAGGAAGATTCCAGAGATGGATTGACACAGTGGCAGCAACAATGGGATCAAATATGAGAATAATTGTGAGGATGGCAGTGTTTGTTCTGTTGTTTTATTAGTGGGAGCTGTTGACTTGATGGCCCCTAACAATATTTTTCTTCAGTTAATATAATGTAAAAATGAGTGCATTTAAATGGGTAAATTCCCAGGACTCTCAGTGTTATCAGGAAAGGACTAACTAGCTTGTAATATTGCTTATAAAACTGTCTTGAACTTGAAAGAGCTTATGTTGAGAAATAAAGTTTATATATTTTTATGTTTATGTTTTAATTCCATTTTTCCACGAACTTTTTGAAGTCTCCTAAAACAATCTTTTGTTAATAACTAACAAGGCGAAGGCAAAACAATCAGAAAACTTGTGGGTTGCTTTCAACTTTTCCTTCACATAGCAGCAAGTTATGCCTGTGATTCAAATTTAATATACATTAGCCCATTTAGAGCATGGTGTTTAAAAATGAAATGGGAGTCTCAGTTGTTACTGCTTCAAATGGAGTGAGATTACAGTTCTCTAAGGGGGAAAAAAGTTAATTTTTGAGTAAAGCTGCTCCCTGTTAGTTCGCTGTTCTTTTAATTATCGGGGAGTGTGGGGTGGGGGCCGAGAGCTCAGGAGGTGGTGTCCAGCAACGTAGTCGCGGCTGCGCTCTCCAGTGCTCAGGGGCGCACGCGGAATCCACAGAGGAGGTAGCTGCGGCTTCTGGACCGACACCAAGAGCTGGGATCTGACTAGCGGGTTCCTCTCCAGACAGCTCCAGGAAAGACAGATCCTTTTCCTGACCGGCGGAGTTAAGGTAAGATTGCTGTTAAACTTGGTATTACCCAGGGTGCATGGAATCCAGGGGAAATGAAGCTTGCCATCACATAACTATTTTGGGTTACCCGGGTTCTCTAGGGTGTCGTAAACCTGGAGAGCATAGGTTTGTATTTTAACTAAAAGATTAACTGTTTGTATTTTAACTAAAAGATTTAACTGTTCTCCCTAGCACTTCATTTATTACAGTCAAACTAATTGAATGGAACGAGATATCTCCAGAAAGCTATCACATAGGAGAGGGCTTGGGGCGCCACCTGTCGCCCTCTGAACTACATCCCTTCCTAAAGCCTGTGCGTTCTATTCCGATTTCCAGCCCCCAAGTGGCAGCGACGGCGCGTCGGGGGTGGTCAAGAACACTCCTTTCCGCGGAGTGTTAGGAAGGTCCTAGGAGCGCTGCCACCAGCACTCAGGAGCAGGTTCGGGACCCGACCCACCCGCGAAATGTACAACGCATCGTCCTCCGAGCCTGAGCTGGCCAACGCGTCTGACCCTGGCCCCACTCCAGGCTGCCCCAACACGTCTAGCCTGCCGCCGCTGCCACCGCCGTTGCCGCCGCCGTTGGCAGTGGCGGTGCCGGTAGTGTACACGTTGATCTGTGCTGTGGGGCTGGCGGGCAACTCCGCAGTGCTGTTTGTGCTGTTGCGGGCGCCGCGACGGAGGACCGTCACCAATCTGTTCATCCTCAACCTGGCCATCGCAGACGAGCTCTTTACGCTTGTGCTGCCCATCAACATTGCTGATTTCCTGCTGAGCCAGTGGCCTTTCGGGGAGCTCATGTGCAAGCTGATCGTGGCCATCGACCAATATAACACCTTCTCTAGCCTTTACTTCCTCACGGTCATGAGCGCTGACCGTTACCTAGTGGTGCTAGCCACCGCCAAATCTCGCCGCGTAGCCCGCCGCTCTTATGGCTCTGCGCGCGTCGTGAGTCTGGCGGTGTGGGTCTTTGTCACTCTCGTCGTGCTGCCCTTCGCAGTGTTCGCACGAATAGATAACGAACAGGGACGGCGTCAGTGCGTGCTGATCTTCCCACAACCCGAGGCCTGGTGGTGGCGCGCTAGCCGCCTCTACACGCTGGTACTGGGCTTTGCCCTCCCAGTGACCGCCATCTGCGCCCTCTACACCTCCCTGTTGTGCCGGCTGCGCTCCATGCGTCTGGACAGCCATGCCAAGGCCTTGGACCGTGCAAAGAAGCGGGTGACCATACTGGTGGTGGCTATCCTGGCCGTGTGCCTACTCTGTTGGACTCCCTACCACTTGAGCACCGTGGTGGCGCTTACCACCGACCTCCCACAGACACCACTCATCGTTGCAATGTCCTACTTCATCACTAGCCTGAGCTATGCCAATAGTTGCCTCAACCCTTTCCTCTACGCCTTTCTAGACGACAACTTCCGCAGAAGCCTCAACCAGCTGTTGGCGTGCCGCACAGCGTCCTGAAGCCTCTGTAGCCTGGTCCCTGGCCCATCGGCCTGGGACACGTGCCTCTTAGGAGGAGCAGGAACTCGATTCCCAAAGAGCTGTCCTGGTTTACAACATCTACATCCTTTTGAAACCTACTAGAGATGCATGTTCTTAAGCCCCACTCCAGATCTATTTATTGCATCTGAAACTCTGAGCCAGGGCTGTGATTTGGTTTTGCAGAGTCCTGAAAAGAATGCATATACTCAACGCAAACTTCGGCTGCTAACACCTATTGACTGATTTCTAAAACTGAGGGGCATGGACCTGGCCCCAGTGCTTGGCACTGTGGGAATTGAGGAGAGGAAAGGGGTAGTAGTCACCATCACTGGAACATCCCTGTACCTCTCTCCCACCTCTGAGGTCTCCACGGAGTGCTTTACAGGAAGCCCTCTGCTGGCTGAACGTTGTCTAGGTTCCAAGATTGCCTCAGCACTTTGCTTTAAATTGACCCGCAGCAAATACCTTCTGCTTTTGCTTCAGCTAGTAGATGGCGCGATCCCCTGTCTCTTCTACCCCACGCCACAGCCACCCCCCCCACCCCCAGCGCTGTAGCATAAGCACTGTACTGTTAACTGCAAGATTCAAACCCATCAGTCACTCCTCGCAAACTCTATATAGGGTCGCTATGAGTTTGAACCCACATAACAACACAACAGCAACCGCTGGAGAAGGAGGTCAAGGCGACTTTGGTTCTGTGTTTTCCCTTGGGAGAAGCGCAGAGAGCTCTGCTCAGGCTGCTCAGGCCTAATGTATGTGTGTGTAGAGCGCTGTTAAGCTGCTCAAGCCGTAAAGCAGGTGTGGGGGTGAAGTGAAGGGGCCTTCTTTCTTTGCTTTTCTCCTTTCCTACCCAAGCCCTAGCCTGGAAATGTTCCAAGACCCATAAACTCCTAGTGAATTCAGCGTGCCAGGCTCTAGAAGGTCCTGCTATGAGGAGGCAACAGACGCGCGGTTCTTGCGCCCCCTGGAGGAACCAGATTCTCACCGCTGGCCATCCTAGGGAAATCTGCTGCGGTGGGGAGCATCTGCGAACCTGACCTGGACAACTTTAGGTTAAGTTATAGCTCCTTTCTTTGTTCAAATCCACCTCTCATCAGACTCGGACCAGTTAGTTGTAAGTCTTTGTGTCAGTGTATTTCATGACTGTGAACTTTATAAGTAATATACGTATATATTCTCACAAGTTCTCTTCAGAATGGATAATATGAAAATCAATGCATATCAACTTGCTTTCTCATTCCCTTTCTCCGGTATACTTCTTCCCCTTCCTCTCATTTTCTCTGATGACCTAGTGAAGTCCTTTTCATATATCTTAATCCTACAGGCTTGCTATGAGTTGGAAACTACTCCACAGGACTTAACAACAACAGAAGATACCTAGTATTCGGGGTAAACTTGGTATATGTCTGGCTCTGATCTCACAGAGTAGGCTGGCCAGCACTCTATTTTATCTCTACAATGGATTAAGAGAGAGGGCTGACCCTTGGGCCTCTCTAAGCATATGCCATGGATTACATCTCAGACATAAGGGCAGAGCTTCATAAGACTATCAATGACCAGCATGGTGTTGTAAGAGGCATTTTTCTCTGGGTGATTTCCAAGCAGAAGTGGAATTTTCAGAAAGTGTTTGTATCTTCTTGCAAGGCCCAGTACTGTGTATAAGAAAGAGTGAATGATTTGTTAAGTTTGTTTGATAGACATTATCAGTTTGTCAGTTAATCATGTTCAAAATATTTAAAAATTTTTTGTGAGAGGGAAAAAAATCTCCCTTGGGTGGGGGGAAAGGATTTAGGTAAATCATAGATACTTTTTTAGCCTTTAATGTGATTAGGAGTATTAAGATAATTCATAGTTATCAATTTAGAAAATGTAAATGTGAAAACCTTCTGCTTTAGGTGGTAATAGTGATAGCTCAAAATTAGGCTTTGCATTCTCAGTGCATTTTGAAGTGGACATCATTATATTTGAAGAGTTTGTTGTTAGGGCCCTTCAGGGTCTCTTTGGAATTCCTTTTAGAATCTTTCAAATTTCTAGGAAGCATTTCACTGATTTCTTTATGGATCACAAAATTCTTTTGTAGAATTTTTTTTTGTAAACGGAAGTGTTATTTTCAAGTAACTGCAGATCACCTAAGATGATGGACAGAGAGCAGAGTGGACATTTAGGACCTCACACATATAGCCAGGTGTGATCATCTAGAGTCCATCTGTTTTCGTGAATTTAGTAGCTGTGCATGAACAGCCCTGAATGCTGGCGGGAGAGGTGGGTGATCCGTATCTCCGTAACTCACAGATGGAATCTGGAGCTGTTTCGGCATCCATAAAGTGGGAACACATCAGCCTGACACTACTGTGTCATCCATAGTAAGCCAGAGACTGGCATCTTAGTAGATGTGTGTCATGAAATAGAACTCTGAGGCTCAGTTTCATGCTAGTTTTTCAAAATTTTTTGAGAAATTATTGCATTTCCAGGTTTTTGCTCTTTGTATTAGCATGTGTAAGTCCAAATTGTAGGTCTCATGCCTTAGGTAGTAGTTTGAATAAGTATCCAAACTGTTTTTGCAGAAAGTAGATTATTGTACTGCAAAGGTTGTAGTTCTGTGTTGAATTCTTACAGTCTTCCTGTGAGTTTTGATTTCTGAGATTTAAAATATTTATTTGGTTTCACTTAACTTAGTACAGTTATGTAATATATCTACTTAACCCTGTTTTCCCACTGCAGAGCAGCTCACTCTAAAATAAAAGCTGAAACATTCTGTGTGATCATTGAACATTCTGTTTCTTGAGAACATGGGGCCCATAATAATGTAGTAGTTGTACATTATTAATCTCTGCCTTAATTGAAAGGTATCTAGTGGCTAAGTCATGAATAAAGAGAAATATTTGACCAGACAGAATTGAGAATGAGAGCCCGCATCCCCCATTTTATTTTGACTGTGAAAATGTTCAAACCTGCTAGTTCACACAAAGATTCTTCTAGAACTTATGTTTGGCAGAGCGTGGTAAGTGCTTACAGTTCAATCACAAACCTGTTTCTTGAATATTTGAGCCGCTTGTGTGGAAGGTAAGAGAAATTACTGGAATTACTAACATTCATACTGCTGTTTCAGTTAGCAAGATGCACAGACGACAGAAATATGTGCAAAGCAGTATTTCTCAGCTAGGAAACCTCTCCTCTTCTAGACAACATGCTGGGGGAAACAGCAACAACAAACAGTGTCCTGCTGTGGGTGGTGGTCACTTTATTCACCCATGCTAACTAAGGAAAAGATCATGGAGTGCTTCATGTGAGGATGCTCCTTTCATAGTATGGGTAGGGACTCTGGTCTTACCAAGTTGACACATAAAACTCCATCTGTCAGTGGAGACTTGCATGTTGCTGTAATTCTGAACAGGTTTTATTAGAGCTTCCAGATGGAGCCTGGGCATTTTGTTTCATTGTGCATGGGATCATGATGAGTTGTGTGACTCAACAGCAGCTAACGTCAGACAATATAAGAATAACAGTCTCAAGAACACAGTTGGTTGCATTGCTCAAAATGTCCAGACACCATTGCCCTGTAATCTCTATGCTGGGCCCATGGAGGGGTGCCCCAAGTACACCACTTAGAGCAGAGCATCATGACTCTGTTGATATAGAACCGAGTTTTGACATGGATGGCAGTTATTTAAATTTAAGGCAAGAGTCAGATGCTTATTTGTAGCATATATTTTAAGAGTACATACAGACATCAGATTATATAAATTAAAAAAGAAAGGAAATAAAATTTAAATAACATTGTATCAAGCAAAACCAGCAGAATATCTATATATTAAGAGATTTATTTCAAGAAATTGGCTTATGAGATGCTAGAAGTTGGCGGGACTGACAGGATGGCTGGATATTCTCTAGCAAGAGCTGCTATTGCTGTCCACAGGCAGAATTTCTTCCATAGGAGAATATTTGCATGACCCTTAAGGTCAAGAGTAATATCTTTACTGAATGTCAACTGATTATATATAGATACCACAGCTACAGAATTTCTTCACACCACACATCTAGATTAGCATTTTGGTTGAGTAATTGGGTATTCTGGCCTTACCAATTTGACACAGAAAAGTACCCATCACTGATTCCTTTTTAGAAAATCTGCCAATGGATGAACTGAATGCTTCTCACAGGCCCCAGAGCAATACTTCTCTTTTGACCAATTAGGGTTGAGGGGTGGGGGGATGGAAACATGGGGATAGGTAAGGAAAGGCAATGGGAGGGTAAGCAGGTGAGCTGCATTCCTCATCAACACCCATGGACACTGAAGAGGAGGGAGGTTGACATCTTTTTGTGAAATCTGGATCCTTTAACAGAAACTGTGTGAATGGAAAGTGATCCCACTCAATTCCAAGGTGTACTAAAGAGCCTTACCCCCATCCAGGGCCTGGGAACTTGGCTCTGGCAGGCACAGAGGCAATGATCACACTAACCAGATCACCATTCCTCACCACCCCGACTCACTCACACACACACACACACACACACACACAAACAATGAGGAGAGCAGGTGGAACTTTGTGTTATGGGTCCAGAGGTAAGAGAGATTTTTAGTGTCCTTAAGAGCAAGGGATTTAACCATTTATGAATGCTGAACAGTAATCACAAATAGTTGGTAAAAACA
>NW_006408694.1:4691850-4695288 GCF_000296735.1 Chrysochloris asiatica | reverse complement strand
GACCTTCCACTTTACCAAGCATGATATCCTTCTCTAGGGGCTAGTCCTTCCTGATAATATGTCAGAAATAATGAATTAACTAGTCAATACAACTGCTACTCCTTACTGCTTTCTATGTATTCTCTTTAAAAAGGAATTCCCTGTTTCCAGTTAAAGGATTCCTGGCGTGGCTCTGTAAGATCAGCACTGGACTGCGAATCACAAAATCAACAGTTCGAACCAATCAGCTGCTTGTATAGGAAACCCTATACAAGGTGGCTATGAGTGGGAATCCGCTTGAATACACTTAACAACAACAGTTAAAAGGAAATTTCTCATCGACTTTCTAAGTAGATTTAGGTATATTATAAAATTTTGTCAAACAAATTATATAAGAATAAAACTTCCTTGAACAGAGCTAGCTGCTCTGCTCAAGTCCCAGCTTACCATTAAACACATATATTAAATTACAGTTTACCTTGAAGAACATTGCTAAAACTCATTTATTTAAAATACCAGTGAACTTTTAAGCACTAAGTTTTGTAAGGATTTTATTTTTGTTTCCAGTTGAAAGTAGACTTTACATAATGCATTTACATAACTTTCTATTGGCTTTTCAATAATATTAAGAAATAACCCATTAAATTTTTGAAATTGCATTAATAATTTTGAGTCCAATGCATATTTCATTTTTGAAATAGTTTGATCAAATAATGCATATTTAAAACTTTAAAACTCTGAATGTATGGAGTTGGGCAGGGGTTGTTTTTAAGTGCAGTTGAGTCGGTTCCGACCCATAGCGATCCCATATAGGGTTTCAAAGGAGGAACTGGTGAGCTTGAACCACCAACCTTGCAGTTCAAATGGCTTTGCAGTCTGGCGTATTAACCCACAGCGCCACACCAGGACTCCCAGCTGTTCCTTAGAAACCCTATATAGAATTGCTTAACAACAACAATGGCAGTTAACAACAACAGCTAATAATAATGGTCAAAATATCAAAATCTTGGCTGGTTAGGCTTTCAGGGAAGAAGCTGGTTTTGATCTAACAGTAATCAATTAAAATTGGAGTATAAACCCATTCTTTATCCAATAAGGAGGTTAAAGCCCAGAATAAAATGGTTCTGAGAATAACTGTCAAGGAAGTACAATTTGTTTAAAAGTACATTCAGAGTTTTAATTTAAGAAATATTTATTTGCCCTACTGTCATGCTTCAAAACTCTATTTTTAAAATTTTTTATTCTGCCCTGAGTGTAAAGAAGCCTTAAAGATAAACATTTTCTTTGTGAGTAATAGTTTATGTTTAGTGAGTGAAAAAGGAAACTGCTTCAGTTAGTTCCATTTGTTGTTCTCAGCAAGGGGAGCCAAAGGGATAAAACACTGTCTGCTTGTCTGAGTTTGTAAAGTGGACTTGGCTGCCATCTGTAGGATAAATGAGGCAGAAAAAACAGCCTTTGCAGATGTAGTAGTGCAAGACTTTTTTCTTTTAAATAGACTTATCAGAAAACGTCAAGAAAAAGGTTTTCTCACGTGTTGGGTTCCTCTGTTTATACAGGTTTCCTAATTCATTTTTAATGGGTTAATATTCCACAGAGAGTTAACATATAATACTCTTCTTTGAGTATCTTATTTATGTTGTTGTTGCTAAGTGCCATCGAGTCGGTTCTGACCCATAGAGACTCTGTATAAGGTTACCGAGAAGCGGCTGATGAGCTTGAACTGCTGACTTTGCAGTTCAAGCGGCTTTGCAGTCTGGCGCATTAACCCACAGCGCCACACCAGGACTCCATATTTTATTTATTTATGTTGTTGTGAAGTGCCGTCGAGTCGATTCCGACCCATAGCGACCCTGTACAGGGTTTCCAAGGAGCATCTGGTGAGCTTGAACCGCCAACCTCTCAGTTCAAACGGCTTTGCAGTCTGGTGCATTAACCCACAGCGCCACACCAGGACTCCATATTTTATTTATAGCCGCCTTTTATTTATTTATTTTAAGTCAGTTTTTCTTACTATTCTAATGAGCATCTTTAAAAATGGTGTTTTATCTTTTTATTTGTTTTGTATCATTTTCTTAAAGTATGCCTTGAGATGGAATTATTCCCCTATTTCCCTACATTTAAGAAGAACATATATCTTTTCCTTCTTTATGTATGTGAAGGAAACCTTTCTTCATCACACTGGTCTCTCTCCAAAGCTGATTCTCTTCTCTTTCTTCTAAATAATCCGTATCCAGCTCCTATTGCAGAACCTCTATTGGCATTCAACCATACACTATAACAGGGGTTGGGAACTATGTTGTTGTTTTAAGTGCTGTGGAGTCCATCCAACTTAGAGTGACCCTGTATAGAGTTTCCGAGGAGTGACTGATGAACTTGAACAGCTGATCTTGCCGTTCAAACCAACCTTGCAGTCCAGCGCCGTAACCCACAGTGCCACACCAGGGTTCCACAGGCAGTGTAAGCCCCTTGAAGCCATTTGGTCTGGCCCTGCCAAGGCAAAAGCAGTTCCAGCCATTACATTTGTTGTTGTTATGTACTGTCCAGCCAGTTCTGACTCATAGAGACTCTGTATAGGGTTGGATTACTTGATAATTTCCTGGCATGGCGCTGTAGGATCAGCACTGGACTTTGAACCACAGTCGGCAGTTCAAACCCACCAGCTGCTTCTTGGAAACCCTGTATAGGGTCGCTCTGAATCAGAATAGACTCAATGGCTTGTAGCAACAACAATAACAAATGACAAGACAAGAGTCTTGGTGTGGCACTGTACAATAAGTATTGGACAGCTAACCTCAAAGTTGGAGTTTAAACCTACCAGTGGTTCCTTGGAAATCCTATACAGGGTCACGATAATTGGAATCAACTCAACAACACTTAACAACAACAATAAACAAAACTGTCTCTGGGTGGTGCAAATAGTTAATGAGCTTGGCTGCTAGCCTAATGGTTGGAAGTTTGAATTCTCTCCGAGTCCTAGCAGGAGAAATGCCTGACAATCTACTTCTGAAAGCTCAGCCATAGAGAGCATTTTGGAGCACAATTCTTCTCTGATGCACATGGGTCACTAAGAGTAGGAGTGGACTTGATGGCAACTGTCTTCTTTTCTTTTCTTTTTTAAGGTTTTTATTATGGTTTGAGTGAAAGTTTACAGGGTACATCATCAGTTTCACATTCAACAATTCATATACCTTTTTCATTACATTGATTATAATCCCCTCCATATGCCATCAGTTAACAGTATTTCTCTCTATTCACTTTAGCTTTTTATAAAACACACAAACAAACAAACAAACAAAAACCCACTCAGGCATATATAATAATTTACATCTCCAAAGGGCACATTCTGCAAGTCTGCTCCTGACCACCAGTTCTTAGTCCTTCTCTTCTTAGTTGATGAATCTAGAGTCCTCAGTCGCTCCCCCTCTCCATGCCCCCATCTCTGCCTCCATCTCTGGCACT
>NW_006408694.1:4681350-4689665 GCF_000296735.1 Chrysochloris asiatica | reverse complement strand
TTATCTGTGGACTTAATACTTAGATGAGTATGTATTTTGGTATTTTTTTATGCTTTCTGATTGCCTTCAGGTACATGTGATCAGGAAATGGGCTTCCCTTTTCACTATTATTCTTGAGAAATTTCAAGATACCACTGTTGGTCGTTTTGACGTAATTTAGGATTTAATTTTCAGCTTATTTCCTCTTCTGTCTGCTTGTTCTGCTCCACAATCCCCGTTCAGTTCTTTTTTCTAGTTGGAAACAGTTCAGGGCTGGCCATGGCCATTTGGTTTTAATTGAGAACTGTCTGTTTAAATTTCTAGGAGATTTATGTGCATGCGTAGTAGATCCCTCCGAGGGTGGGGCTGGGGTGCCCACTAGCTCAGGCACCCCTATAGTCACCAGAATGGAGGTGCACAGACAGCAAGGGACCAATGAATAGCTACCAAAAGAAAAAAAATGTCCACACCTTTATGTCAGCAGTTCTGCCAGGCATATATGGCCGCTCCTATGGTTTCACCCAAGATGGCGGCTCCTGGAGCAGCTGAGCACCCTGGACTAGAAAGAAATCGATTTCTTGCTTCTGCCACAAATTCCCCAGCTGTAAGCCTTCCAACCTTTTGAATATTCCTTTATATGTGGTTCAGAGTTCTGGGACCATCCCCTCAGCCTGATTAATCGGGTATTCTGTGTCGTTGTTGGTGGAGCTCTTCACTGCACTTCCACCTGATCTGCTGTCTTATTTGTTCCTCATAAATAACATTTTTTGCATATCACTAGTGAAATTAGTTAATTTAAACAAATTAAGGGAGAAAATATAAATAAAATATTTGCACCAACCAAGTAACCAACTGATATTTGTATTTGAAATGGTTACACATTCATGTAAAAGGCAGGGCAGAAATATAAAAATCTAGAGTGTGAATATTAAGGAAACAGAAAAATAGTAAAATAAGGTGGAAACACTATTTTTCACTAATAAAGTAAAGGACCTCTGGTAGCGTAGTGGTTACGAATCTGGCTGTGAACCTCAAGGTCAGCAGTTTGAAACTACCAGCTATCCTGCTTGAGAAAGATGAGGCTTTCTGCTCCCGTGAAGATTTACAGTTTCAGAAACCCTGTACAGGGTTGCTATGCTTCGGAACTGACTCCATGGCACATAACCACCACCCAAATCACTTTACAGTGCTTCAAGAATTGTTTGGTTACTCCCCCCACCCCCAGTAGTTATGGGGTTTATTAGGGAATTTAAAGATTATGATACAGGATTGGAAAATGCTCAGGACACAGTTGTTTCGGTCAGCTGCTGATAAATGCCCATAGCACACATCACTCCACCATGGATGACAGCCTGAAGGCACAGGGCATTAACTCTATGGCTCAGCAAACCTAGTTGACCCACTTAAATGCGTGGATGTAGCCACTCTATAAGTAAGCTTCCTGCCCAAAGTCACTCAGCTTTACTTGCTCCCTGGGAAAAAATTGTCTTGTTTTTCTGTCATGTCACTTTTTATTTGTAGGTATATTCTGTATGATGTGGTAATCCTGGAAATGATTTTAGGTTACATTTAAAATTCACTTTCATCAGCCTGCTTCTTTCTTCCTTGGTTTCTGGATTTTTATTTATTAACTTTTTGAGATGTAGGTGAAAAACGTACAGAGCAAATCAGTTTATTTGCATTTTGTTTCATTGATTACAATCACTTTTTATTTAGGTTTTATGAAACTTTTTGAGAATATGAATTTTGTGAAAAGAACATTAATAATTATACAGTAATAGAAAAGATGAAAGGACTTTCAAAGATTTTATATTTTAAATGCCATTAAATTTCAGGTCTACAGCAAAAAAGCATCTCATACTGTATTCTTTACTAATGCTTTGACAAGCCCTAGTGGTGCAGTAATGAAGTGCTTAGCTGCCACTGAAAGGTGGGTCTTTGGAACCCACCAACCACTCTGTGATAAAAAGATGTGGCAGAGTGCTTCTGTAAAGATTACAGCTTTGGAAACTCTGTGAAGCAGATATTTTGTGTTCTGTAAAGTCATTATGAAGGAGCTCTCGTAGTGTAGTGGTTACAAATCGGGCTGTGAACCGCAAGGTAAGCAGTTCGAAACTACCAGCTGCTCCGCGGGAGAAAGATGAGGTATTCTTCTCCCTTAAAGATTTACAGCCTCGGAAACCTTGTTCAGGGTCGCTATGGGTCGGAACCTACTCGACTGCAGTTAACAACAACAGAGTCATTATGAATCGATTCCATTCCACAGCCTTTTTTTTTTAGTGTTTAAAAAGTTGTTTTTCATGTGGCCACTAGATGGCACATGGAGGCCAGCTATGTAGAAAGAGTGCTTCATCTGTTAATACGAAGACGCGGCTGAGTCACAAATTAAACTCCAGAATGGAGGTATTTGGGTCTACAAAGATTGTTGTTGTGTGCCTTCGAGTCGGTTGCCTGTGAGCCTGTTTAGGGTTTCCAAGGTACAGCTGGTGGGTTTGAACTGATAACCTTGTGGTTCACAGTCCAGTGCTGATCCTACAGTGCCATCAGGAATCTAAAAGATTAGAAGGTACCATTAAATATTTACCAGGTATGCACATCAGCCTTTGGGTTGAATGTGAGGCTTCAGTTGGCATCATTCCCCAATCTAAGATATAATGAGCAGATTGTGCGATTGAAGATGAGTTTATTATGATATATCTATACAAAGGAGCTCTGGTATTGGGCTGCTAACCTCAAGTTCTGCAGTTCGAAACTACCAGCAGTTCCGCAGGACGAGGAGGCTTTCTGTTCCCTAAAGATTTACAGCCTCGGAAACCCTGTACAGGGTCTCTATGGGTCGGAACCGAATCCACGGTACTTAACAACAACAAAAATATGAAAATAAATGGAATAAAGACCAGTTTACAAAACAGTTACTGTTAAAATTGTAAGTGTTAAAATGATAAATCTTTATTTACAAAATAAAAGTTATTTGTATTAGACTTTGAAAATAATAGCCCCAATGGAGTCCTGGTGTGGTGCTATGGGCTAATGCTCTGGACTGCAAAGTCGTTTGAACCACAAGGTCAGTGGTTCAAGCTCACCAGCCGCTCCCTCTATAGGGTCGCTATGGGTTGGAATTGACTTGATGGCACTTAACAACAGTTTCAGGCTCTTTTTCATAGTTTTCTTACTGGCATTTCCCACCTTTCCCTTCTCTCTCTTTTTAAAAAAGTGCTATTTATTTGACATTTCGTATATTTTCTGGTTTCTAGTCACTGGATCAGTAATTACAATAGCCATCTCCCAAATCTGAAAATAGTTAGTGACGGCTGCAGCTGAAATGGTCAAATAACAAAATAAAATTGCACAATTTTTCCTTAAAATTTTCTTAATGTAATGCGTCATTAAAAAAAAAAAGTTAATTGCTGAAAAACAGAAACCCTTTTGTTTTTCATATCTCAAACTAAACATTAAACTTATCTGAGGGTGAACTAGGGCTGTTTAATAAATATTGAATACCATACAAAAACCTTTATGAGTCTTATTTTGTTACAAAGGTCCAAAAATACTTTAACTTTTTAGTTGGCTTGGAAATTTGGGAAAAAATGAGGACCAGATTCAGGACAGGGGTGCACTGGTGAAATAAAACAAGAAGGCAGAGTGAGGACTTTCTGTCAATTATGGGCCCCCCTGTGGAGAAGAAAACAGAGAATAGAGGACCCTGGTTTAAAACAGAAAAAAATACTGGTTTTCTGGGTTTTGTTGTAGCTGTTTAACTTGGTTGTGTGTCGGGGTAGGCCCATTGGGGCAGTAGTGGCTGCAGAGTAGGGTCCTCACTGGAACACGTAGATACATGACTGTGGGGTATATACAGGTAACCAGGAATGAGCCATCAATGACCAGGATCTGTTACTATTGTGACATCAATGTGAGAACAAACTCTCCACTAACATATAAAGAAATTTAAATGCCTTAGTTCATGCCAGAAAGCCTACAAAATTAATTGCCTGATTTCCTTGAGGTGGAGCTACAAACGTTTGGATGGGAAGTCGGGCCTTGCATGGTCCAAGATCTAACTTGCATGGTCGAAGATCTGAGGACTAACTGGAGGATTCAGGGGCTGCCCGCAAGAAAGGTGTGGTTGTCTCAGCAAAGCAGTCCCTTGGAACAGGACACTGGGACAGGAAGCAGCCCACTAAGTCAGGCTCAGAATCTACAGTCTTTGGAGAAAGTAGCAGCTCTCCAGAGGCCACTTGGGAGTGTAGAATTTCATTCCACAGACCATCTAGTCTGGTAAAGCCACACAGATCTCTAGAACTAATTCCAGGAACTCCCCAAAGGGCAAGAGTTTCAAGTCACACTGACAGACTGCAGAACTAAGAGAATGGACAATTCTTCTATCCTTTCTGGATGTGCCAGAAGAAAGGTATCAGCACACCTGTGCATACAGAGAGCCTGTGATAACAGTGACAGCTAGGTAGGTGAACACAGAGTGTGAGATGTCTATTGTGTACAGACAGTAGGGCTCCCAGGCCTTTGGGGACACAGGGATGAGAGCTGTCTCTATCAGGTCATAGAGGTCCCCTTACAATGAAGTGTGCTCCTAGAGCTGAGTGAGTGCTGGTGAGATTTGGTATTACCATTAGCTTGCTCTTGGTCATCTTGGTGTTGCCTTTTGTAGACTCTATAGTCTCAGGGTCTATGAGTTCTTGAGATCAAAATAAATAGCATTCAATGCATTCTTGGTCACTTCTGCTCCTGTCCAGGTATCAAAGATCACAAAACCAACAGGGCTATTAGGGACCTTGAATAGGAATTCTGGTAGCACAGTGGGTAAGAATTTAGCTTAGCTGCTATGTGGCAATCAGCTTCAGTAAAGATTTCAGCCTTGGAAACTATGGGGCAGCTCTACTGTGTCCTATAAATTTAATGTGAGTCAGAATCAACTTGACAGCAGTGAAAATACTTTCAAGTTCTCTGAGACTGTATTGACTCTAAGTGCTTTCAAAGGAAAGTATTTGTAGTGTTTACTCAAGCAGTATGTTATAAACTTTTCCTACCTTGGAACTCAAGAGTTACCTTGAAAACCCGATTAACTTCCACAACACTGTGTACTGCATTGAAGCATCTGTGTGCTACTTTTTTCAGTCAAACAATGTACTAGGGATCTTTGTACACATGATAGTCTTGCAAACATGGACACTGTCTTGAATCCATCTGCTCACTGAGGTTTTCAAAGTACATCTTGTGTGACAAGGGCGATAAAATTCCCAATACACTCTTGGAGAAAATACCACACAGATTCTCCCAGACAAGGACATGAATTCAAAAGACTTACCAAGCTTTTTCAATGTATATCACACATAATAAGGACCCAATTTTCAGAGGAATTTTGAATTTGGGGAGAGAGGCAAGCAGCAGGGAAAAGTAGATAGTCAAAACTCAACCAGTCAATACTGAGTCATTTGTAGTAAGAATATCACATCTTTCACCGTCTCTGACTAGCCTCTTTAGCCACAAGGACCACTGACTTCTGTGAACTGCAGGAATTACTCTAGTAAAGGAGTCCGCTTCCTTAGCCACCACAACTCCTGCCTGTGCTAAGGAACATTATCCCAAGCTCCCACTCCAAAATCAAGAAGGCACACTTCATGGATGGAGCCAGCTTCTCTCTGTCTTGGTTGCTGTCAGTTTCTAGGCTGCTGAGAATTGCTACAGAATGTTTCCTGCAGTGGAGCCTGATCTCACAGACAGAATTTCAATGGCTGTACACAGTTGTTGTTGTTAGGTGCCATCGTGTCGGCACCAACTCGTAGCGACCTTATGCACAGCAGAACAAAACAATGTCTGATCCTGGGCCAACCTCACTACTGTTGCCACGCTTGAGTCCATCGATGCTGACACCTGGCCAATCCATCTTGTTGGGGGTCTTCCTCTTTTTCTCTGACCCTCCATCTTACCAAAAATGATATCCTTCTCCAGTGACTGTTCCCTCCTAACAATATGTCCAAAGTATGAGAAATGAAGTTTGGCCATCTTCTTCCAAAACAGATCTATCGGTTCTTTTGGCAGCTCATGGCACTTTTAGTATTCTCCTCCAACACCACAACTCAAAGGCATCACTTCTTCTATGGTTTTCCTTATTCACTGTCCAGCTTTCGCATGCATGTGAGGTTATTGAAAATACCATGGCTTAGGTCATGTGCACCTTAGTCCTCAAGCTGATATCTTTGCTCTTCAACACTTTAAAAAGGTCTTGTGCAGCAGATTTGCCTGTACACAGTAGACACTCTGTAACATGTTGTTGTCAAGTGCTGTTGAGTTGGTTCTGATCCATAGTGACCCTGTATGGGATTTTCGAAGAGCAGCTGGTGAACTTGAACCATCAACTTTGCTGTTCAAAGCAAGTTTGCAGTCCAGCGCATAAACCCATGGTGCCACAACAAGACTGCACTCTGTAACAAAAGACCCCTAAATCAATAGAACAGATCCCTCTGGGAGTCACATTTCAGATATACCATTCCCACCCCTTCTCCTAAGCACTGGGAGCTGCTGAATCAGCCAGCTATAAATTAGGAAACTTGCTCCCACACCCACACACACACTGGGACTATCAAGTCACCAAATTATACCTCTTTGGTGATCCATTATAAGCATGCCAGCCTCATCCCTCGCTCAATAACTCTCAACTTCTAGGCTTATATGAATTGCCTCAGAGGGTCCCCTGTAGTGAAATTAGGAGGTGGATCCCTTAAGTGGAACTTGTCCCCTAAACCATCTGTTTACTGGGGCTCTAATTTATCTGGAAAGTGATACAGAGGATGCTTGCATATCCCCTGGTGACACTGTGGGTTAGGCTGCTAACTACAAGATTAGCAGTTCAAACCTACCAAACATTTCATTGGAGAAACATGAGGTTATCTACTCCCATAAAAACTTACTATCATGGCAACCCTATATGAGATGGATTTGATTGAGAGCAGTGGGTTTGTGTTCATACACTGGATGCCAGCTCAGACACAGTCAGCCCCCACAAAGCAGGAAAGGAAGCCTGGGGCAAAAATCTGAGGGCATTACCCAACTCCACAGGCAGCTCATCGGGTGTAGACTTTTGTTGTTGTTGTTATTGGATTCAACTTTTTTTTTCTCTCTCTTTAAGTTTGTATTGTGAATTGAGTGACAGTTTACATGGGAGAACATCAGCTTTACACTCATCCTATTGTATTTCATTTCCTTGCAATGATTGCAATCCCCTCTATGCATCATCATTCAACAGTATTTGCTTCTATTCCCTATTTTTTATTTTATTTTTTTTAGATGTACAGCAAAACACTCAGGAATATACAATCATTCAAAAACCCAAAAGGCATAGCTCCCAGCCACCAGCACATAGCCCCTCTGCCTCCATGAATCTCCATCTCTGGTGTCTCTGATTCTCTGAATATGGTCCCACACTCCGCTCTCACTCTTCCACAGCATCGGTGGTTCAGATTCATCAGCCATTCTTTGGAAACTCTATACAGGGACACTATGAGTTGAAACCAAATTGATGGCACTTAACAACAATAGTACACATGAACCTCACTAGATGGAATACACAGAAAGCAAACTGACTACATCTGTGGAAAGAGATGGTGGACAAGCTCCATATCATCAGCCAAAACAAGGCCAGGACAGACTGTGGAGCTACCAGCAAACGCTCCTATACAAGTTCTGGCTGGAAATGAAGAAAATTTAAGCAAGTCCACAAGAGCCAATAGATGATCTTGAACTTATCCCACCTGAATTTGAGATAACCTCAACAACAGAATTGATGAATTAGACACCAGTGACAAAAGACCAGAAGAGTTGTGGGATGACATCAAGAACATCATGGAGGAAGAAAGCAAAGACTCTGAAATTTGCTTTCCAGCATAGAGTTGCTAAAGCAAATAGAAGAAATGAGGAGATAAAAGAGTTGAATAAAAAAATTCAATTTCAAAGGGCAGCTAGAAAAGACAAAATCAAATATTGTAATGAAATGTTGAAAGAACTGGAGTTAGAAAACTAAAATGTAAGAACATGCCCAGCATTTTTCAAACTGAGGGAACTGAAGAAAAAATTCATGTCTAGATCTGAAATATTGAAGGCCTGGTATGGCGCTATGGGTTAATGTGCTGGACTGCAAAGTTCTTTTGATCCACAAGTTGGCAGTTCAAGCTCACCAGCCTCTCCTCAGAAACGCTATACAGGGTCGCTATAGGTTGGAACCAACTCAAAAGCACTTAACAACATGGGCAAAATATTAAATGGTGCAGAAAGCATCAAAAGAAGATGGAAGGAATGCAAGAGTCACTGTACCTAAAAGAAATGGT
>NW_006408694.1:4677392-4681250 GCF_000296735.1 Chrysochloris asiatica | reverse complement strand
AACTCCCTCTTGAAAACTTGTAAGCCAGTCACTTCATGCCTTTATAGCCCCTCCATGTTTGGTAGCCAATGTCTAAGTTGCCCAATCCCTATAAACCTGTGTACAGATGGGAAGGGAACAATCCATGCTGTGAAGATTCTTCTCTCTGGGTTGGTATTTTAAGCTACTACATTCATAAGTACAGGTCAAGCTCATCAAATTGGAGTGAATTACACTTGTTTTCTTTACAAAATAAAACAACACATTTTTTTTTTCTTCTTCTCTTCTTTCTTTCTCTCTCTAGTCAAGTTCTGATCATCAAACCATCTAGGCTAGGTCAATCTGCAAATATGGCCATTCTTGTGCAACTCACTTCACTTTATATCAGCTGGATGCTTCACTCTCCACTCTAGCCCTCTATGGCTATGTCCTTGTCCATTGGTTTAGGAGTTCCCAGAACTCACTATACTGTTGGCCAACCAGGTCTCACCATACTGCGGGTTGACGGGAGTCTATTGAACATGGTTGGACTCAGTCCACATCTTCATTGCTTCTTTTTCCCAACTCCCCCTCATCAGTAGACCAATGTGGTCCCCAGCAAGATTACATGCCTACTCATGTATTGTCTTGGAAGGGGGTTTGCCCTGAAGGGACTTGATTGCTTGCCTTGATGGCTCCCCTGAGGACAACTTGCTTGTTCTTGTGGTAGTCAATCAGACTACAGTTTTTGTTTTTGTTTTTGTTTTTTTCCTGCCAGTCTTTCTTTCAAGAAGTTACCTTCGGTTCCTCTAACTGCTCCAGGTTGATCTGCTTGTCTTTTCAAGTGGAAATTTCCCACCTCAGAAGATTCTAGATGGGGATCAGGATTCCACCTAAGGTCTTACACACTACAAAGGCTCTGCAGGAAGCCTCTTTCACTGGGCAAGTTCTAGCACCCTTTTTAGGTATTACAATCAGAAATAGGCTGAAGACAGACTTTCAAGTTTTCTATAATCATGTTTCTGGCTATTCCTTTCTCTCCCCCTCAAGTGTCTATTTTACAGTAGTAGGGAAACCAAGATTGCTAAGACAGTCAAGCATTCCCCTCTTTTACCCATTCAGACTATGCCTCAATCCCTGTATCACAAGGCCCTGTTGTTCCAAGGTTGAACATACATCACTGTTTACCTCTCCCATTTAGCCCTTGCAAACTTGCCTAAATGATCTCCTATTTACCTTGTTCTTCCATTTTCCTCCCCCTTCTTGTGTATTGACTCCCCAACACCCAAGCAATTCTGTGTCTATCCCCTACCATGTCCTCTACCTTCCCCTCCCTTCCCTTACCATTTCCCCTCTCCCCTAGTAATCAACAAACTTTTTTTTCTTTTAGTTTCGGTATTTTTTCTTAAGCTTTTACATAATGGTCTTTTGTAGTATTTCTCCTTTTGTAGCTGACTAATTTCACTCACCATAATGTCCTCAAGGTTCGTCCATGTTATATGGTGGCTTACAGCTTCCTTGTTATTCTTCAAGGTAGCATAATATTACATTGTGTGGATGTACCAACATTTGTTTATCCATTCTTCCATTGATGGTCACTTAGGCTGTCTCCATCTTTTTGCTGTTGTGCATAGTGCTGCTATGAACATTAGTGTGCATATATCTACTCATGTTATGGCTCGTATTTCTTGTGGGTAAATACCAAGTAGAAGAATTACTGAATCATAAGGTATTTGTATTTCCAACCTTCTGAGGAAGTGCCATATTGCTTTCCAGAGTGGTTGGACCATTTTGCAATCCCATCAGCAATGTAGGAGGATCCCAGTCTTTCCACATCCTCGCAAGCATTTATTGTCCTCTACTTTTTTGAGTCCTAGTGTGGTGCTGTGGGTTAATGCACCAGACTGCAAATTTGATAACCAATTTCTAAACTGACCACCCCTAGGCACATAACCACCACCATGAAGCCAATACTCTGAGACAAGCATATTCCTTGATCTGAAGAAACTTCCATTCCTTTGGAGCTTTGAACAACTGCATCCATAAACAAAGTTGAGCACATCAAATTGTAGCAATTTACACCTGCACACAATATCAAACATCTCGCTCTTCATTTGGTCAGGTTCCCACCAACTCAACCTAGCCATTCATGCTTAGTTAAATGGGTACCAGCTGCAACCTTGGGAGTTCACACACACCATTTTGCACTTCAGACCAGCTGTTCCCTTCAGTCTTTGAATCCTAGACACAGGATCAGCAGGTCACACAACTCCCTAAACTTTGCATTACCTCTCATCTCTAGTCATGGTGGACCAGGTCACTGGGTACTAAAGGAACATGTCAAAATTCAGCCCATCTCTTCATTTCTGTGCTTTCCCTGCTTTCACTCAACAAGTGGATCAGGTGGTCACTAGTGAGCATACCAGGTTGTGTTGTTGTTGGTTCCCTTTAACTTTTAGTCCTAGTTTTTTTTTTTTTTTTTCTGATGAGCACATACTGTTTCTGCCTCTATACATCCAATAGCAAATTGAAATCCAAAATGCTAGTCATTTTTTTATGCAGGTTTTCCCTCAGAGATAAATCTATTCTCTCAACAGTTCTGGATTGGGTTCAGGTTTTCACTTAAGTCCCTTAATCAACAAATGATTAAAACAAAACATCTGTTTCTTCTGGGAAATTCCTAACCCTTCTTTTAGCATACTCAATCAAGTATAGGATGAGGGTGGGCTTACAAGCTCTCTGTAATCAAGATAGCTATATTCATTCCTATCACATAATTAATTTCTATCTGTTACAATACTAAGTAGGAGACAACCACTCATCTGTCACTTTGTCGTACTGTGGTGGCTTGCATGTTGCTGTGATTCTGGATGCTGTGCCATTGGCATTTTAAATAACTGCAGGATCACCCATGATGGATAGGTTTCAGGTGATCTTCCAGGCTAAGACAAACTAGGAAGAAGGAGAAATGGGCTACTTAAAATACTTAGTCACTGAAAACGTTATGAATAGCAGCGAAACACTGTCAGATAGCACCAGAATACCAAATATTGAAACATGATGAAGAGCACCAGGATATTGTCAGATATATTGCCAGAAAATGAGCACCTCAGGTTGCAGGGAACTCAAAAATACAACTGGGGAAGAGCTGCCTCCTCAAAATAGGGTTGACTGTGATGACACAAATGGAGTAAAGTTTTCATGATCTTCATTTGCTGATGGGGTAAAACTCAAAATGAGGAGAAAAAACTGTAAACATTCTTTAATAATCAGAAAATGGAACACACAAAGTATGAATCTAGAAAAACTGGAAATTGTTAAAAATGAAATGGAACATAAACATTGATATCCTAGACATTAGTGAACTGAAATCGACTGGTATTGCCGATTTTGAATCTGACAATCATATGTTTTACTATGCCAGGAATCACAAATTTAAGAGCAATGGCATTGTATTCATCATCAAAAAGAACATTTCAATATCTATAATGATGTACAATGTCCTCTGTGATAGGTACCTACAAGGAAGAACAGTTAATACCACTATTATTCAAATTTATGCACCAAAATCTAAAGCCAGTGATGATGAAAATGAAGAATTCTATTAATTCCTTCAGTCTGAAATTAATCAAACATGCAATCAAGATGTATTGATAATTACTGGCAATTGGAATGCAAAGGTTGGAAACAAAGAGGAAGGATCAATAGTTGGAAAATATGGCCTTGATGAGAGAAATTATGCTGGAGAACGCATGATAGAATTTTGCAAGATCAATGACTTCTTCATTGCAAATACCTTTTTTAAGGAGTCCTGGTGTGGATGAAGCAGTGGACCGCAAAGTCAGTTTGAACCACAGCATCGGTGGTTCAGATTCATCAGCCATTCTTCGGAAACTCTAT
>NW_006408694.1:4673654-4676569 GCF_000296735.1 Chrysochloris asiatica | reverse complement strand
GAAATGGTTGATGTTCAACCATTTCAAGATCAAAAGCGAAAGATACTGAAGGAAGAAGGTGCATTGAAGTCTTTGCCAAAGAAGAAGGCTCTGGGAACTGAGGAAATATAAACTGAAATCTTTCAACAAACTGATGTGGTACTGAAGGCACTCACTCATCTATGCTAAGAAATTTGGAAGACAGCTCTCTGGCCTACTAATTGGAAAATGTCCATATTTTTGCCCATTCCAAAGATAGGTGATCCAAAGGAATGCATAAATCATCAGACAATATCATTAATATTGCATGTGAGAAAAATTTTGCTAAAAAATCATTAAAAATTGGCTGCAACAATACATTGACAGAGAACTGCCATAGGTTAAGGCCAGATTCAGACAAGAGTGTAAAATGATATCAGATGGATGGTATCAGATGTCAGATGGATTTTGGCTGATAGCAGAGAATACCAGAAAGATAGTTACCTGTACATTATTGATTACTCAAAGGTTTTTGATTATGTGGATCATAACAAATTATGAACAGCATTGTGAAGAATGAGTATTTCAGAACACTTAATTGTGCTCATGAAGAACCTGTACATAGACTGAGGGGCAGTTTTCCAAACAGAACAAGGAGACAATGAATGGTTTAATATTAGGAAAGGTGTGTGCCAGGGTTGTATTGTTTCACCATATTTGTTTAATCTGTATGCTGAACAAATAATTTGAGAAGCTGGATTATATAAAGAAGAATGTGACATCAGGATTGGAGGAAGATTTATTAACAACCTATGATATAACAGCCTATGATATATACAGATGATATAACCTTGCTTGCTGAAAGCGAAAAGGACATAAGATGCTTTCTGATGAAGATCAAAGACAGCAGTTTTTGGTGTAGGTTGCACCTCAATGTAAAGAAAACAAAAATCCTCACCACTGTATCAATAAATAACATTGATATCAATGGAGGAAAGATGGAAGCTTTTGAAGACTCTATATTGCTCAGATCAACCATCAACACTCATGGAAGCAGCAATCAAGAAATTAAATGATGTGCTGCATTAAGCAAATCTGCTTAATGTTCAAGAGCAAAGATGTCAGTTTGAGGACTAAGGTGTGCCTGGCCCAAATCATGGTATTTTCAATGCATGTGAAAGTTGGGTAATGAATAAGGAAGGCCATAGAAGAACTGATGCATTTGAGTTATGGATATGGTTATGAATATTTAAAGTACCATGGACTACCAGAAGAACAAACAAACCTATGTTGGAAGAAGTGCAGCCAGAATGTTCCTTAGAAACCAGAATTGCCTGTCTTTGTCCATCATACTTTGGACATATTATCAAGATGCACCAGTCCCTGGAGAAGTGCATCATGCTTGGTAAAGTGGAGAGTCAGCAAAAAAAAGAAAGACCCCCCAACAAGATGAGTTTGCACAATAACAACAGCAATGGGCTCAAGTGTAGCAACAATTGTAATGTTGGTGCAGAACCAGGCAGTGTTTCGTTCTGTTGTGCATAATGTCACTATGAGTCAGTACCAATTCAATGGCACAAAACAACACCAACTATGTAGGAGAAACATTCAATGTCTAGAGTGACATCACATAAACACATAGCTCTTAGCCCTTTTGAAACACCCAAGTTTAATCTATTCTCCCCCTCAGTACTATCTGTCCATTTTGTTCAGGAACAAAAGATACTTCAGATCAAGAAAACATGCTTGAGTACTAAGTAGATAGGGATGGAAAATTTAGAAATTGGATATCTCAAATGATGGTAGATAAAGGCATGAAGTAGATGGCTTACAAGTTTCCATGGGTGTGCATACAGTTAAAGTGATATGGAAAAAGTTAATCCATCATGTATGAATGGGACAATGGCTAGAAGACTCAGGGGTGGCCTGTAGTATAGCAAATTATCTAATGTTTCTTCTAGCCATAGTCTATAACTTTCACCAAACAACATTTCTGCCAGGCTGGGTCTGGGTAAGAGAAGGTGGGAAAAGATACTGATAGGATGACAATTTAGTTATAGATGTTAGCAGAGTAATTGTGAAAACTTGAAATTCTAGCATGGGTATAAATTTCAAAAACTTTGAAATTCTAGCATGGGTATATATTATATTGCGTATAATATAAATCATCTCACAAGCAGGAAGGGGATTTCACTATCATTAAATAAGAAGCCCTAGGAGGAGAGCGCATCCTTTAGGCCAATGAAATATCTGTACATTGAATGTCCTAACCCAGGGACAGAAAGCTGGACACGAGAGGAGTGTCACAGAAGCAGCAATGGCAAAATCAAGAGCCAGAGCACAAGACAGAACAATACACTTCCCAGTAAAGCTGAGCGACTTTAGGCAGGACACTTGCTTGTAGAGTGGGATGCCTACAGGCATTTAACTGGTGGTGGTGGTGGCAGGGTATGTTTGCTGACTCAGGGAGCTAGGGCCTAGATCCTTCTGGTTGAGGCTTATGATGGAGTGGTGTGTTCTGTGGGCATCTATCAGCAGCCCTAAGAGAATTTTGTAACAATGATCAAGCAAAGAGAGGCATGACTATGGGCATGGCTGAGGAGAGTCTGTCCAGGTGGTAATAACTGCCCCGAGGATTTTCTGACCCTAAATTGTAACCTGTAAATAAACCCCCAATAAACTCCATAACTGTGAGTATTATCTCTGAGTTCTGTGTAGCCATTGCAATGAATGATCAAACCCAACTGAGTAGAGAGGGACATGGGAGCAATGCATGATGCCATAGATAGATAGATAGATAGGTAGGTAGATAGATAGATAGATAGATAGATAGATAGATAGATAGATAGATAGATAGATAGATAGATTTTAAGTTTTTATTGTGAATTATGTGATGGTTTACATGGGCGAACACCAGCTTTAACATTCATCATATCATATATCATTTCATTGCAATG
>NW_006408694.1:4651473-4672969 GCF_000296735.1 Chrysochloris asiatica | reverse complement strand
TCATCGTCATTGAAGCCAGGTCAAGTGGGTACTATCTGCAAGTATGGGTGTTCTTGTGCATCTCTCCTCATTTCATATCAGCTGGATGCTTCACACTCCGCTCTAGTCCTCTGTGGTCATATCACTGTCTCTGGGCTCAGGAGTCCCTGGGTCTTGCCATACTGCTGACCAACCAGGTCTCAACCCAGGTTGACAGGAGTCTATTGAATGTGGTTGAATATAGCTCACAACTTCCTTGCTATTTTCCTCCACTTTCCCTTATCAGTGACCAATGTGGGCACCAGTCAGACCACATGCCTATGATGCCATACTTTTGCAAAATGGTATATCTAGTTCTAACTTTTTAAAAAGTTCATAGTATTTTCTACAATGATTGCACCATTTTGCAATTCCACTAACAGTGTATGAGGATTTTACTCTCTCTACACTCTCACCAGAATTGGTTGCTTTCTGTGTGTATGTGTGTTTAAATAACTTTACTGCTAATGGTGGGGTGAAATGATTTCTCGTTTTTGTACCATTTGCGTTTCTCTAAATGGAGACCTGTCGTTTCACTGTAGGATACACACTGGACTGCTAACCACAGGTTGTGGTTCAAACACACCAGCCATTCCTTGGAAACCCTGTACCAGTTGCTATGAGTCAGAATGGACTCAACAACAACAATAATATGTAATGATCTTGAGCATTTCTTTATGTTTGTTGGCCATCTGAATGTATTATTTGGTGATGTTTCTGTTTATGTCCTCTGCCTATTTTCAAATGGAAAAATTTGTGCTTTTATTGTTGATGGTTTTTTAACATATAAATTTTAGAATTTAGATCCTCATCCAATATATTGTTGCCAATGTTTCCACTGAGACAGTAGGTTATTTTTTAAACTCTTTTGGAAAAATCTTTTGATGCACATAAATACCTAATTTGTAGGAAGGCCCACTTATCTAGTTTATCTTTTGGTGAAATTTGTGTGTGTTTTAGTTATGTTTGATACTATATTAATGCCAGATATTAGGATCCCTACATTTCTTTTATTATCTTTATAGCTTTAGGTTTTACATTTTGGTATTTGATTCATCTTGAATTCTTTTTTGCCTGTGGTGAGAGTTATACATCCTGTTTCATTTTACTGCAAATGGACATTCAATTTTGCCAACGCCTTTTGTTCGAGACTTAAACCGTACATAGGGTCACTATGAGTTGGATTCAACTTGATGGCACTTAACAGTAACAACATCTTCCCTGTTTAATGGCTTTGGCCATTGTCAAAGATCAACTGTTCATAAGGGGATGGATGGCTTTACTTCAGGATTCTCAATCCTTTGTGTCTAGCATTTTACCAGTACTAGGTTGTTGCATCACTTTGGTTGCTATCATGTTGGTTGCTATCAAGTTAATTCAGATTCATAGTGACTCTGTGCACAACAGAACAAAGTACTGCCTGATCCTGGATACATGTCTTCTCATCTTTCATGATATTACAGAAGTTTTATTCCAATAAATCTGACAATTTTCTCAGTGTTTTTTTTTGTTTTGTTTTGTTTTTCTCTTCTTGTTTGGAATTTTGACTACATGCAAATCATTCCTTTTGATAGTGTCCCACACAATTGTTGGACTGTCTTCATTTTTTTTTGTTGTTGTTGTTCTTTTTTCTGATTGTGTCTTTAGCAAATCAAGAGATTTTTGTCTTCTATTAATTCAGTTCTACTCCTTTGTCCTTCCAATGTTTTAACTATTTTGTTAATATGAATCTTTGTATTAATCTTCTGGATTTGTATGTGCTGTTTTCAATTTTCTAAGTTTTCATTGGCCAAAAAAGGGATGGGGAGATGAAGAAAAAAATAGAAAATTTAAAAAGAAAAAAAAAAAAAATAAGAGAGAGGGAAGGATTCATCCCGAATGAGAGAGATAAAAGAGAAAAACATGAAAAAAAAATGTCACACAGTATTGGCGCAAACATTAGCCAGTTAACATGACTATAGTATATTGTGGTCCTTGCTTTACGGGAGCACACACTGCAAAATGTTGAGGGGCAGGGGCAGGCACTGCTGTATGTGGAGGTAGTAGGTGATGGAGTACCTTTCAGCTGGATCAAAAAAAACAAAAAGAGGGAGAGAAGAAGAAAAAAACAAATGGGAGAGGATAATGAGGAAAAAGTAAAAATGCTATTGCAAGTACAAGTGTTAGCTGCCAAACACAACTGCATCAGGAAGTGATGGTGCCCCTAAGGGAATATGCACCACTGCCCATGGAGGTGCGGGGTGTGACTGCTGATCCTGTAGTGGGGTCCTGGCACTCACTCTGCAGGATCAAAAAAGGTGGAATAGGGAAGAGGATGAAAAATAAAAGAAAGGAGAGAAAAACAAGTAGGAGAAGAGGGAAGAACTAAGAACGGAAAAAAAATTAAAGAAAAATGCAACACAGTATTGATGAAAATGATAACCACTAAACATGGAATCCTGGTGTGGTGCTGCCAGCTCATGCACTGGACTGCAATGAACCACCTCAAGGTCGGTGGTTCAAGCTTACCAGCTGCTCATTGGAAACCCTATACAGGATCACTATGAGTTGGAACCGACTCGATGGCACTTAACAACAACAAAACATGGTTTTGTAAGAATGCAGTGTTGTTTCTATGGGAGCTTGCTCTTCTGATCCATGAGGGGCAGGACAGTTACTACTCTACATGTCAGTGACAGAGGTAGAAGGTTGCCCACATCACAGGAGCCAAAATCACAAACAGAAAAAGGGCAAGGGAGGATAAAGGAAAAAAGGAAATGAAAAAAAAAAAAAAAGGAAAGCAGGGTCATAACGAAGAAGAAAGATAAAAAAATAAAAGCAGTGCAGCTGACAGTGGAGGTGGGGTTGACTGGCTGCTGGGTGGGTAGGGGTGAGGGAGCTGCATCTCTGGTCACCATACAGTTGTGAAAAGTAAAGGGAGAGAGATACACCTCTTTGGTTGTCAATCATTGATGTGGGTGCTGGTGAAGTACTGGGCAAGTGAATCTCATTCTCTGATTCGTGTTCTGGTTGGAATGTGGTTTACAAAATTCTAAATGCCCATGCTTTGCAAATTGACATTTTATTACTCCTTATTCAGTGTTTTTGTTCAGTCTCTTTGTCTCAACAGTATTTGATCTATTCTTTGCCCTTTTCTTTGAAGTTCTGGTCTTCAGGATTATTATCTGTATCTATTTGACGTGGTTTCTTGAGTCGTCATTGTTAAGTGGTCTGGATAATGTATGTATCTAGCATGTCATCTTGGATCTTCCACTAACATTGTACATTTTAGATTTATCTCTTTATATGGATGCTTTATTTTATTTTGCTGCCATGTTGAAAATGTACACAGTAGAATAGATACCAATTCAACAATTTCTTCAAGGACAATTCAGTGACATTGATTACATTTGCTGATTAGTGTAACTATTCTCACCATCCATTTTCTGAATTGCTCCCCCTCCATTAACACAAACTCACTGCCACCTAAGACTCCTATCTACATTTTCAAGTTACTGTTGTCAGCTTGATCCCACATGTATAGCTATTTGCGAGATTACAATGTTCCAGGAAGACATTCTCTATGAATTAAGCTAAACTTTTCTTTGATTTAAAGAAATCTACAGGGAATATTTTTGGTTTAAGAAGTTAATTCAACCTCAATGACTCCAGAAAGTCATTTGGGAGTCCATGACAATTTGAAATTCTCCTTCAGAATTTCTCTCATTTGACCAGAATTCTTCTATAAAATCTTTTTTTTTTTTAAATGTTTTATTGTGAATTATGTGATAGTTTACATGGGAGAACATTAGCTTTACATTCATCATATGTATAGTGTTTCATTGTCATGGTTGCAATTCCCTCCATGCATCATCCACCAAACAAAGGGTATACCCCACAAGCTTGCCCCTTGGTCATCGGTACATAGCCCCTCTTCCTCTCTGGGTTTAGAATCCCCAGCCACTCCATCTTTTCATGTCATCGTCTCTGCCTCCATCTCTGTTGTCACTGTTTCTCTGGGTAGGGTCCCATACTCTGCTCTTCTCCCTTGATGGTCCCAGGGACCTTATAGAATATTTTAATCAAAATGTTCAGTAATGATAGCTGGGCATCATCTAGTTTTTTTGGTTTCATGACAAAGGAAGCAGTTGTTCATGGAGGCAATTAGCCACACACTCCATTTCCTCTTGCTTCTGATTTTCCCTTTAGCTTTGTTACTGTAGGTGGATAAAGACTAATTGTGTTTTTGGTGGCCACTTGACTGTAGTGTATTTAAGACCCCAAACTACATACTACAATTGGAAGTACTAAACATGGTATTAAGCTAACTGAAAAGATGTTCCCTGAAACCATGACCCTAAAGCTCTAAGCGGAAAAAAAAAAACAACAACAACTCATGAAATGTTTCACGTTCTTGTTTAAATTTATTCCTAGTTATTTTATTCTCTTTTCTGCAATTGTAAATGTAGTAGTTTCCTACTTTCCCCTTCAGGTTTCTCATGGTTGTGTATACAAACCCATATGATTTTGGTTTGTTGATCTTGTACCCTGCAACTTTGGTAAGTGTCTTCATTAGCTCTATAACACTGGGAATTCTTTGAAGTTTTTATGAATAGGATCATAGCATTCAAGAATATATAATTTTACTTCTTTTCTGATGTGGATACATCAGTTTTTTCTTCTCTTATTGCTCTGGTAGCATTGGGCTGCTAACTGCAAGGCCAGCAATTTGAAGCCACATCTGCTCCATGGGAGAAAGATGAGGCTTTATGCTCCTGAAAAGATTTACAGCCTTGGAAACCCTACAAGGGTCACTGTGAGTTGGAATAGATGATGGTGTGCAGCAGCAACAGCAGCATTGCTCTGGTTAGGATTTCTAACGCAGTATTGAATACAAGCGGCAAAAGCAAGCACCCTTGTTTCATTCCTGATATCAGAGGGAAGTCTTCTGTCTTTCTTCATTAAGTATAATGTTAGATTTTGATTTTTTCTATATGCCCTGAATCATATTGACACACTCTTTTATTCTCATCTTGTTGAGGTTGTTCATAAAGAAAGGCTGTTAGATTTAATCAAATCATTTTTTGCATACGCAGACTTGATCATGTGATTACTTTGTTCTATAGATGGGTTATATTACATTGCTTTAAAAAAAAAAAATATTGCACTGTCTTTGCATTCCTAGAACAAATCCTATGTGTTCATGGTATATGAGTCTTTTAATATGCTGTTGAATTGTTCTCTAATATTTTGTTAGGGAAGTTTGGCCTGTACTTCTCTAGTAGTATCTTTTTTTTTGTTTTGGATCAGTGTTTTGTTTGCTTCATAGAATGAGTTAAGGAGTAACACTTCCTTCTTAGTCTTTTGAAATAATTTAAACAGAATTGATATCAATTCTTGAAATGTTTGGTTGAATTCTCCATTGAAGTCACCTGGTACAGGAATTTTGTTGTTTTTGTTGGGAGTTTTGCTCTTTTCCCTTTGTCAGTCTAGCTAAAGTTTTGTCAATCTGACTGATCATTTCAAAGACCTAACTTCTGGTTTATTGATTCTGTTGTTTGTCTTCATTAAATTTTATTTGTTTAGACTGTTTTTTTCTTGATTCTAGTATGTTTAGGATGGTTTGTTCTCCTCCTTCTAGTTATTTAAGTTGTAGATTTAGGCTATTGATTTAAGATCTTTCTTTTCATCTTTATGCAGGCATTTTTATTTTTTTTTTATTTTTTATGTTTCTCTCCAAATACTGCCTTGACTGCATCCCATAAGTTTTGGTATGTTATGCTTTCACTTTCAATGGACTCTAAGTAATTTGTGTTCTATTTTTATTTCTTCCTTGGCTCACTAATAGTTGAATAGCATGTTTAAAAATATCTATATGCTTGTGTCTTATTAAATATGAATATAATGAAAACAATATGAGATCAAGAAACATTGGGAGGAAAAAAAGATGATTGGTTTATAAAGAGATTATATTCACTACCAAATGAAATAAGAAGAAATATATCTAGCTCTCTAAGCCTAGATTTAAAAATGTTAATTCTATAGATGCTGTATACTTAGATTCTACTGCAGTATATTTTCCTTACTTGTAGAGGTCTATAACAAGCAGTTTGAAAGTTTCTGAAAAATAATGCATGTGATGCAAAGGGAAAATGTTTTAAATTTGTTTTGCAGCAATTGAATCTTTATCTAGCTGAATTACTCAATTGACCTTATTTTTTCAGTTGCTTTTAGGCAGCTCTTAATTTTGTACTTTTTCCACAATTTAAATCATGCCTCATTAAGGGCTTCAAAGATTCCATAACATCTCATAAACACAGAGCTCTTGTACCTTTGATTAGTGGACCCACTTTGTCAAACATATGTATCTATCCATATGTACCTCCTTAATGTGTGTTTGTCAGGAGGGAACAGTCGCTGGAGAAGGATATCATGTTTGGTAAGATGGAGGGTCAGAGAAAAAGAGGAAGACCCCGAAGGAGATGGATTGGCCAGGTGGCAGCATCTATGGACTCAAGTGTGGCAACAGTAGTGAGGTTTGCCCAGGATCGGACATTGTTTCGTTCTGCTGTGCATAGGGTCGCTATGAGTCAGTGCCGGCTCGATGGCACCTAACAACAACAACAACAACAATGTGTGTTTGGAGTCCTGGTGTGGCCCTGTGAGTTAATGCACTGGACTGCAAAGTCATTTGAACTGCAAGGTCTGCAATTCAAACTCACCATCCGCTCCTCAGAAACCCTAATGTTGTTGTTGTTGTTGTTAAGTGCCATTGAGTCGGTACCGACCCATAGTGACCATGAGCTGTAAATCTTTACGGGAGCAGAAAGCCTCATATTTCTCCTTTGGAGCAGCTGGTAGTTTCGAACTGATAACCTTGCGGTTCGCAGCCCGATTCATAACTACTATGCTACCAGAGCTCCTTCGGAAACCCTATACATGGAATCGACTTGATGGCATTTAACAACAACAATGTGTGGTTTGAAGTCCTGGTGTGGTTAAGCACTGGACTGCTAATTGTAAGTCTGCCAGTTTAAACCCATCAGCTGTTCTTTGGAAACTCTACACAGGGTTGTTATGAGTTGGAAAAAACTCAACAAAATTTAACACCACTACCACCATGTGGCACTGTAGGATAAATACTGAACTGGCAACTTCAAATTTGGCAGTGCAAATCCACCAACTGCTCCTTAGAATTCCTATAAAGGGTCTCTATGATTTGAAACTTGCTTGATAGCACTTAACAACAACCACTCATATTGTGGTTCTTAATTGGAAGTGATTTTGACCCACCAGGAGACATTTGCCACCATTCATTTATCAGTTTGTTGTACTGTGGTAGCTTGTGTGTTGCTGTGATACTGGAAAGTATTCTGCGAGTATTTCAAATGTTACCCATGATGAACAGATTTCAGTGAAGCATTCAGATTAAAACAAAATAGTAAGAAAATAAAGGCAAATTTCATTTGAAAAATTAGCCACTGACTATGATATGAATAACAGTGGAACATTGCCTGCTATACTGTCAGAAGATGAGCCCCGCATGTTGGAAGGCACTCAAAATGTAAATGGGAAAAACTATGTCCCCAAAGTAGAGTCAATCTTAATGATGTGGGTGCAGCAAAACCTTTGGAATCTTCATTTACTGATAGAGCATGACTCAGACTGAAAAGAAACAGCTACAAACATCCATTAATAATTGGAGCATGGACTATACAAACCTAGAAAAATTAGAATCATATAAAATGAAATGGAATTCATAGAGATCAATATGCTAGGCATTAGTGAGCTAAATTGACTGGTATTGTCCATTTTGAATTGGACATTCATATGGTTTACTGAAGTGAGAATGACAAGTTGAAGAGCAATGATGCCACATTCATGCCAAAAAGAACATTTCAAGATCTATCTTACAGTATAATGCTGTGATAAGATAATACCCTCCAAAGTAGACAAAGTAAAAAACTCTTATTCAAATGCATGTACCAACCACAAAAGTCATGCACACACCACAAAAAGTTGGAAGATTTCTTCTAACTTCTGTAGCATAAGAGTTATCTAACATGCAATCAAGATGCATTGATAATTACTGCTTATTGGCATGCAAAGGTTGGAAACAAAAAGAAAAGATCAGTAGTTTGAAAATAAGGTCTTAGTGACAGAAGCGATGCTGACAATTGCATGGTAGAGTTTTGTAAGATGCACTACTTATTCATTTCAAATAACTTGTTTTTCTAACATAAACGGTGACTCTATTTGTGAACGTCAATGGATGAAATACACAGAAATAAAATTTTCTACATCTGTGGGGCAATGGAAAAGCTCAGTATCATAAGCCAAAACAAGGCCAGGGGCCAACTCTGGAACAGACCATCAACGACTTATATGAAAGTTCTGGCTGTAGTTGATGATAATCAAAACAATTCCAGGAGAGCAAAAATATGACCTTGAGTGTATCCTACCTAAATTTAGAGATCATCTCAAAAGCAGATTTGATGCATCGGACACTAATGATTTCAGACCCGAAAAGTTGTGGGATGATACCAAGAACATCATACAGGAAGATTAAAAAAAAAAAAAAAAATCATTTTAAAGACATTCAAAAGACAGGAAAGAAAGAAAAGACCAGAATCGATGTCAGAAGAGATTCTGAAACTTGCTGAATGAAGGATACTATGAAGTAAAACAGCTCAACAGAAAATTTCAAAGGACAGCTCAGGAAGACAAAGTCAAATATTATAATCAAACGTGCACAGGTCTGCAGTTAGAAAACCAAAAGGAAAGAGCATGCTTAACATTTGTCAAGCTGAAAGAAGTGAAGAAAAATTCAAGCCTCAAGTTACAATATGAATGATTCTATAGGTAAAATATTGAGTGCTACTGGAAGCATATAAAAAATATAGAATATACAGAGTCTCTGTACCAAAAATAATTGGTCAATATTCTACAATTTCAAGAGGAAGTTATGATTAAGGACTGATGGTACTGAAAGAAGAAGTTCAATCTGTATTGAAGGCATTGGTTAGAATCAAGACTCCAGAGTTGATGGAATACCAACGGAAATGCTTCAACAAACATGCAGTGCTGGGGTAGTCACTCATCTATGCAAAGAAATTCAGAAGAAAGCTATCTGACAAACCAACTAGAAGAGATACATATTCAAAGAAAGATGATCCAACAGAAAGTGGAAATTATCAAGCAATATCATTAAAATCACATGCAAATAAAGTTTTGCTGAAGTTATTTAAAAATAGGTGTAGGAATAAATCAACAGGGATCTGCCACTCAAGCTGGATTCAGAAGAAGACATGGAATGAGGGATGCCATTGCTGATATCAGATGGATCTTGGCTGAAAGCAGAAAATACCAGAAATATATTTACCTCTTTTTTATTGCGTATGCATAGGCATTTGACTGTGTGGGTCATAACAACTATGGGCAATATTACAATGAATAGGAATTCCAGAACACTTTCTTGTGCTAATGAGGAACCTGTACATAGACCAAAAGGCAGTCATCCAAAAGAACAAGGGGATATTGAGTGGTTTGTATCTTTTCATTATACTTACTCAATTTGTATGCTGAGCAAATGGTCAGAGAAACTGATTATATGAAGAAGAATGTGACATCATAATTGGCGGAAGACTCACTAATAACCTGTGATATACATATGGCACAACCTTGCTGAAAGCAAAGAGGACTTGAAATATTTGTTGATAAAGATAAAAGACTACAGCCTTTATTCTGGTTTATACCTCAATGTGAAGAAAGCAAAAAAATCCTCACAATCGACCAATAAATGAGATTATGATAAGCAGAGAAAGGATTGAAGTTGTCAAAGACTTCATTCTACTTGGTTCTACAAATATCATCCATGGAAACAGTATTGAATAAATCTAATGATGTATTGCATTGGGCAAATCTACTGCAAATGATCATTTAAAAATATTCAAGAGCAAAGAGATCAGTTTGAGGACTAAGTTGTTTCTGACTCAAGCTATGCTATTTTAAGTCATCTCTTGAGCATACAAAAGCTGAACAATGAATAAGGAAGGTTGGAGAAGAGTTATGCATTTGAGTTATGGTGGTGGTGAATATTATGGATTGCCAGAGAAGCGAACACATCTTCCTTGAAGAAATATAGCCAGATTACTCCTTAGAAGTGAGAATAGCTAAAGCTGGTCTCATGTACTTTGGACATGTTATCAGGAGGGATTAATCCTTGGAGAAGGACACCATGTTTGATAAAGTAAAGGATTAACAAAATGAGGCAGACCTTCAACAAGATGGATTAACACAGTGGCTGTAACAATGTGTTTAAATATAACAATAATTGTGAGGGTGGTTCAGGATCAGGCCGTGTCTCATTCAGTTTTATATAGAGTGGATATGAGTCAGAAATTACTTGATGGCACCTAACAACAATATCAAGGGATATTTGACAATGTCTGGAGATATTTTTTGTTGTCACAAATGGGAAATGCCACTGATGTTTAATGGATATAGACCAGGGATGCTGTTAAATTTCCTACAGTGCATAGAACTGCCTTCGTGCAAAGTAGTATATGGTCCACAATGCTAGTAGTATGTAAGCTGAAAATTGTCTGTCTATCTGTCGATCTATCAATCTATCTATCTATCTTGTTAAATTATATTGAATATAGTAAAGCAAACAAACAATAGTGAGTTATATAGGTGATAGGAGACTAATGTGTCTTATTGTTCAGAAAAATCAGTTGGACTTTTAAATTTTACTTGATTTTGGAAAGCTAATGGTACCTTTGTCAACCCTAGGGCATTACATGAATCTGTAAAGATAGGACATGACTGCATTTTCTATGTATCTTGGGATGTTTATCTTGTAAGCTGGTTAGAAACTTGCACTGGTAAGACATGTACCTGGGTATTTCTGAAAGCCAAATATAAATTGGTTTCTATTAAGTTCCATAAATGTTCCAAAAGTTCCAAAATGTCCAAAAGTTCCAAAATGTTCTCTTAGAAATTATCTTTTAACTCAATTTGCTTCCTTTTTCATGTTACTTCAAAAACCAATGCCACCAAATAAATAAATAAATGAGAAGACAAAGCTCTTCCTTTCCATAGAATAAGAATTATTATGTATAGCAAGGATGAGAAAAGTAGAAAGTGATCATTAGAACAACCTCATAATAACTTCTGCAGGCAAGATTTACCAATGAATGCTAAACTTATTGAATTAAAGTTTGCAGAGAAATTGAGGATTTGACTAGTTTCAAGGTATCTCCCCCATATTACACATAACCACCACCGCCATATTTAACTTGGAGTCCTGGTGTGGCACTATAGATTGGTTAACACTCTGGACTGAAAAGTCGGTTAGAATATAGCAAAATTAGCAGTTCAAGCTCACCAGCTGCTCCCCAGAAACTCTAAACAGGGTCACTATGGGTCAGAATCGACTTGACAGCACTTAACAACAACAACCCCCATATTAACATTGGTACAACACTACTAGCTAAACTACAGATTTTATTTCACTATTTTCCCACTAATCTCTTTTCCTGTTCCAGAAACTAATGCAGGGTCCCATGTTACATTTAATAGTCTCTTCCATTTTGTGACAGTTCTTGTCTTTCAAGATGACACTTTTTAAGAGAGCTAACTCATCAGCTATTTTGTAGAATGTTCCTCAATTTGGATATGTGTGATGTTTTCTATAATCAGATTGAGGTTATGTGGTAGCTTCGGCACTGGGCTACCAACCACAAGACCATCAATTCAAACCCACCAGCTGCTCCTTGTAAACCCTATACAGAATTGCTCTAAGTCAAAACTGACTTGACAGCACTTAACAACAACAATTTATGACAAGGAAGTGATTTGCGCCCTTCTTGATGTATTATATCAAGAGGCACATGATATGTCTTTTTACTGGTGATGTTAGCTTGGATCACATGACTAAGGTGGTATCTGCTGATCTCTCCACTTTTCATAATCTCATAAGGTTGGAATTAAAGTGTCGATTGTGTTGTAATTTAGAGAATTATATTCTCTTCAAGCCTATTCAGATTGATGGCAGGATTCATTTCATTAAGTCTTCAGGTTGGGTCTCTCTTTCTTGCTAACTGAAAACCAGTGCTATTTTGTCGTCTCGACAACATGGAAGTATGCTCCCTTATGGCCTACAAGAGAATCTCTCTCACTTAAATCACTCCAACATTTTTGAGGCCCCATTTCCTTAGGCCAAGGAGCTATGGTAGCGTAGTGGTTATGAATCGGGCTGCGAACCGCAAGATCAGCAGTTCAAAACTATCAGTTATTCCGTGGGAGAAAGATGAGGCTTTCTGCTCCCATAGAAATTTACAGCCTTGGAAACCCTGTGCAGACTGCTATGAGTCAGAACTAACTCCACTGCACATAACAACAACAACATTTCCTTAGGCCAGGTCTATCCATGAGAATCTCTCCTATGGCTAACTCAAAATCAGCAAATTGGGCCCTTAATTAAGTATGTAAAATACCTTCTGTCATAGAAAATACCATAATAACAGAAATAACCCTGGTGTGGCACAGTAGGACAAGCACTGGACTGTTAACCACAAGGTCAGCTGTTCAATTCCACCAACGGTTTCTTGGAAATGCTATACAGGGTCACTATGAGACAGCACTCAACAACAACATATACAGAAATTCTGCCCACATCCAAGGAAAAGCCAAACTATAGAAGTAAGCAAATTATTGATCTGTATCTATATCTGTAACTGTATTGCTCTCTCTTTCTATCATCTATCTACCTATCATCTATGTATTTATCTATCATCTATCTTTTATATACCATCTAGCTATCTAGTTCATCTACCAATTTATTTATATTTTAATAATCTAGCTTTAAAATATTTCTTTAAATAAAAGTTTTATTGAGATGTTATTCATATACCATACAATCTATATGTTGTTGTTGTTATAACTGTTGTTGTTAAGTGACATCCAGTTGGTTCTCACACACCGTGACACTGTACAGGATTTCAGATGAACGGCTGGTGGGATTGAACTTCTGACCTGTGGTAGAAGTCTAGTGCTTATTCAACAGCACTGCACTAGGACTTCAATTTATATATTTGTGTTTGTAACTGGACAGTTTTTAGCATAATCACAGAGTTGTACAACCAATATATCAGACAATTTTAGAATTTTTATGAGAAAATCTCATAGTCTTATCTCCCATATCCCCTACTTTCATGAACCCTGTTGCTGTTGTTAAGTGCTGTCAAGTCGATTCTAACCCATAGCGACCCTGTACAGGGTTTCTGAAGCTGTAAATCTTTACGGGAGCAGAAAGCCTCATCTTCCTTCCATGGAACAGCTGGTAGTTTCGAACTGCTGACCTTAAGGTTTGCAGCCCAATTTGTAACCACTACACTACCAGAGGCAATCACAAATCAGCTTTCAGTCTCTATAGAGATACTGATTCTAGACATTTCACATGAACAGAATCATATAATATGGGGTCTTTTCTGATTGACTTCTTTTATCATGATGTTTTCAAGGTTCAACAATGTTTTAGCATGTATCAGTATTGCATTCATTTTCATTGCTTAAAAATAGTTAATTATATGAATATAAAAGGTCAAGGTCTCCAAATATTTTGAAAAGGTCAAAGACTATATAGCCTTGGGTATGGATTGTACCTCAATGTAAAGAAAACAAAAATCCTCACAAATGGACCAATAAATGATAAATTGAGAAAAAAAAATGAAGTTGTCAAAGACTTCATCTTACTTGAATCCAAAATAAACACTCATGGAAGCAGCAGTCATGAAATCAAATAACATAGTGCATTAGGCAAATCAGTTGCAAAAATACTCTTTAAAGTGTTAAACACTTTGAGGAGGAGGGTGCACCAGTTCCAAGGCATGGTAATTCCAATCATTTCATATGTATGTGAAAGTTGAACAATGAATAAGGAAGGCTGTAAAAGAATTGACATGCATTTGAATTATGGTGTTGGAGAAGAATCTTAAAAGTACTATAGGCTGCCTGGTGGTGGTGGTTATATGCCGTAGAGTCAATTCTGACTCATAGCGACCCTGTATAGGGTTTCTGAGGCTGTAAATCTTTATGGGAGCAGAATGCCTCATCTTTCCTCTGCGGAACAGCTGGTAGTTTCAAACTGCAGACCTTTCAGTTTTCAGCTCGATTCATAACCACTACGCTACCAGAGCTCCTTATAGGCGAGTCTGCCTGAAGAACCAACAAATCTGTCTTTAAAAAAGTGCATTCAGAAAGCTTCTTAGAAGCTATGATGGTGAGACTTGGTCTCTCATTTTTCAGATATGTTATCATGAGAGTTAAGTTTCTGAAGGACATCATGGTTGGTAGACTAGAGGGACAGTGAAAAAGAGGAGGACCCTTAATTAGATGGACTGACACAGTGGCAGCAACAATGGGCTAAAACACAACAGCAATTGTGAGGATGGTGCAGGACCAGGCACCATTTTGTGCATAGAGTCACTATGCGTTGGAAACAACTTGACAGTTCCTAACAGCAGGACATTTACCTGTTCATCACTGGCATACGGATTATTCCACCTTTTGACAATTATGCATAATGCTGCTATGAATATTCATGTACAGAGTTTTGTTTGATTTCTCCTGATAGATATCTAGGAATAGAATTGTTGGGCCATATGGTAATTCTATTTAAGCACCTGAGAAACTGCTAGACTACTTTCCGAAGTAATTGTGCCACTTTACATTTTTGTTAGCAATGTAGTAGAGAGAGATTTTTTAATTGAATTACCTCTCAATTCCTGTTATTATCTGTCTTTTTTATTGTAGCCATCCTAGTATTGATGACCCCACACTGCTCTCAGTTTGTCATACTTTGGTGGTTTGCATGTATCTGTGAAACTGGAAGCTATACCACTGGTGTTTCAAATACCAGCAGGGTTACCCATTGTGGACAGGTGTCAGCAGAGCTTCCACAGTTAGAACAGATTAGGAATAAGGAAAAGTTTGTTCTCTTCTGAGGGATTAGTCTAGGAATAGTTTATGAATAGCCGTGAAGTTCTGTCTGATATACTTCCAGAAGATGAGCCCATCAGGTTTGGAGGACATTCAAAATATGATTCAGGAAGAGCTGCCTCCTCAAAGTAGGTGGTGGTGGTGGTGATGTGCTGTGGAGTCATTTCCGACTCATAGCAACCTTGCGTAGGGTTTCAGAGGCTGTAAATCTTTACGGGAGCAGAAAGCCTCATCTTTCTCCCATGGAATGTCTGCTAGTATTGAACTGCTGACCTTGAGGTTAGCAGCCTGACTTATAACCACTACACTACCAGAGCTCCTGAAAGTAGAATCGACATTAATGACATGAATGGAGAAAACCTTTCAGGATCTTCATTTTTTTGGGGGGCACAACTCAAAATAAGAAACTGCTTGAAATATCCATTAATAATTGGAAAGTAGAATGTACAAAGTATGGATCTAGGAAAATTGGAGTCAGTCAAAAATGAAATAGAACAAATAAAGATCATATTCTTGGAATTTTGAATTAGACAAATTAGCATGGTTTACTATGCTAAATTCAAGAGAAATGGTGTTGCATTTATTATTAAAAAGAACATTTCAAGATCTGTCTTGAAATACAGTACTATTTTTGATAGGATGATATCTATATGTTAACAGTTAATACCTCTATTATTCAAATTTGTGTACCAACTGCAAAAGCAGATTATGAAGAAATTGAATTTTACCAACTTCTTCAGTCTGAAATTTTGCTTTGTATTTATTAATTTGTTGTCTTAAAATTTTCATTGTGAATTGAGTAAAGGTTTACAGACAAGATCATTAGCTTTCCTTTCAACAAATCATACATTTTGTTTAACCTGAATGATTACAATCCCCTCCAGGCAATAACAGTTTTCCCACTTTCTCTTTGTGGTTCCTATATTTATTTCATCCACCTTTCTAGCCCTTCTCAATTTTGTCCTTAGAAAAATGTTGCCCTTTAAAAATATTTGTTCTCATTTAGTAGTTCTGCAAATATACACCCTGTAGCCCAAATACCAATTGTTGTAGGTTCCGACTCATAGCGACCCTGTATAGGGTTTCCGAGGAGGCGCTGGTGCGCTTAAATTGCCAATTTTGTGGTTCAAACTGACGTTGCAGTCCAATTTATTAACCCACAGTGCCACACCAGGATAATGCCTCTCTCCAAGAAAGAGTTCTGGTGCACTGTACGAGAATGTCACGAGTACTAAATCCAAATTTGCTAAAAGCTTCAAAATTGATTTGAATAATCAGGTAAAATCCATATCAACATTTTTTACTCTTCCTCACACAGGACGTTAGCCCATAGCTAAAATATTGTTGTTGTTTGTTGTTGTTGGTGGTGATTGTTGTTGTTGGTTGTAGTTTAGTGCCGTGGAGTCGGTTCCGACTCATAGCAACCCTATATAGGGGTCTGGGAAGTGGCTGGTGAATTTGACCCTTACAGTTCAAACCGACCTTGCGGTACAGCACATTAAAACCACAGGGCCACACCAGGACTCTGGATTCTTATTGGTGGTTGTTATGTGCCGTGGAGTCGGTTCCGACCCATAGCGACCCTGTACAGGGTTTCCGAGGTTGCAAATCTTTACCGGAACAGAAAGCCTCATCTTTCTCCCGCAGAACAGCTGGTAGTTACGAACCGCTGACATTAAGGTTCACAGCCTGATTAGTAACCACTACATTACCAGATTCTGACTATTATTGGTGGTGGTTTTGTGCCATGGAGTCGGTTTCGACTCATAAGGACCTTGTATAGGGTTTCTGAGGCTGCAAATTTTACAGGAGCAGAAAGCCTCATCTTTCTCCCGCAGAACAGCTGGTAGTTACGAACCGCTGACATTAAGGTTCACAGCCTGATTAGTAACCACTACATTACCAGATTCTGACTATTATTGGTGGTGGTTTTGTGCCATGGAGTCGGTTTCGACTCATAAGGACCTTGTATAGGGTTTCTGAGGCTGCAAATTTTACAGGAGCAGAAAGCCTCATCTTTCTCCTGTGGAATGTCTGGTAGTTTCAAACTGCTGCCCTTGAGGTTAGCAGTCCAACTCGTAACCACTATGCTACCAGAGCTTCTTTAACACCCAGTTAGCTTGCAGGTAGTATCCGGATTATCTGATACAACAGTGATTTAACTGAACAGGCTTCTTGTTGACTTTAGAAGGTGTGTGAAACTTAATTATGTGCCAGAGGTCATGCTCGCTGTAGTCAAAGTGAAGACACACTTCCCTGTCAGCGTAAGATGGAAACATTGTCTGAAGAGAGTTGATGTTTGGAGGCTTATCCTCTGAAAGCAAGGCAATTTCTGTGCATGCTGATGTTGAAATTCCAGTTCCTTTTATTTGTCTTTATTCTTTCCCATCTTTCTTCTTGTAGACATGACTGTAAGTGCCTCGCCTAACTTTGCAGTCCTCCGATTCAAACAGGTTCGAGATCTATTCGAGTTCATTGCTCAGCTTGACTTTGAAGTCATAGACTATTGTCTAAATCCATGTTTTTTCACATTTTGTTATACTTGTTTGTCAGATTCAAAATGGCCAATGCCTGTCTATTTTAGCTCATTAATGCCTAGGTTATCCATCTTTATGGTGTTTATTTCATTTTTTGACAACTTAAAATTTTGCTAGATTCATACTTTGCACATTCATTCCATGTTCCAATTATTAATGGATATGTGCAGCTGTTTATCCTCATTTTAAAGTGTGCCCCATCAGCAAATGAAGATCCTGAAAGCTTTACTTAATTCACATCATCACAGTCAACTCTACTTTGAGGAGGTAGCTCTTCCCCTGTCATATTTTGAGTGACTTCCAACCTGAGGGGCTCATCATCTTCCAGCACTGTTTCTGACAATGTTCTGGTGCTATTCATATTAATATCCCATTGTTGTTGATGTTAAGTGCCATCTAGTCAATTCCAACCCATAGCAACACTCTATAGGGTTCTCAAGGAGCAGCTGGTGAGCTTGAACTGCCAACCTTGTGATTCAAACCACTTTTCAGTTTAGTGCATTAACCCACAGAGCCATACCAGGACTCATATTCTAGTGTTATCTAACAGTGTTCTACTGATATTCATATGGTTTCCAATGACTACAGATTCAGAAGTAATCTGCCACTCCTTCTTCCTAATTTGTCTTAGTCTGGAAGCTCAGCTGAAACCTGTCCACCATGGGTGACCTTGCTGGTATTTAAAATACTGGTGGCACAGCCTTCAACATCACAGCAACATGTAAGCCAGCATAGTGTGACAGACAGAAAGGGGGGCTAGAGTAATACTGAATGATTTATAATCTGTAAAGATGTGCATCAGGGTGTATTCTTTCATCAAATTGATTCAATCTGTATGCTGAGCAAATAATCTGAGAAGTTGGTCTATATGCACAAAAGCATGGCATCAAGATTGGACAAAGATTTATTAAGATACTGAGATATGCAGATGCTTCAACCTTGCTTGATGAAATTGAAGCAAACTTGAAGTACTTGCTGATGAAGATCAAAGATTACAGCCTTCAGTATGAATACAACTCTGCATAAAGGAAACAGAACTCTTCACAACTGGACCAATGAACAACATCATGATAAATGGAAAAAAGATTGATGGTGTTAAGGATTTCATTTTACTTGAACCCACAATCAATGCTAGGAAGCAGTAGTCCAGAAATCAAATACCATAATGCTTTGGGAAAATCTGTTGCAAAAGTTATTTTTGAAGTGTTACATACAGCAAAGATGTCACTTTGAGGACTAATACATGTCTTTCCCAAGTTGTGGTCTTTTCAAATGTATGATATGCATATGAAAGCTGGACAAAGAATAATAGGAATTATTACTTATAAGTTACGGTGTTGGTGAAGAGTATTGAAAATACCATGGACTGGCAGAACTAAAAACAAATCTGTCTTGGAAGACTACAGCCACAATAATGCTCCTTAGGTGTGATAATGGTGACACTTTATATTTTACACTTGGACATTTTATCAATACAGCCCAGTCCCTGAAGAAGGACTTCATGCTTGGCAATATAGAGGGTCAGTCCAGGAATGTGCTGAAGCACATGGAAGGCAAAATTATGAAAACTTTTTAGAAATTATCAAATCCCTTCAGGGACTGAGTTGCTGGGCCTGGGGTCTCAGTATCACAGCTTTTGGTAACATCATGGTCAGTTGGCATAACATAGTCCACAAACACAATCTTCTACATCCTTCTTTGGTGAGTAGCAACTAGGATCTTTAAAGTACATGGATGGCTAACTAAGGTTCAACTATTGTTCTCTCCTTGTCTGAAGGAAAGAAGAGTTATTAGTATTGAAGATGCTTGAAAACCATTGTTGTTGTTGTTAAGTGCTGTCGAGTCGGTTCCGACCCATAGCGACCCTGTACAGGGTTTCCGAGGGTGTAAATCTTTACGGGAGTAGAAAGCCTCATCTTTCTCCCGCGGAGCGGCTGGTAGTTTCGAACTGCTGACCTTAAGGTTCACAGCCCGATTCGTAACCACTACGCTACCAGAGCTCCTTTGAAAACCATTAGTCCAGTGGAATTTTAATCTCCATAATCCTGATACCAGAAGAACTAGAGTGTCCAGCTACCACTACCAACAACTTTAAAAGGGATCATATTAGAAGGTCTTGGATACAGTGGGAGAAAATGTGGAACAAAACTAAAAATCATAAAAAAAAAAAAAATAAATAAATCATCAGGCTTGCTGGTCAGGCAGAGACTGGTGGAACCCTGAGATTATAGCCCTTCAAATTTGGAACTGAACTCACCACCATTGTTCAATTTTCAGCCAAGCAATAGATAGTTATATAGGAGGGACATCAATGCTAGTGAAGTACAATATCATAGAATGGCTGACCATTTGAGCCAAAAAAGACAGCATTTATCTAAGTACAGAAATCAGAAGGGTGGGAAAAAGGAAGAATAGGAACAAGAAACACAGGGAGAAAGTTGGATAAATGATATTACATTGAGGGGATTTCAATCAAAATGAAAGAAACGTATGATATTTTAAAATAGAAAATTGACGATCTGATCTGTAAACCTTCACATAATTTACACACGTACGAAAAGAGAGTAGAGAGTCAATGAAAAATATGAAGATTCCAATGAGATGGATCGCAACAATGGGCTCATAGCAATTGTGAGGATGGCACAAGATCAATGTTTAGTTCTCTTGTGCATTCAGTCACTATAAATCAGTTGACACAATGACACCCTACTAACAATAATAAGTATAGCTGTACAGTGATATTTCATTGTGATTTTTATTTATGTTTCTGTTATACTTAATGATGTTAAGCATGTTTTTATGTGTTTATTGGTCATTTGTATATACTCTTTGCACGAATGTTTATTTCAATCCTGCAGTATAATGAATTATTTAATAGGTCTTTTTAATTTCCACCAAATGACTTCTTCCTGGTGGGTCTATGTAAGAGAAAATTGGGGAAGGCGCTGATAGGATTATATGGTTAAGTTGTGAATGACTGTTAACAGAGTTAATTATGATTATAAAAACTTGGAGAGCAAAAGAACGTTTTGGCCATTTTTGCCATCCTGCTGGGTATAAAATGAGCTGTCCTTTGCTAGACTAACCATGCCCACCTTCATGTGACTTGATTCTCTAGCTTTATAAAGTTTTGTGAATAAATAGCCTTATTTGACACGAGTGAGGAAAATCCTCTAGACTGATATCTGAACTGACGATTTGGAATTTGCCAGCCAACAAATATGTGAGTTCTTTCCTTGACAGCCTGTGAGTTCTATGAAATGTCCAAACCTTGGGACATGGGAAAAAGTATTGTGGGAGGAGTAATGGTTGATATCAGGGAATATGAGGTGGTATAATATCACTTTGAAAACTCAAAACATTTGAGATGTCTTTAACCTCAACCTCATAAGGACCAGCTTTGCGCTTATCCTTCTAAATGACATTATTGTTGCAGATCCTTTCTGCTTTTTACATTTATTTTTTCAGTTTAATATTAAATTGTAGGAGTTCTTTATATATTCTAGCCCCAAATCTTTTATCATATGAGCAACTGATGAGCCATTTCAGTTAAAGATTGCTTTTCCATTTCTGTGAAGGAAGCTGTTATACTGTAGGCAGATGATATTGAGCTTCTCCATAGTTTCTTCCAACAGATGTAGTCAATTTGACTCTTGGGTATTCCATCTGATGAAAGTTGGTCACATGTATATTCTTCTCCATTTATGTTGTCTAAAAAATGTATTTGCAATGAATAAGTTGATCTTGCAAACTTCTATCATGTGATCTCCAGAATCATTACTTTCTCCAAGGCCGTATATTTGATCCTTCCTCTTTGTTTCCAGCGTTCACATTTCAACTACCAGTAATTATCAATGCATATGGATTGTATGTTTGATCAATTTCAGACTGAAGAAGTTGTATAATTCTCTGTATAATTCTTTCATTTAAGCACTGGCTTTAGTGGTTGGTGTTAAATT
>NW_006408694.1:4644564-4650381 GCF_000296735.1 Chrysochloris asiatica | reverse complement strand
CATTTGAGTTATGGTGTTGGAGAACAGTACTGAATGTACCACGGATTGCCAGAAGAACCAACAAATCTGTGTGAAAAGAAGTACAACCAGAATGCTCCTTAAAAGTCAGGATAACCAGACTTCATCTTTCATACTTCTGACATGTTATCAGGAGGGACCAATCCCTGGAGGACCTCATTCTTGGTAAAGTGGAAGATTAGCAAAATAGAGGAAGACTCCTTATGAGATTAATTGGCACAGTGGCAGCCACAATGGGATCATGCATAACAATTGCTATGAGTCGAAAATGATTTGTCAACACCTAAGAACAGCAAACACATATGACAGACAATGAATAAGGAAGACTTGAAAAGCACTGATGCATTAGAATTATGATGTTGGTCAAGAATATTGAAAGTGCCATAGATGGCCAGAAGAACTAACAAATAGGTTTTGTAAGATGTACAACCTGATTGCTCCTTAGAAGTGACATTGGCTCTCCTACTTTGGACATGTTGTCAGGAAGGACCACTACCTGAAGAAGGACATCACATTTGGTAAAATGGAGACTTAGTGAAAAAGAAGACTCCCAGTGAGAGACAAATTGATGTAGTAACAACAATAATGGGCTCAAACATAACTACAATTTTGAAGATGATGAAGGTTCGGGCATGAGTCAGTTATGAGTAGCACCCTACTTGCTGGAACTTTATAATAACAATACAACAGGCAGTGTTGTTCTTCAATATCTTAAAATGTTATTTTTTTAACCTATAAAATAAATTCATACCCATAGACAATTACAATGAATGTAAATGATTAAACTCACCAATCTAGAGACAGAGAGTAGCACAAGTGATCAGAAAACAAGACACATCAAAATACTGTCTACAAGAGACACACATTAGACACAAAGACTAAAATGGATTAAAAGACAAAGGACAGAATAAAATATGTCCTACAAATATCAGTCCAAAAAGAACAGGAATGACAATATTAATTTTTGATAAAATATGTTTTAAGACAAAAACTATCATAAAAGCCAAGAAAGGGCATTACATATGATTAAAATGTCAATTGAATACGAGGAATTATCTGTAACATCAGTGTACCAAGTCAAAGACTCTCAGAAATGATATAACTAACTTTAATAGAATTGAATAGAGATGTAGACAACTCTGCAATAATAGCTGTTGTTGTTATGTGCCGTGGAGTTGGTTCTGACTCATATCGACCCTGTACAGGGTTTCCGAGACTGTAAATCTTTAAAGGAGCAGAAAGCCTCATCTTTCTACCACAGAACAACTGGTAGTTTCGAACTGCTGACCATGAGATTCGCAGCCCGACTCGTAACCACTACACTACCAGAGCTCCTTCAATAATAGTTGTTGTTGTTGTTAATTGCCTTTGAGTCGGTCCTGACCCATAGCGACCCTGCATAGGGTGGTTTCCAAGGAATGACTGGTGAGCTTGAACCACCGAGCTTGTAGTTCAAACGGCTTTGCAGTCTGGCGCATTAACTCACAGTGCCACATCAATAATAGTAGGGGAGTTTAATATATCACTTAGATGAAAGCTAGAATAACTTGGAAAAAATCAACAAAGATAAAGAAAAACAGCACAATCTGCCAACATGACCTTATAGATTTTACAGAACGCTCCTCCAAACAACAGTACAATACATATTATATTCCATTGCATATGTAATATTTTTCATAATTGACAACATTTTAGGAGAAAAAGCAAGCCTCAATAAATTTAAAATACTACAAAGTATCTTCTCAGATCACATTGTTATAAAATTAGAAATAAACAATTGTAAAAAAAAAATTAACTGGAAACTGAGTAACACTGTGCTTAAAGAATACCAATTAAAACAAAAAATAAAAAATGAAATAAAAAATATCCTGAATCAAATAAGAATGAAAACACACCATACCAAATGTTTAGAATATAACAAAATCAGTGCTTATAGGGTGATTTTTAGCAGAAAATGTAGACATTAAAAAAAGAAAGAACCAAAATTAATAGCTTAATGCAACATTTCCAACAATTAGAAAAAGAGCAACGAAATAAGTCTAAAGTTGTCATTAAAACATAGATAATAAAAACTGAATGTATTCCCCTTATGAAAGGGAACTATATAAGGATCACGTCTCCTATTCAATATTGTGCTGGAAGTCTTAGCCAGAACTGTAAGACAAGAAAGGAAAATAAAAATCATCCATATTGGCAAAGAAGGAGTAAACTGTCACTATTTACAGATGATATAATCCTTTGCATAGACAATCCCTGAGATTTAGCGAGAAAACTACTGGAACTAAATGAAAGTATCAGTAAAGTGTCAGGGTATAAGATCAACATCCAAATATTCAACAGATATATTTACACTAACAAGGAGAACTCTGAAAAAGAAATTATGAAAACAATTCTGTCTTAATTATCAAATTCTGCTGTAACAGAAATACCACAAGTGGATGGCTTTAAGAAACAGAAATTTATTCTCTCACATGGCAGGACAGAAATTCAAATTCAGAGCACCAGTTTTGGAGAAAGTCCCCTTTCTCCTTTTAGCATCTGTAGGTCCAGCATTCCTTAGAGATTTCCACGTATCTTAGCATTCAATCTTTCCAAAGATCTAAGAGCTTCACAGTGCAGGGACCTCAGGTCCAAAGGACATACTCCACTCCCAGCATATTTTCTTGGTTGTAGCAGGTCTTTTTCTCTCTGTTCATGCATTTCTCCTTTAATTTCTGGTAAGATACCTGTTGCATTCCATACCGTTTGAAATCTCCCATACATTGGATCAGGTTGTGTATCCCATCCTTAATCCTTTCATTAGTTTATCACATCAGGTCACATCATGGAAGATCATTACATAACTGCCAAATCACAGAGAATTATGGGGCTGCCAAGCTGACACATATTTTGGTGGGGGCACAATTCAATTTATAACAAATATCATTTAGTTACCACCCCAAAGACTAATTACTTAGAAAAACTCTGATCAGAGAAACAAAATACCTATACAAAGAAAACTACAAAACACTACTACAAGAATACAAAAGGTATCTACATAATGGAAAAATATACCGTGTTCATGGATATGAACACTTACCAATGGTGAAAATGTGAATACTATCTACAGATACAATACAACCCTGATACAGATCACAACATAATTTTTTTTTTAAATGATGGGAACACTAATGAACAACCTGGTAAGGGAATGAATGTGGCTTTGGATAAGCAAAGCACAACAAAATAACAAAATAGAAGACCTCCACATGTCTTAAACTCAATATCTATCACACATGTGTCTAAGAAGTAAAAACAGCCTGGTACTGGTACAATGACAGACATATAGAACAATGGTACAGAATTGAGAACACAGAAGTAGATCTACTTGCTATGGACAGCTGATCTTTGACAAAGGACCAAAATGAATTAAATGTAGAAGAGATAGCACTGTTAACAAATGGTGTTGGCACAACTGGATATCCATTTACAAAATACAAAACAGTAGTCATATTTCACACTGTACAAAATGAACTCATATAAAAATGAACTCAAGATGGGTCAAAGACCTAAATGTAAAACTTAAAACTATCTGAGCAATCAATGAAAAAACGGGAGAAATGGAGGCTTTAGTATATGGCACATGCACATTGTCAAACTTAACAGGAAACACACAAACAAAAGAAGACAAAGTAGAAGACTGAGATCGCCTACAAATTAGACAGTTAATGTGCAGCAATAGATTTCATCAAATGAAATCTAGGGAAAAAAATTTTGCCAAGACATGTCAAACAAAGGAATAATTTTTAAAACTTATAGAAAACTTCAATACCTCAATAACAAAAAAAGACAAATATTTCAATTTAAAAAATGGGCAAAGAACATGAACAGATATTTCATCAGAAAAGACATTCAGGAGACTGCAACTACATGAAGAAATGCTTGTAGTCATTAGCCATTGTAGAGACGTAAATCAAAATAATGATGAGATATCATTTTGCCTCAGTGTTAACAGTAATTTTTTTTTTTTAAACAATAAACAACAAATGCTGGTCAGGGTGTGGAGAGACTGGAACCATCATGCACTGCTGGTGGCATTGTAAAATGGTGTAACCACTGTGGAAAACAGTAAGATATTCCCTTTAAAAGTTGGAAATAGAAATACCATATGAATCAGAGACCCCCATTCCTAGGGTTATAGCCTAGAAATAAATATATACACAACCATGTTCATCACAGTACTTTTTATAATAGCTAGATGATGGAATAAACCTGCATGCCTATCCGTGGAAGAATAGATAAACAAACTATGGTGCATACACAGAATGGAATATTACACAATGAAATTGTTAACTAGAACATATCTACATAATCATATTATCTTGGGTGAAGGGGAAGGCAATGTTCAAGAGGGAGGCCAGCAAAAAAGGAAGACGCTGGAAGGAGTACAAGAGTTAAAGGCAACAGAGGTATCATATATGCAATCCTACAATAACAATCTATGAGTGGACACATAGATAGATATGCAAGCTGCAAGGTAAGGGAACTAGATCCATGAATACATATAGATTTGACAGAGGATATTTCTACATATGTATTTATCTATGCTGCAGATACACTCATGAATGTAGTGGCATATACAGAGTGTGAAGTTATGGAAACTTAGCCATAGTCGAATACTTTGAGTTGCTGAATCTGGGGGCTCAGGATTATAGTCTCAAGGAATACCAAGGTCAATTTGCATAATAATCCACAAAATTAATTCTATTTTGGTGTGTATTGAGTGGAGTCTTAAAAGCTATTGAACAGTCATCTAAGATTCAGCTATTCATGTCTCCCTATCTGGAGCAAAGAAGAATGAAGAAAATCAAAGACACATGGAAACAATTAGTCTAATGGGGACTAATAAACTATAAGAACTTGGGTCTCCATGACCCAAAGAACTAGATGATACCAAATATTCTGAAAGAGAGAACATTACAAGATCTTCAATAAAGGAAGAGAAAACTCCTTTATGTGGAACAAAACTCATAATCATAACAAATACCAAACTTTCAGGTTGGACAGAAACTTGTGTGAACCTGAGACTATGACCCTTAGTTACTTTTCAGACCTGGAATTTAACTCACCCACCTCGATCAATTTTCAACCAAATAATACGTTTACAGGAGACCAATAACACTTGGTAGCTATGCACTCCTTAGAATAATCAACCATTTTATATGAAAAGGGAAGCATTTGCCCAAAGACAAAGTTTATAAGAATTAGGAAAGAAGAAAGGATGGAAATGGGAAACACGGGAGAAAGTGGCCTAAGTGATGTTACATTGTTGAGATTAAAACCAGTAACATGAAACAAAAGGTGTATGACTTGTTCATTGGAAAACTAATCTGCTCTGTAAACCAAATCACAATAAAAATTTTTTTTTAAATAGAAAAACAAGCAGGAGCTGAGCTTTGGCCTGGCCAGGGTCAGACATGGCCATACTTAGCATACAGGAAGATGCCAAATCTGAATAATGAACAAGTGTTAGAGTTCATGAGAATGTCTAGCATTGGTGCTGATAGAATTTAATGAAGCTATAAGTCAGCAGATAGAATTTCAGGTAAATGTGGTTTCAGACAGTTTTCAGCGCTCAACTTGGGGATAACAGATGTTCTGTGTAAGTCTCAGGCCTTACCCAATAGGCATACTTCTGTCAGCCTTCAAGACACAGCTAGAATCTGAGTACCCATGAGTCTTATGGGCAGGAGTCAAATAATGTACAGCATAAACAGGGAGCATGGGTCTGAATAACATTCTTAGTATAGAAAAAAGAAC
>NW_006408694.1:4640279-4642484 GCF_000296735.1 Chrysochloris asiatica | reverse complement strand
TGTTCCAAAGTTGAGCATGCATCACTATTTACCTCTGTCCCATTTAGCCCAAGGATAGCATATTTTTAAAATGTAACTATTTTGAGAATTAGCTCCATTTCAGAAGATAATTGGTGTAGGTCAGGAATGCGATCCTTTTGAGTTGAATATGATATCTGTTTCCTTACATAAATGAAATATTTCTAAGTTTCTTCCATTTTCTTGACAAATTATCTCCAGAAGCTAGTAGACAGTGGTACTAAATCACAGCAACAGAGATGCTAGGAAGATGCTCTTCTCTTGTTTCAATTGCTTTGCAAGTTCAAAAATAAAATGCTGCAATTCTGACACTTTTCTATCATAATATGAAACAGGAAAGGTATAACCACAATTGCTCATGCTCTCAAATTAGATTGAAAAAATTATTGGTTGTCTCTCAGTGGATGTGAAATATTCAGCTCTCAGCATTATCATTTTTCTCAGAAAGAAAAAAGTCCATTTATTGCTTTTAAATGAGTTTGTCATAAGATTTCATCTGAATTAGTGTAAATCTAGTATGTGTGTGTGTATGTGCAAAGACAAGGTAAATTGTTTGGCTTTCACTAATGTTGTGCTGATATATGAAACATGTGGAAGTTCAAATATCAAAGACCAGTTCACCCCATGAGATGTGGTTAATTAAAATGTAGGATCTATTATTTTTATATGTCTGTTGTTCTTTTTTATGTTAAATTGCCAGGAGTTGGAGATTGTCTTTATGCTAACTAGGAAGGATGCTTCAGATTCACCTGGGGTGCTTGTTGATAACTTTACCAGGCCTAGCTCTGACTTATCCAGAATTTCTAGATGTCACTCAGGAAGTCTGTATCTTTCATAAACATTCTCAGACCACTCTGAAGGGTTTGCCAGGTTTAAAACTACTAATTTAGTCTCTTTATTTTACAGGGTAGGAAATGAGATGCAACTATGAGTAAGCCATGCCTGGTATTACAGCATTAAACTGGAAGAAAATTGTATAGAAGTTTTCAAAGACATGTAGGATCACGAAGCTATTCCTTGACATCACCTTTCCTTGACCCCACTTGATGCACAACAGTTGAGGCTATGCTTGCAACTGCTTCATGTTTCAGCTTTTCTTTCTGTCTAGACCTGTTCTTCTCCCTAGAGTTCTGGAATTGGTAACAACTCTCCATCGAATCTCCTGCATCTTCTCATAATGGGTTTCCTAGGAAACCCAATCTATCACAAATTAAAAAGAGGTCAGGTAGCAGAGGCAAAAGATCATGCTTTGTTTAAGTGTTATTTACTAGTGTATTTCTCCAGCATTCAACCAGTGATGTTGATCCCACATTTTCTTAATTCTCCATATTTGGACAAAATTCAAGGGGATGGGGAACAAGAGAAGAAGAGGAAGAAACACTAAGGAAGTTTGGTTTTGTCATTTCCTTTTCAGTATGAATGGCCTTCCTAATTCAGTTTTACCATGTCTCTATGACGGTATTCAACATCAACATGACTAATCTGAAGCAATCTACAGTAATGGCAAAAATGGATTGTCTTAGCAGGAATTTCTCTGTATTGTATTGTAATTATTACTTGCATTAAGATTATACATTCTCAGATAAAGTATTTGTCATTTCTGATGTACAGTTCACCTCTAACAACTCTAATGCAATTCTAAAATGGCTGTGAAATAAATGTTAATGCAAAGCTTTAAATTTTCCACAGATAATCAATACCTGTTTGGAGAATGGTTTAATCAAAGGATTGTGTTAGATAATGTTCCAAAAAAAAAAAAAAAGAAGCAAATATTGGAAATTCTCCTACCCATTGAATTTCTCAAAAGATAAGCCTATCAAGATATGAGAAAACCCTTATTCGATTAGCAATAAGATAGATAACTGTCATATAAGATAACTAATGCAGTTTTTCTAAGAAGAAAAGCTTTGTACTTTTCTTGGGAAGAACAATTGCATTTGGTAATTTTGCACTGGCATAAAATCACTCTTAGGGAAAGAAAACTTTGTAAACCTTTAGTCATTGTCCAGTGACTTTAGGTGTGATAAGTCATCTAACTAGAAAGGTCATATTTATTAAATAAAATATAATAGATGACTTTTATATATTATATTACCTTGTATTTTCAATTTTTCCTTAGGACTGATTTCAAACAAATCTGATTTTTACTAAGTAGACTTAGAAGGGGATACTGAAAATAATGTTTTT
>NW_006408694.1:4637138-4638356 GCF_000296735.1 Chrysochloris asiatica | reverse complement strand
TATGGTGATATTTCTGGCTATTCCTTTCTCTCCCTCTCAAATATCTATTTTATAATGGTATGCCAGGGAAACCAAGATTCAAAAGACAGCTAAGCATCTTAACATTATTTTCTCCTTTCCCCCCATTCCAACCATGTTTCAATCCCTCTATCCCAGAGCCCTGTTGTTCCAAGATTGTGCATACATCATTATTTACCTGTGTCACACCTAGCGCATGCAAACCTGCCTAATTGTTTTCCCGACCACTTTGTTCTTCCATTCCCCTCCCCCTTCTTGTGTATTGCCCCCCTCCCTAGCACCCAAACTATGCTGTGTCTATTCCCTTCCCTGAGCTCCACCTTCCCCTCCCTCCCCTCACCCCATCCCCAACATCTCGGTAACCAGCATAGAATCCCCCTACCCCATTAGTATAGGTTCTTTTCCTTAGTCTTTTACAATAATGGTCCTATGTAGTATTTCTCCTTTTGTGACTGACTAATTTCACCCAACCTAATGTCCTAAAGGTTCATCCATGTTATGCGGTGGCTCACAGCTTCCTTGTTATTCTTCAAGGTAGCATAATATTCGATTGTGTGTATGTACCACAGTTTATTTATCCATTCTTCAGTTGATGGACACTTAGGCTGTCTCCACCATTTTGCTATTGTAAATTGTGCTGCTATGAACATCTGGAGTCCTGGTGTGGCACTGTGGGTTAATTCACCAGACTGCAAAGCCGTTTGAACTACTGCAAGGTCGGTGGTTCAAGCTCACCAGCTGCTCCTCAGAAACCCTATACAGGGTTGCTGTGGGTCAAAATCAACTTGACAGCACTTCACAACAACAACAACAACAATGAACATTTACTCATGTTATTGCTCATATTTCTTGTGGGTACATTGTAGGTTTTGAGACTGGGAAGTAAAAGGCCTAATAGTTTGTTTTTTGTTATTGTTGCTGTTGTTGTTAAGTGCCATTGTGTTGGCCCTGTATAGGGTTTCCAAGGAGTGGTTGGTGGGTTTGAACTTCTGACCTTGCAATTAGCAGCCTATCCTACAGCACTATGCCAGGTACCCTCTTTTCAGTAATGCTTTGCTTATCAGGGCTTTCTTTCTTTTCCATATAAAGTTGATGATTATTTTTTCCATCTCATTAAAGAATGATGGTTGACCTTGGTTTAGGATAGTATTATGTCTATCCATGCCTTAGGGTAGTGTTGACATTTTTACAAAGGGCATG
>NW_006408694.1:4610840-4612651 GCF_000296735.1 Chrysochloris asiatica | reverse complement strand
TAAGCAGATTTTATCTTACTTTACACTAACCTAAAACTTTTTCAGTGCTTTAATTTCTCAAAGCCCCATTTCAAAAGTTATGTCTTCCTTTCTTTCTTCATCTGAAAATGAGAATGATATGATGACACAAAGATTGCACTACATATTTGCTGTTATTTTACATTATTGTTATTAATTGGAAAAGCCAGAGCTGTACTAAAGAACACCAGCATGTTTCAGAGCAATAATTTAAAGCACGTAGGAACCCAGTGGATTATATCTTATTCACAATGCTTCCACTTGGATACAAACTGCTGTCAATTCAGACTCCAAGCTCTAACAAGGTTTTACCTGAACAGAGTAGCTCAACTTAGCAACCAGATCACTGGGAAATAGATAAGGAACTGTATGCTCCACTAGATATGTTCTGCAACTGGACTGAGGTATTTAAGAACTTGTTTTAGTATTTATATATCTACAGATGTTTTCAGATACTAAGAAGATAAAATCTTTTGTCATACCAAGTTTCCAAAAATATGTTTCCCTATTGTCAGAGATTTAATTTTCATATTCTCATCATGTGGACACACACCATTACATTGTTAACTAGGTTGAATTCCTACATCCAACCACTTTCAAGTAATAAAAATTATAATAAGAATGAGGATGATTTTCATGATGATAACTACCATCTATTAGATGTATACTGTGTTTCAGGCATTGTACTAGGCACATTTTCTGAGTACCTGCCTAAATCTTATAGCCTTGTTTGGCACAGGTTCTATCATGAGTCATGTGTCAAGTAACACACATAATTCACCACTCAAAATTAACTGAACTGACTTTCCTTCTTAGGGAATGCTTCATGAAGAATATGAGAGTTTCTAATTTGCAATCTCTGGCACATACTTTTCCTCATCACCCCTATTCTTTTGAATCACTACAGAGCTCAAAAACTATAAACAATATGAATAACAGTTTTGAATGAGTCTCAAATTTTCTCTAAAACCTGACTTTTACCCTTGATTTATTACTCTTTTACTACCTTTCCCACTCCAAACACACACACACTTATTTGTTTTATAGCTTGAACTAAACTGTATGACTTCTCTTTAGTTCTTTCCACTTGAGGAAAGAATACTCCACTTTTCATCAAGCATTTTCTGGTCTCTCTGTTCTGTTTTAGATAAAACAAAAGATAGTAAATGAGTGTTGAGAACTATAAAACACTCCTTAATAATTGAAGACACTTGTTAAATTAGTTAAAGTTCAAAAGAAGATAGGGCAAGTTGACTTATTTCAGAGTCTAATTATAAGTAAACATTTGCCTGCTTACACTCATGCCTTTCAGTAAAAATCAATAGGTAAGTATGATCCATCTTCTAAAGCATAAATAGTAACTAACTGAAGCCAGGGTTTTTATGTAAAAGCAGATACAATATATTATGAAGTGTGGCAATAACTTTTAATTAGTGATAAATATGCATTTTTCTTCTTAATATATTCCTAAATATATTATAGATAGCAACATGCTCAGCTAAATGTTCCTAGTCTCCATATAAGCTATATATAGACTAAGAGGCAGTCGTTTAAGCAGAACATGGGTATACTAAATAGTTTGAAATAAGGAAACGTGTGCAGCAGTGTTTTATCCTTTCACCATACTTATTCATGGTTAGTACAGTGGAAAGTAAAAAAAAATGAAGATCAAAGTTTATCGTCAGCATGAATTGTACCTAAATATAATGAAAATGAGAACACTCTCAACTGGACTAGTAAATAACTTCATGATAAATACTGAAAAGATTGAAATTGTCAAAGGCTTCCTTTTG
>NW_006408694.1:4606344-4609460 GCF_000296735.1 Chrysochloris asiatica | reverse complement strand
TGAAAAATAATTTAAAAAGACAGGAAAGAAAGAAAAGACCAAAATATATGTCTTACCTTGCTCTTGAGCATAGAGAAGCTAAAGCAAATAGAAGAAATGAATTAGTAAAAGGGTTAAGCAGAAAATTTCAAAGTGCAGCCCCCAAAACAAAATAAAGTATTATAATGACATGTGTAAAGACCTGGAGTTAGAAAACAAAAATGGAAGAACATGCACAACATTTCTCAACTGAAAGAATGATGAAAAAGATTCTCTTAATTTGCAATATTGAAGGATTTTTACCTTCAAATATTGAATTATGCAAAAAAGATTAAAAGAAGATAAAAGGAACACTGAGTCACTGTCACCCACAAAATTAGTTGATGATCATTTCAAGAGGCATCATATGATGACGAGTCATTGATACTGAGAGAATAGGTCCAAGCTGCACTGAAGGCATGGGCAAAAACAAGCCTCCAGGAAATGCTGTAACATCTACTGGAATGCTTCGACAAACTGACGTAGCATGGGAGTCACTCAATCCTCAATCCCAAGAAATTTGGAAGGTAAGTGTCTGTCCAAACAATGGGAAGATATCCATATTTGTGTTTATTCCAAATAAAGATGATCCAACAGAATGTAGAATTATTCAACAATATCATTAATATTGCATGCAAGTAAAATCTTGCTGAGGATAATAATAAAAAAAAATTCTTGTAGCAGTATATTGACATGGAGCTACCAGAAAATCAAGCAGGATTCAGAAGAGAATATGGAACAAGGGATATTATTGCTGATGTCAGATAGATCTTGGCTGAAAGCAGGGAATACCTGAAAAATGTTTGCTTGTACTTTATTAACTATGCAACGGCATTCAACTGTGTGGATCATGACAAACAATGGACAACATTGAGAAGAATGAGTATTCTAGAACACTTAAATGTGCTCATGAGTAACTTGTGCATAGGTCAAGAAGCAGTTGTTAGAAAAGAACAAGTGGATACTGGATGGTTTAAAATCAGGAAAAGTGTACACCAGAGCTTTCACCATACTTATTCACTCTGTATGCTGAAAAAATGATACGGGAAACTGGATTGTATGATGAACATGGCATCAGGATTGGAGGAAACTCATTAACAACCTGCAATTGGCAGATGATACAACCTTGCTTGCTAGAAGTGAAGAGGACTTAAAATATTGATAAAAATAAAAGTTTACAGCCTTTAGTATGTATTGCATCTCAATGTAAAGAAAATAAAAATCCTTACTACTGGACTAATAAAAGATTGAAATTGTCAAAAACGTCATTTGGCTTGGATCCACAATCAACACTAATGGAAGGAACAGTCGAGAAATCAAACAACGTGTTGCTTTAGGTAAATCTGCTATATACCATGTACTCCCTTTAGAGGCACTGGACTGCATAGTAGGTTTTAACCAAAAGGTCAGAGATTCAAGCTCACCAGCTGCTTCTCAGAAACTCTACACAGGGTTTTTTATTGGGACCCTGTGACTCTTTTGTGAGTTAATGTGAATGTTAGAATGATAAAATCATAACCCACCTGTATGTTGTGCCACTTAATCTTGTTAAAACTAGTATAAATATTGCTTGTAAAATATGGTCATTGTTACTATTGTTAGATGCCATTGAGTCGGTTCGGACCCATAGCAACCCTGTGTAGAGTTTCTGAGGAGCAGGTGGTGAGCTTGAACCACTGACATTTTGTTTATAACCTACTATGCAGCCCAGTGCATTAACCCACAGAGTCATACCAGGACTCCTAAATAGTCATTGAATATGATTTAAAACCAGACTTGTTGCTGTGAAGTTGTTTTGGAAGTTGACTTCCTAATAATGCTTTTATCTTTGTTTATCTGGAATGCTTGTTAATTGTACTCAATCACTTGGGCATCAGACCCAAGCTTGAGACAACACTGTAAAAAAATACAATTGGATGGTTTTAACAAATAGAAATTTATTCTATCATAGTTTAGGAGGCCAGTCCAAATTCAGAGTAACTTAAATGCCGTTGAGTCAGTTCCTACCCATAGCTTCTCTTTATAGGGTTTCTGAGGAGAAGCTGGTGAGCTTGAACTGCCGACTTTGCTGTTCAAATGAACTTTGCATTAACCCACAGTGTCACACCAAGTTTTTTCTCTGTTGGCTTTGGGAAAAGGACCTTTTAGCATCTGTAGGCTCAGAATTCCTTCGCATTATGTCTTGGTATCAATCTTTCCCTGAATTTAGGAATTCCTCAGGGCAGAAATCCCAGTTCCAAAGGATGCCCTCCACTCCCAGCTCTTATTTCTTCATGATAATAGGCCCTTGTGATCTCTGCTTACTGCTCTCTCCTTTTATATTTTATAAGTATAAGGTGTTGCACACCACACCCTAGTGGAGCTTCCCTTACATTAGATCAGGATGTTACATTAAACGCTTAATCCTCTTACTGGTTTATCACATCAGATCACATCATGGGGGGATCATCACATAACAGCCAACCCACTTAGAATCATGGCGCAGACAAGCTGACCCATACTTTGAGGAAACACGGTTCAAACTATGACATTCCAAACTTTGCCCCCTGTCCCCAGTCCATGTCCTTGCCACATCTAAAGCACTTTCATCCCATTATATTACCCCAAAAGTCTTACAAGTCCAATTTCCAGACTGGGACAATAATACTTTTTATCTGTGGATACAGAATACAAGTTATCTGCTTCCAAATGCAGTCATGAAACTTGCACAAAGTATGCATTTCCAGTACAAATAGGAGCAATTGGAGGGGAAGAAGGCATAGCCGGCAATTAGAAAGTTAAAGAACAATCAGAATAATTTAATTAATTCTCAAGTCTTAAAGATAAGCCTTAAAAAAAAAGCAACAACAACAACAATAACAAAATAGTCTCTGAGACCATTTAGGCAATAACCTTGACGGCCAAATTTTGCATTTGACTATGCACTCTGGACTCTGGTTTTTAACACTGTTTTCCATACCCACTGGAACAACAACTCTGTTCTCTCAGCTTTTGTTGTTGTTGTTAACTGCCTTTGAGTCAGTTCCGACCCATAGCGATCCTTTACAGGGTTTCCGAGGGTGTAAATCTTTACGGGAGTAGAAAGCCTCATCTTTCTC
>NW_006408694.1:4601710-4605838 GCF_000296735.1 Chrysochloris asiatica | reverse complement strand
TCTTCTGCCCCCTTGGGCATGACAGACCTGGCCTCTTAACTTTGAACAGAGACCTCATCTTAATGGCAGCCCCACACTCTGGAAACAAGTTGGTGAAGAAGATCTGACTTTCTTATAAAACGGTGGCCCCACTCTTATAAACGCCAGAGGTATTTGTTCAGCCTTATGACAGTCAAGACAGCTTTTTGAGACTGAGGCAACTCTGTTTTCCATGCTCCTTGTCACTTTACCTTCTGGTTCCTGGTTCCTGGTTCCTTGATCTCTAAAAGATGCCTTCTTGGTCTCTGCTTCGCTCTAATAAATATTATGAAGCTCTTAAGCTCTGCTAGTAAATGTCCAGAGACACCCTACTCCACCAGTAAGCCTTGACTTGAAGGCACCCAGCTCTCTCTCTCTCTGTCTGGAGGTTGGAGAGCCTAACTCCACCAATAATTGCTCAGAGGTAATCCACTCTATCTGGAAGCCTTCTGCCTGAAGGCACTCAGCTCTATGTGTGTACATTGCCTTGCCATCTTGCATTAGTTTCCTAATTCTGCTGCTATTATTATTCTGCCATGATTTTTTGCCCACTGCACCATTTCTAATGCTATTACTTTCCTCACTTCCTTCTGAGCCCTCTTCAGAATTGTTTTTGATGTCCATAATTTCACCAACAATCTCCTCTAGACAATCTAGGCTCTTATTATTAGGCACCTGTATACTCTTCCAGTCATTACTCATTATCCAAATTCACATTTTAGGTATCTGTTAGAGTAGAAAACCACTCTGGTACCCAATTCTGCCTTAGTTATCTAGTGTTGCTATAACAGAAATACCACCATTGGACAGTTCTAAAACCAGAAATGTTTTCTATCACAGTTTAGAACACCAGTTCAAATTCAGAGTGCCTGCTCTAGGGTATGGCTTTTCCTCTTTATTGGCTCTGAGAAAAGGCTTCTTCAGTTTCTATAGGCCCAGCATTCTTTTGTGATCTTTGTGTCACAGTATCAATCTGCTCCTAAATCTAGGAGCTTCACAGTGCAGAGATCCCAGGCCCCAAAGAAACACTTCACTCCCAGCACTTCTATTGAAGATAGAAGGTTGCTCTGATCTGTTTTCACTTCTCTCTCCTTTCATCTTTTGTAGGTAAAAGGTGAAATTCCCCTTACACCTGATCAGGGCTGTGATAGGATTCAGGGTGCTACAAGCCACACGCCATGGGGAGTCATCACACATCACATAACTCCACATTATGCCACTACTTAACAACTAAACCACTGAGAATCATGACCCAACTAATAGTTTGGGGGCACATAATTCAATCCATGACATTAAATGCATTAAGCTACCATTTTCCATGATGATTGGTAAGTTGGATGTTGGATATTTTAACTTGTAAATGTTCTGATTAAGCCATTTTGAAAGCACTGTTGTTGTTAAGTGCTGAGTCTGGCCCATAGTGACCCTGTATAGGGTTTCTGAGTAGTGCTTGGTGAGCTTGAACCACTGACCTTGCAGTTCAAATGGCTTTGCAGTCTGGCATATTAACCCACAGTGCCACACCAGGACTCCTCTGAAAGCATTGTTGTTGTTGTGTTGTTAGGTGTCATCAAGTTAGTACCAACTCATAGTGAACCTGTGCACAACAGAACGAAACCCTGCCCTGGGTCAACCTCACTATTGTTGCCACGCTTGAGCCCATTGATGCTGCCACTCTGACCATCCATCTCGCTGGGGGTCTTCCTCTTTTTCTCTGACTCTCCACCTTACCAAACATGATATCCTTCTCCAGCGACTGGTCCTTCCTGACAATATGTCCAAAGCATGAGGGATGAATTTTGGTCATCCTGGCCTTCAAGGAGGACTCTGGCTGCACACTTCCAATACAGATCTGTTGGTTCTTTTGGCAGCCAGTGGCACTTTCAATATTCTCCTCCAACACCATAACTCAAAAGTACCAATTCTTCTACGGTCTTCTTTATTCACTGTCCAGCTTTCACATGCATATGAGGTTATTGAAAATACCATGGCTTGGGTCAGGCGCACCTTAGTCCTCAAGTTGACATCTTTGCTCTTCAACACTTTTAAAAAGATCTTGTACAGCAGATTTGCCTAATGCAATATGTTATTTGATTTCTTGACTGCTGCTTCCATGAGTGTTGGTAGTTGATCCAAGAAGAATGAAGTCCTTGACAATTAGGACTTACTATATATATATGCTTTGAAAGCATTGTTGTTGTTGTTAAGTGCTGTCAAGTCAATTCAGACCCATAGTGATCCTTTATAGGGTTTCCAAGGAGCACCTGGTGAGCTTGAACCACCAACCTTGCAATCCACATGGCTTTGTAGTCTGGCGCATTAACCCACAGTGCCACACCATTAGGACTTACTATATATATATTTGGTGGTGGTGGTATGCTAGCCAGACAGTTCTGACTCATAGCAACCCTGCATCGGGTTTCCAAGGCCGTAAATCTTTACAGGAGCAGAAAGCCTCCTATTTCTCCTGTAGAGCAACTGGTAGTTTTGAACGGCTGACTTTGAGGTTAGCAGGCTGACTTGTAACCCCTACATTACCAGAGCTCCTTACTATATATGATTATGCCTAGCCCAAATATAATTTATATTTAGTTCTTGATTTCAAAGACACTTAGTATTTTTGAAATAAATGCAAACGGGTATTTGAAATGTCTTTTATCAGTATGTACTTTTCTAAATAAATACCTACTCGTTTTAGCTTTCAAGATTTTCTGCAAAAATGAAAGTTTGCTACATAAGAAACCAGAAGTTTCTTAGCCTTATACTCATAGATCTCTTACACATTTAACAGATGGAAAGGAAAAAAGTTTCAATATATTTAGTTGTATTTGGGAAAGATTTTTGGAAAATTTAAATGTCAACTTAAATCCATTTTTAATCATCTTTTTCCATTTTCATAATATCTCATTTCATTCCTGACAAGTGAAAAATTTTCTACATTTACCTTGGACTGAAATCTCAACTTAAAGGAAACACTATCTTTCTCTCTAAGGAACTTGTTTTTGTCTCTTCAAAGAGCAGGCCCAAAGACTTTATGCAGGTTTTCCTTCTTCCCCTGAAGATAAACAAGGGTGATTGTTTGCAAATGGATTTGTTTTGCAATCTTGCGCAGTGAGTCTTATACACAAAGGCTTCTAAAATCTGGATCTCTTTCAGAGTTGATTCTAGATTTATATTTTTATTTGAAATCTGATAATCATTAAGCTTGTTATGCAAAAAAGAGAAACATATCCAAAAGAACTTTGGAAACCTGTATGACCTCTGCATGGTAACAGCAGAATCTTTTTCCTGCAAGTGCTTAGGGGAGCTTCTGCCCTACTTGTGCCTTAGTTTTTTTGTTTTAATGTTTTATTGTGAATTATGTGATAGTTTACATGGGAGAACACTAGCTTTACATTCATCCTATCATATATCATTTCATTGCCATTGTTACAATCCCCTCCATGTATCATCAACCATGCAATCCTGCACCCCGCCCCCCCCCAACCACCAGTCATCAGCATGCAGCCTCTCTCCCTCTCTGGGTCTAAAGTCCCCAGCCTCTCCATCTCTCCACGTCATTGTCTCTGCCTCCATCTCTGATGTCACTGTTTCTCTGGGTAGAGTCCCGCTCTCTGCTCTTCTTCCTTGATGTCCCAGGGACTTCTGCTCCTAGACTATAAAGTTAATCACTCTCCTCCTCTTGCTACAAAACGTCTACCTTTACCTTTCCGACCCTCACAGTCAGTCCTGATAGCAATTATTCACCACTGTATCACAAGAGACCTATCTGCATCCTTTCATCAGCCCTGCCTAGGCAGACTGGATATTACTCAGTGGAGAGTCTATCCTCCTCTACCCCCTCTGAATCTAGGCTCCCTCTTGAAAGCATGTAAACCAGTCACTTCTTGCTTTTGTAGCTCCCCACCCCCACTTTGGGTAGCCAATGTCCAAGTTGCCCATCCCTGTCTACTCTGTGTATGGAGGGGGTGGGAATGATCCTTGCTGTAAAGACGTATTCTCTCTTGAGCTACTGCATCCATAAGTGTAGGTCAAGTTCATCAAATTGTATCAGATTGCTCTTTTTTTCCTCTTCTTTCTTCTTCTAGTTGAGCTCTGATCATCCAGTCA
>NW_006408694.1:4593685-4601610 GCF_000296735.1 Chrysochloris asiatica | reverse complement strand
CCTCTTCTTTTTTCTTCCAGTTGATCTCTGATCATCCAGTCATTGAAGCCAGGTCAAGTGGGTATTATCTGCAAGTGTGGGTGTTCTTGTGCATATGCCCTCTCTTCTTATCAGCTGGATGCTTCACTCTCCACTCTAGTCCTTTGTGGCAATATCACTGACTCTGGGCCTAAGAGTCCCCAGGTCTTGCCACACTGCTGGCCAACCAGATCTCCACCAGGGTTCACAGGAGTCTATTAAACTCATGCCTTAGTTTTAACCAGTTGCCCTTGAGGCAGTGTGGACTGCTGACAACCTCTTGCATATCAGAGTAGAACTGTACTCCCTGTGGTTTTCAAAACCCTGTTGGTTTTTGGAAATAGATACCAGTCCTTTATTCTACAGTGTCTCTGACTCAGCCTGCCAGTCTTTTGGTAGCTGTCAAACAAGTAAACTATTTGCAGCACATAGAGATTCCAAACCTAGACTTATATTCCTATAAAACAAAGATTTTACTGTACTATAATCCTAAACTTCTTAATTTTGATAGACATAAATACCCTAGAACTATATTGAAATTCTATATAATATAAAAATAATCACTAATTTGTGAGTTGCTGTCATCTGGACTGTAAGGTTAGCATGAACCACAAGGTTGGCAGTTCAAACTCAACAGCCGCTCCTTGGAAACCCTATACAGGGTTGCTATGAGTCAGAACTGACTTGATGGCACTTAACAACAATTATGTAAATATATTTATAAAGGGCTTCTAAGAAAAGTATTTGGTGAGTACCTATAAGATTTAGGAAAAAATATAGAATAAAGAAATCTTTTTAAAAATATTTTATTGTTAATTTGGTGATGGTTTATAGAGAAGATCATCAGTTTTACACTCAGCAATTCATACACATTTTGTTTGATCTCATGCTTGAATACAATCCCCTCAATGTACCATCTCTTACCCTACTTCTTGCCTGTGTTTCTTATTTCAAGTTCTCCTTTTTTTCTAACTCTTCTGAATTTTGTCCTTAGATAAATGTGGCCTTTTTATCTCAAATGATTCATTATTCCAAGAAATATTTACCTTACCAGTGTTATTTCCCCCCTTAAAAGTTTGTCTATTGTTTGGCTGAAAATTGAGCCAAAGGGGTGAGTTCAGTTCCAAACGTGAAGGGTGATTCAGGGCCATACTAGTGTACTTACACCATTCAGTAGCTGACCAATAAACCTGGTATTTTTTATGATTTTGAATTTTGATCCACATTTTTCTGGCACTCTATCTAAGACTTTCTAATGTGATCCCTTTCAGAGCAGTTGGTAGTGGTAGCAGGGCACCATCTATTTCTTTTGGTCTCAAGGTCATTGGGATTGATATTCATGTGGTCCATTAGTTCACTGGAATGTGTTTTCCTGAATGACTTTGCATCGAATTCAGTTATGTTGGTTTTCTATGAATAGTAATTAAAGTATAGATTAAAAAATTAAAAAAAAAATATGTTTTATCATAATTTTGGTAGTTTCTTCAAAATTTAAACTCAGTATTATAATTCTCAAAAAAACACCCTTTGAAAATATTCTCCTATCTTGTGATTTATGTTAACCTAGAATAGATTTTTTTTAATGTCTTTGATTGGTTTTGTAGAAAGCTCTTCATCTCTTGGCTCATTTCAGCCCTAAGCTTGATATATAAAAATTATTTATTATTCAATTAAAAGATTCTGAGACAACATAAATGGCTTTCAATTTGAAAATATGTTGCTGTTGGTAATGACTCCCTGAGACAGCTGTCACAGGCATGGCTGCCACTTAAAACATGTGCTTTCCCATGGGCATTTCTTATTATCAGGATGAGACACAGCATTTTAAACTCTGACTTTTCAAAAGTGCAATGAAAAGGCGAGTTTCATTTTTAGAATGCCAGAAGCTCCATAAAACTTTCAGAAGAGCCACTTTTAGGGTGTTTTGAATGATCTTTAAAAACGGATTTGTTTTAAATGACATTTGTCTTGTAAATTGGCAAGATTAAATTACTGTTTATACATGCATGAATGTGTATTAGATAGACCTGGAAACAGAGAAGAAGGGAGAAGTAGATGAAAAGGAAAAAGGAGAAGCAAGAGGAAATATGTGAAAGTGTGTATCACTTTCTTTTCTGGATATTCTTATTTGTTCCATAGTGGCTTTTCAAATGTCATGTTGCATTGCAAAAAAGCAAAGAAAGATGTCACTTAGAGGATTAAGGGGCCCCCAACTTAAACCATGGTGTCCTGGTATACTGCAGTAGGATAAGCACTGTACTGCTAACCACAAGGTAAGCAGTTTAAACCCCAGCTGCTTCTTGGAAACCCTATTTTAGGGCGCTAAGAGTCAGAACGACTCAATGGCAATTAACAACAGCAACAAATGTTCATCATAGCATTAGTTACAATAGCAAAGAGGGATAAAACCTAAGTACCCATCAAGGGATGACTGAATAAACAAACTATAGTAAATACACACAATGGAATACCACACAATGGTAAAGAATAATGAGTTAGCTGTGAAATGTATGATAATCTGAATGAACCCAGAGGATATTATACTAAGTGAGATTAATCATTCTCAGGAGGATCTTTGTATTTGTATTAGTGAGACCACTACTGTGAAAAGTCAGGAAAAAGTTTGTACTCACAGAAAGAAACATTCTTTGAAGGTTACCAGGTGTAGGAGGGAAAGGGAAGGAAAATCACTAATTAGAAAACATGGGTGAAGGGAAAGATAATACACAATAAAGGGAGGTCAGCACAAAATGATTATAGTAAAGGACAAAACTAGTAGGTGAAACATGAATTAAAGAAGTAAATAATATTACATAACCATCCTGCTCTGGTAGCGTAGTGGTTACTAATAGGGCTGTGAGCCACAAGGCCAGCACTTCGAAACTACCAGCTGTTCCGCGGGAGAAAGATGAGGCCTCAGAAACCCTGTACAGGGTCGCTGTGAGTCAGAACCGACTCCATGGTACATAACAACAACAACCATCCTTCAGTAACAGTAATAAAAAATAACCTATGAGTAGTTACATAGAGAAATCTTGGTGTGGCACTGCAGGATGATGCGCTGGACTGAAAGGTCAGTTTAAACCCGAGGGTCGGTGGTTTGAACTCACCAGCTGCTCCTCAGAAGCCCCATACAAAGTTGTTTAGGGTCAAAACCAACTTGATGGCACTTAGCAACAACAACAATAGGTACATAGATACCCAAGCTGAACAGGGATGAGGAGGCAAATAGACTATGCCTACAACTATAGGTTTCACAGAGGATATTGCTGCATATGCATTTATATGTGCTTCATAGATATATATACATGAACATAGTATACAGAAGTCAACATTATGAAAACTTCTTAGACATAATCCAACACTTTGTTGGAATCAGTTGCTAGACCTGGGAACTCAGGACTATAGTTTTAAGTGACACCAAGGTCAACTGGCATAACATAGGCCACAAAGACTATGTTTTACATTCTACCTTGATGAATAGTTTGTGAGCAGCCATCTAAGGTGTAACAATTTGTCTCTACCTGTCTGAAGAAAAGAAGAGTAAGGAAAATCATAGACACAACAAACAATTTAAATAACTATTAGAATATGTGAACTCCACCCTCCATGACCATGAGACAAGAAGAACTATGTGATGTTTAGTTACCAATACTAACCACTCTGAAAGGGATCATGATAGGAAGTCCCAGATAAAATGGGGGGAAAATGTAGAACAAAGTACAAAATCATAAGAAAAGTCTAGGCTTACTGTTTAAATAGAAACTGGTGGAACTCCTGAGATGATGGTCCTTAGATACCCTTCAAGTCTGAAACTGAACTTAACCCCATGGTTCAACTTTCAGGCAAACAATAGGTCTATAAGGTGAACAATAATACAAAAGAGGTTCATTCCTTAGAAGAGTCAACCTTATGAGATCAAGAAGGCAGCATTTGCCTAGGGATAAAGCTCAGAGAGTCAGAAGGGATAGGAATAAGACAATTATAAACAGGAAACAGAGGCAGGAAGTGGGAAGAGTGCTATAGCATTGTGTGTATTGCAATCAGTGTCACAAAGCAACGTGTGTATAAATTGGTGTATAAAAACCTAATTTGCTCTGTAAACTTTCATCCAAACCATCATAAAAATCTGAAACTAAAATAAAGCTTGAGTAATTTTTCCAAAATAATATAGCAGATCTGGGTTTCCAAATGTAGTTATAAATTCCAAGTACTATTGTTCTCACTAGTTCAGTGTACCTAATTAATAGTAAGCAACCTTGCTTGCTGAAAATGATAAGGACTTAAAGTATTTACTGATGAAGATCAAAGACCACAGCCTTCTGTATGGATTGCATCTCAATGTAAAGAAAACAAAAATCCTCACCACTGGACCAAGAAACAACATTCTTATCAATGGAGAAAAGATTGAAGTTGTCAAGGACTTCATTCTTCTTGGATCAACTATCAACACTCATGGAAGCAGCAGTCAAGAAACACAACGATGTATTGCATTAGGCAAATCTGCTGCACAGGACCTTTTTAAAGTGTTGAAGAGCAAAGATGTCAGTTTGAGGACTAAGGTACGCCTGATGAAGCCATGGTATTTTCAATAACCTGGACAGTGAATAAGGAAGACCATAGAAGGATTGATGCTTTTGAGTTATGGTGTTAGAGGAGAATATTGAAAGTGCCATGGATTGCCAAAAGAACCAACAGATCTGTGTTGGAAGAAGTGCAGCCAGAGTGCTCCTAGGAGGCCAAGATGGCCAAACTTTATCCCGCATGCTTTGGACATATTGTCAGGAGGCACCAGTCACTGGAGAAGAATATCATGTTTGGTAAGGAGGGTCAAAGAAAAAGGGGAGGCCCCCAGCGAGATGGACTGGCAAAGTGGCAGCATCAATGGGCTTAAGCATGGCAACAACTGTAAAGTTGGCCCAGGACTGGGCAGTGTTTTGTTCTGTGTGCATAGGGTCACTATGAGTTGGTACGGACTTGGCACCTAACAACAACAACAACAATTAATAAATTTATTGAGTATGGATCAGATACAAGTTAATAATGCCTAAGATAACAGAACTTACAGCTTCATGAATAGAACTGATAGTTAAGAGAGGTAATTGTAACATAAAATGTTAAATGTTTTATTACTCACATTAAGAATCTGAGTTTAATTCATTCCATTTTACAACAAATGTATAATTATTGTGATATTTTAGAAGATATTATCTTCTACACTTGTTAGCTTTCTAGGCAACATTTACACAAATCTTAATATCGTCTCTAGAATACAAGCACATATACATAAAGAAAAATCAAAAAGTATTGCTATGCTGTTACTGTTGTTAAGTGCTGCTGAGTTGACTCTGACTCAAAGCAAGCTTATACACAACAGAATAAAACACTGCTTTGTTCTGCACTTTCCTCACATTGCTGTTACCCTTGAACCCATTTCTGCTGTTACTGTGCCATTCCATCTTGTTGGGGGTATTCCTCTCTTTCATGGACCTTCTGTTTACCAACCATGATGTCCTTTATAGAAGCCGTTGCTTTTGTTGTTAATTTTGATTTGGTTCGGACTCATAGTGACCCTGTATGGAGCTTCCAAGGAGCAGCTGGTGAGTTTGAACCTCCAAACTTGTAGTTCAAACTGGCCATGGGGTTGAGTGCTTCTCCTATGATGCCCCAGAAGGACTCCAATGAGACTAAAATAAGTATATTATTGAGAGGATTAGTCTGAAGCTATCCACTGATCACAGAGATATGTTTAAATACATTTTACTTGAAATAAACATGTGCATGTATGAACACTAATGGCAACACTTTTTGGCATACATTGTATTCCAAAGCATTGTTGTTGTTGTGTACCATTGAGTCAGTTCTGACTCACAACAACTCTGTATGGGGTTTCCAAGAGTGGCTAGGGAGTTTGAACTGGCAACCTTGCTCATCTAATCCAGTGTTAATCCTACCAGGGTTCATTGCAGCGAATGAGTAATCCAAATATTGAATGTTTGAAGTATGAAACAAGGAAAATTAGAAGTTATCAAAAATGAAATGGAATGTATAAACTCAGTATTTTAAGTATAAATTAGCTGAAATGAACTGGCATTTAACTATTTTGAAATGGACAATTATATGGTCTACTGTTCAGGGAATGACAAATTGAACAGAAATGGTGTCACATTCATCTTCAAAAAGCACATTTCAAGATCTATCCTGAAGTACAATGTTGTTTGTTAGTTATACATTAATACCTGTATACCTAAAGGAAGACCAGTTAATAAACTATTCTTAAAATGTAGACACCAACCGCTAATGCCAACCCTGAATAAATTGACAGTTTTTGTCAACTTCTACAGTATGAAATTGAATGAACAGGCAATCAAGATACACTGATAATTACTGATAATTGGAATGGGAAAATTAAGAACAAAAATGAAGGATCACTAACTGGAAAATATGGTCTTGGTGACTGAAATGATGTCAGTGATTATATGATAGAATTTTACAAGACCAAATGACTTATTCATTAGAACAATATAACAACATGAATAATAAGTATGTACAAGGACCTTGCTGGATAGAACACAAGAATGATGTTGACTACATCTGTGGAAAGAGATGATGGAGTAACTCAGTATCTTCAGTCAGAACAAGGCCAAGGGTCAAATGTGGAACAGACCACCAATTGCTTATTTGCAAGTTCAAGTTGAGCATGAAGAAAATGAAAATAAGTCCAAAGAATCAAAATATAGCCTTGAGTATGTCTCCCATGAATTTAGAGACCCTCACAAGATTAGATTTGATACATTGAACACTAATAACTGAATTCAAGATAAGTCGTGGGATGAGTTCAAGGATATCATACAGGATGAAAGCATTGTATGAGTGAGGAAGGCAATATGCAATAAGAGGAAGGTTGGTAAAAAAAAAAAAAATAATGGAGACGGGAATACATTAGGAGTGAAAGTGTTAAAACAACACAGGTAAATACTGTTATATACACAATCTTGCAATAAGAGTAGGAAGAACAAAATACTGGATGATGCAGAAAGCATCAAAAGAAGATGGAAGGTATACAGAGTCACAGTACCCAAAAGAAATGATCAGAGTTCAACGATTTCAAGAGGTAGTATATAATCTAGTACCAACAGTACTGAAGGAAGAAGTCCAAGCTGTACTGAAGGCATTGGGAAAAATAACTCCAATAATGGACAAAATGTAAATTAAAATCTCTCAACAAACTGATGCCTCACTGGAAGTGCTCACACATGTATCCCAAGTAATGTGGACGACAGCTATCTGGCCAATTGATTAGAAGAGATCCACATTTGTTTCCAGAAAGATGTTTACTCATGCTTTATTGACTACACATAGGTTTTCAACTGTGTGGATCATGACAAATTATAGATAACATTTCAAAGAATGGGAATTCCAGAACACTTAATTGTGCTCATGAGGATCCTGTACACAGATCATGAGACAGTTGTTCGAATAGAATAAAGGGGATACCAAATCATTTAAAATTAGGAAAGGTATGTATGCGGCTGTATTCTTTCACCATGCTTATTCCATCTGTATGCTGAGCACATCTGAGAAACTGGATTATATGAATAAGAACATGTCATCAGATTTGGAGGAAGACTTATTAACAACCTGTACTATGCAGATGATACAACCTTGCTTCCTGGAAACAAAGCAAGCTTAAAATACTGATGAAGATCAATGACTACAGAATTCGGGATGGATTGCACCTCATTGTAAAGAAAATAAAATTCTTTACAACTGGACCAGTAAATAACATCTTAATAAATGAGAAAATCTTGAAGTTGTCAAAACTTCATTTTGCTTGGAACCTCAATTAACACTCATGTCATGAAATTAAAAGACATATTGCATTAGGCAAATCTGCACAAGAACTC
>NW_006408694.1:4582193-4592380 GCF_000296735.1 Chrysochloris asiatica | reverse complement strand
CACCACACTGGGACTTCCTATATATTTGAAAACCTTATACAGGGTTGCTATGAGTCAGAATTGAATCAATGGAACTTAATTACAATATTGATCTACTATTTTTGTCTTTTAATGCTTACATACTTGATTACAAACTCTTTAACTCCTTAAAACACCAAAACCATTGTAAGTAATCAATAATCACTTTAATAATAATATTATGAAAATTTGTGAAAAATATGGTTTGGAAATACATTTTGTACTAGTTTTTATACATAGGCTCTAAAAGTTGATTTGAGGAAAATAGCGACATGGTAGCTGAAATTTCAGCATTTCCAATGTAAAATTTTTTCTAACATTTTTCTTTCTCTACTATTGTTCACTTTGAAAAATATTCCATAGAATTCAAGAATTATAGATACTTTAAAATAATTTCTTAAATTACTTTAGAAATTATTTATTCTGAATGCTGTAAGTGAAAATGGCAGAATAAGAACCACTAAAATTCCCTCTTCTATAAGAGAAACTTGGAAACCAGCAAAAATTGTCAGAATCAACTTTTTCAGATTTCTAGAAATTATCCTTTATTCTACTATGTCTTCTCAAGCAATCATTTGAAATCTTCTCTTAAGATCTTTTACTTCATGATTTCTTCTGCTTGCTTTAGAGTCCCTTGTGATAGATGCACTTTGATTTCTTTCTTTCCTGTCTTTTTTTTTTAATTTAATATTCATTGTGAATTTTGTAAAGGTCTACTCTCTGTATGCATGCCTTCAGCTTTCCATTAGAATATTCATACACATTTTGTTTCACCTAACCAACAGCAATCTCTTCAACGTAACAACACTTATCTCATTTCCTCCTTGTGTGGACCTTTATCCCTCCTTCTTCTTCCAAAACCCTTCAGAATTTTGTCCTTGGGTAAATGTTTTCTTTTTGATCTCAAATTGTTGATTATTCAAAGGTGTGCTTACCTCCCTAGTAATAATGTTCCCTTAAAGATCCATTTATTGTTTGTCTAAAATTTGAGCCATGGGTGTGAGTTCATTTCCAGAACTGAATTGTGATTCAAGGGTTCCATCAGTCTCTATTAGACCAATAAACCCAGTCCTTTTTTATGATTTTGTTTTATATTTTTCTCCCACTCCGTTCAGAACCTTCTACTGTGAACACTTTAAGAGCAGTTGGTAGTGGTAGCCAGGTACCATTTAGTTCTGGTCTCAGGGTCATGGAGGTTAATGTTTGAGTTGCCCATTAGCCCATTGGACTAATAGTTTCCTTGCAGCTTTGATTTTCGGCAGTGCTCATTATTACATGGAGACCAATATTTTGAACTTTATATGGCAGCTCACAAGCTTTTAAGATTCTACTTGCTGCTTTCCAAAGTAGGATGTAGAACATCATATTTGTGGGTCATGCTATGCCAATTGGCCTTGAAGTCCCCCAAGAGTGTAGTACTGTACTCCCTGATCTAGAGACTCATTCCTTCAAAGCATTTTGTTATATTTTAAAAGGTTTTATATATATATATATATATATATATATATATAACTTTGTCCCTTGTTTGTTACATCACATCTGTAGATATATTTGCAGCAAAGGTAAATACTCAGGTACAAATATCCTCCACCAAACCTATATATATTTATGGGTATTCTCCCACACTCTCTTACATACCTGTTCAGCCTGCATGCTTATCCATGCATCTACTCATGTTATTGCTGTTGTTTTTGTTAAGTGATGGTGGATCAGTCTAACTCATAGCAACCTTATGTAAAACAGAACAAAATACTGCCCAGTCCTGTGTTGGCTTCATAATTGTTACATTAGAGCCCATTGCTGCCACTCTGTGCCAATCCATCTTTTTGGGTGTCTTCCTATTTTTCATTAACCCTCCACTTTACCAAGCATGATGTCCTTCTCCAGTGGCTGGTTCCTCCTCATAACATATCTGAAGTGTGAAAGATGAAGTGTCACCATTCTGGCTTGTAATGAGCTTTCTGGTTGTACATCTTCCAACACAGATTTGTTGTTCTTCTGGAAGTCCAAGGTACTTAATATTCTTCCCAAAAACCATAACTCAAATGCATCGATTTTTCTATGGTCTTTCTTAGTCATTGTCCAACTTTCATATGCATATGAAACTATTGAAAATACCATGGCTTGGGTCTGGTGAACCTTAGTCCTCAAATTGACTTTTTTGCTCTTGAACGCTTCCAAGAGGTTTTGTTCAGCATATTTGCTTAATGCAATATGTCATTTAATTTCTTGAAAGCTGTTTCCTGGAGTGTTGATAGTGGATCCAAGCTAAATGAAGTCTTTGAAAACTTAAACCTTTTATCCATTTATCAAGATGATAATTATTGGTCTAGTTGTGAGGATCTTTGCTTTCTTTGCATTGAAGCGCAATCCATATTAAAAGCTCTGGTCTTTGATTGTCAGCAGTATTTTAAGTTCTCTTCACTTCCAGCAAGCAAGGTCTTTCTGTTCCCATAAAGATTTACAGCCTCAGAAATCCTATACAGGTCACTATGAGTCAGAATCTACTTGATGGCACACAACTACCACCACCAACTACCATACTCTTGTGTAATGTGCAGATTAGTGAAGGAAATTAACACTAAACAAATAAATCTAGTACTTTATATAGAGTGAAAAATATAAGTCTTATATGAGAAAGAATTTAGGGAGGTGGCAATTGACAGGTGTTAGAGGAGGACTGGTTGAAGAAACTGATACTTTGCTAGAACCTGAAGATTCAGAACGTGAATTTCATATACTCATGCAATCATCATCATTAAACCTTCTTTGAGCAGTTTACTTATGCTCCTCCTACTTGGCATACTCCATGTGAACAGACTGATCATGATCTCTGGACACTTAATGGTGCATCATGAGTCTCACAAATCCTTACCTGGAATCTCACATTTCAGAAATTTACTGCTCTACTGAATACAGGATGCTACTTTTTGTTTTCCAAAACCTGTTACAGTACTGTGATAATTAAGATTTTATGCCAACTTGCCTTGATCAGGATTCTCAGTGCTTTGGCAGTTAAAATGCTACCTCTTTGTTGTTGAGATCTAATATAATGCAGTCACTCAGATGATTTGATCTGATGTGATCAGCCCTCATCTGATGTAATTATCCAATTTTGTAAATCTTCACTTCTGTGATGTTAATGATGTTAGATGCAATCTACAAGATTAGGTTGTATCTTTGGTGAATCTCTTTTGAGATATAAAAGGATAAGTGAGCACAGAAAGGGGACCTACTACTACCAGAATGAAGTATGGGAGGGGAGAGTGTCCTTTGGACTCGATGCTGTGAAGCTCCTAGATCCAGGGAAAGATTGAAGCCAAACTGAAAGGGAGACAAAGACCTTTCTCCAGAGACAGAGCCCTGAATTTGGACTTCTAGCCTCCTTCACTTAAGAACTGAACTGCAAGATTCAAACTCACCAGTCATGCCTTGGAAATGCTATATAGTGTCTCTATGAGTTGAAGCTGATTCAACAGCACTTAACAACAACAACAAACTGAAAGAATAACTTGTTAGAAATTTTTATTGGGGTATAAATTTTAAAAATTTTAACTTTTTATTGTGAAGTTAGTGAAGGTTTACAGAGTAGATCATTAGTTTTACATTCAATAGATCATATATTTCATTTTAATACAATGATTGCAATCCTCTCCATGCACCATCAATCAACAGTATGTATCTGTATTAACCACAACTCTTGCATTCCTCACTGTGTTTTCTGCAAGCTTCATCTTTCCTCTGTAGCCTATAAATAATTTTCCTTTCCCTCCAACCCCTGGTAACCATTATAGAATGTTTCTTTTATCATGGAAACTTTTTCATAATGTTTTACAAGAGTGCCCCATACAAAATTTGCCTTTTTGTGATTGACTAATTTCACTCAACAGGATGCCCTCCAGGTTCATTCATGTTGTGAGGTGTTTGACAAATTCATTGTTATTCTTCAATGTTGCCTATTATTCCATTGTGTATATGTACCAAGGTTTGTTCAATCATTCTTCTGCTGGTGAGAATTTAGGCTGTCTCCATCTTTTTGCTATTGTGAATAGTACTGCAATGAACATTGGTGTGCATATGTCTATTTGTATCATAGATCTTATTTCTTGAGGATATATAACAAGTAGAGTGATTACTGGACCATAGAGTATTTCTATTTTCAACTTTTTGAGAAATTAAGCACCATATCATATTTTAAAGTAGTTGCACCATTATATATTCCAACAGCAGTGTAAGAGGGTTCCAGTTTCTTCACACTCTTGCAGCATTTGTGGTTTTCTGTTTTCTTGAACTTTGGTATTAATACTTGAGTAAGATGATGTCTCATTCTTGCTCTGATTTGCATCTCTTTAATGGCTACTGATCATGAGCATTTCATAGTTTTTTGGCTGTCTGAATGTCCTCTTTGATGAAGTGCCTGTTCATGTCCTCTACCCATTTTTCAAAAAAATTGGATTTGTCTCTTGTTGAGGTGTTGAACTGCTCTTTACATTTTGGAGAGTACTCCTCTGTGTGGTATGTCATTACCAAAATTATAATGTGAGTTCTGTGGATTCTCTTTTAATTGTTTTGGTGAAATCCTTTGATAAACATAAATATCTCATATTCAGGTGGTTCCAGTAATCTCTTTTGTCTTTTGTTTGTGTGCTTTCAGTTAGGCTTTATAGTGTATTGATGTCAAATATCACAACCCTTAAGTTTGTCTCCATTTTTTAATTGATTATCTTTATAGTTCTAGATTTTACATTTAGGGCTTTAGTCCATATTGCGTTAATTTTTTTGTATATGGTGTGAGGTATGGGTCTTCTTTTATTCTTTTGCAAATGGATTTCCAGTTTTACCAGAACTATTTGTTTGAAGAGACTATGTCTTCCCTATTCAATATATTTTGGCCCTTGATGGATGATCAGCTGACCATAGGAGGATGGGTTTACTTCTGGGTCCTCAATTCTGTTCTATTGATCTATGTGTCTTTCGTTGTACCAATAAATAGGTTGTTTTTACTACTATGGCAGTGTAGTAGGTGTTGAGATTGGAAAGTGGGAGGTCTTCTACTTTGCTCTTTTTTCATAATGCTTTCCTTATCTGTTGTCTCTTTCCTTTCCATACAAAGTTAGTGATTATTTTGCTTTAAAGAATGATGTTGGAATATGGATTGGGATTGCTTGGTACCTATAGATCACTTTGGGTAGCACTGACAGTTTTATAATGTTATATATTGCTATCCAATAGTGTGATGTACTTTTTCTTTTCTACAGGACTCTTTTGGTCCTGTAGTAGAACTTTTGTAGTTTTCTTTGTATAGGCCTTTTGTTCCTCTGGTTATATTTATTCCCAAGTATTTCATCTTTTGGGTAGCTATTATAAATTATATTGTTTTCCTGATTTCCTTTTTTTAAAGTTGTTTTTATTAGTGTAAAGGAATCCAACATATTTTTATATGTTGATCTTGTGCCCTGCCACTTTTTCAACTCTTTCAGTGAATTATGATTTTTTTTTTTTTTTTTTGCTATGTCTTTGGGATTTTTCTATGCATAAGAACATATCATCTGCAGATAAAGGGAGTTTTACTTCTTCTTTGCCAATTTGTTTTTGTTGCTGTCAAGTGCCATCCCATTAGCTATGACTCATAGGAGTCATAGGGTTTCTGAGGAGTAGCTGATAGTTTGAACTGTTGACCTTACATTAGGTGTTCAGTAATTATCATACAACCTCACAGAAATTTGGATACCTTTAATTTCCCTTTCCTGACTTACAGCTCTGACTAAGACTTCAATCACAATATTGAATAGGAGTAGTGATAAAGGGCGTTCTTAATTGCAAGGGAAATGCTTTAATTTTCTTACTATAGGGAGTAATGTTGGCTGTTGGTTTTGTTTATATGCCTTTAATTATATTGAGGAATGTCCCTTCTATTCCCTTTTTGTTGAGCATTTTAAGTAGGAATTGATTATGGATATTGTTAAATGTCTTTTCTGTGCCAGTTAATATGATTATGTGGTTCTTTTCCTTTGTTTTATTTATATGGAGGATGGCTTGGATTATTCTCTAATATTGAATCACTCTTGTGTACCTAGTATGAATCCCATTTGGTCATGATGTATTATATTTTGATGTTGTTGGATTCTATTAGTTAGGGTTTTCTTGAGAATTTTTACATCTATGTTCATGAGGAATGTTGGTCTATAATTTTCTTTTTTCAAGATGTCTTTGCCTGCTTTTGGTCACAGGGTTTTGTTTGCTTCATGAAATGAATACAAGAATTTTCCTTCCTTTTCTATATTCTGGAATAGTTTGAGTACAATTGGTATCAGCTCTTCTCTGTTCTTTTTTTCCCTTTCTACTTGTTCTGGAATTCTGATCACCCATTTTTATTCATCTTCATTGTGTCCCTTATAGATCTTAGATTTCAATAGATTTTTTTTCACCTGATTATTGTTGTTGCATAATAGTATTGAGAGAGATATCTGCAAATTCACTAATTTGGGCTTCCACTGATTCAAAGCTACTCTTTTTCCCTTTCATTATATGATCCATTTCTGGAATTTTAGTATTAATTTTCTGGATTTCTTGTTGCAGGTTTTGAATTGTTTCTAACTTTTCATCTATTTTGTCCGCTTGTTCTTGTAGTATTTTCCTGAATTCTTCTAAAGGTTTTCTTTCTCTCTCTCTCTCTCTCTGTTCTCTTGCTTCCCTTGATCTTTCTTTCAATCCGTTCTTTGATGGTACCTAAATATTGTTCTTTTGAATTATTTCTCAGGTAGCTCCAATACCATTTATTCCTTAGAAATATTCTATGGCTCTGCATCTTGGTCACTGTTTTGGAGTCACTCTGTCTTTTTACTTCATGTGAACTGAAATTGTTTGTTGTCTTTGAGACAATGTGTTGTTTTTAATTTGTACTTAATGGAATATTGTTTGTTGGTATGTTCATAGACACTCACCAACTGCCTCCTGGTGGGTGTGATTTTAAAAATGTAAGCATGTGCAAGGTTCTCTATTTGCTATTTGTGCATCTCAGCTAAGAGTGGATTTGTCTGGTGGTGGCTGCTCTCTGTCACTAATCAGGTGGCATAAGAGCTAGTATTGGCTCTTGCCCAGTGGGTGGAGTTGCATAGTATTATTGTGATTGGGATGTATGGGCTCGATTGTTGTTTCCCATTGGGCTGGACAAGAAAAGAAAACACACAGGTATACACAAGAAAAAGAAACAAAACAAATCAACAAGAAAACAACCATTGAAAAAAATAAAAGAATTAAGGATAAAAAAATGTTGTAAAAAACCAGGCATAAGGAAGAAATAAATATAATAACTAAAAAGTGAAAGGGGGAAAGGAATAAAGCTATAGATGAGAAAAATAAGACAGAAAGTAAAATAAAACAAATAACACTAAACAAAACTAGAGATAGGGTAGATGAAAAGAGAAAGAAACACAGTAGTAAAGGAAAATCAAGAGAAAAAAATAAAGAAAGAAGAGGGGTAAATAAGAAACACACAAAAAAAGTATAAAAAAACAAAAGCAGAGATTGTTGCTGTTGTTGTTATGTGCTGTGGAGTCAGTTCCAACTCACAGTGACCCTGTACAGATTTTCTGTAGCTGTAAATCTTTATGGGAGCAGAAAGCCTCATCTTCGTCTTGTCGAACAGATAGTAGTTTCAAACTGCTGACCATGAGATTAGCAGCCTGATTTGTAACCATTATGCTACCAGAAAGGATAAAAATTATGAGAGGAGAAATAATAAAGAAACAAAAACAACCAAAGGGAAAAATCAGAGTAGGTGCCAAACTCTGAGGAGAAAACTCTGGGGGCTCCTGTCAGTCAATGAGCTCATGAGGTAGGTGGGGAAGGGATGAACCAGCAGTGTTCCCTGCCTTAGATAGAGTTCCTTGCTGCTGTTGTTGTTGTTAGGTATCTTTGAGTTGGCTCCTACTCATAGAGACCCTATACACAGCAGAACAAAACTTTGCCTAGTCCTGCGTCATCCTCACAATTGTTATACTTGAGCCCATTGCTGATGCTACTGTGTCCATCCATCTCATTGGACATTTGTTTATGTTCAGTGCATTCAGTCCAGCAGTAGTTGGTGAGGCTCATAAAGTAGGTGGGGCCAGTGACTGTCATGACTCTAGGGCAGCTATGACAGGTATTAATTATGAGAGTTTCGGAAAGTCTAGGACTGATATGGACAGCTCTGTGAGTTCAGCAGGTCTGGAAAGAGCCAGGCAACAGAATGGGCAGCCAGTTCCCATGTCACACTGCCAACCCTCAGGATTCCCTAATAGCAGGGGTTCCACTGTGGGTGGATTTGGATGGGGGCTGACCACACCTCTGGTCACTAAGGGAGCATGGGGGAATAAGAACACATCTCATCTTTCCAGTCACCAGTCACTAATGTGCACATGCATTGCCAGACCACTGTCTCCCTCCAAATCTGCTTGAAAAAGCTCAAAATGACTCTGCCACATCTTACCAGTGAAACTTTTACCAGTCTGTCTCCTTCCTTCTCTGTTCCTGCTCAGCTTGTTCTCCTAGCAAGTGTTCAACCCACTTTTCTATTATTTCCTCTGTAACTCATGGCTCCAATATTTTTACCTGTATCTGTTTCATTTCATTACCCATATCTATATTGTGGAGTCCTGGTGTGGCACTGTGGGTTAATGTGCAAAGTCAGTTTGAATCATAAGGTTGGTGGTTCAAGTTCACTAGCTACTCCTCTGAAACCCTATGCAGGGTTACTATGGGTCAGAACTGACTCAATGAGACTTAACAACAACAACATACATGTTTTAGAGGGTCTTTGTAGCCTGTCTGTCTAGTCCGCCATCTTGCTGGATGCGTAGCTGCATGTTTTTGTTTTTATCATGTAACTTGGTTGGATGGTGACTAAAAGACACAATTCTCTATAGAGTCCTACCCTTTAACTTACTCAAAAATGTACAGACAATGCCCCAAAACCAATCATTTCTTTTTATTAGAATATAATTTGTTTGGCATTTAATAGTGAACTTGGTTCTGAAGTGACTTTGCTGTATAATAATAATGTATACTAAGGTTTTCTTGGATTCTTGGTTTTCAAAAATTATGTCTTATTATTATTTTACTAAACATAATAATGTTACAAAATTATGGTAGTGCCTAGATTGGAAAATTCAATCAAATTGACAATCTGAGCAACACAATTTGGTCTTTCTGCACTTTGATAAAGCATACTGAGCTCTATAAATTTCTGTGCAGAACTGTAATTTTTTGGCTGTGCTATCTATTCAAGATTAGTCCTTGAGTGGAAAGAACTACAAAGAAGACTGCTGGCTGCTGTGTTATGAAAGGGGAACAAGTTTCCACTGGAAAATGGAGGCAGAAAGCCAACACATTTATGTGGATGACACAGAGAAAACATACTTTCAGATGAACATTCTATACAAATTGAAGGCCAGAGCTTGAGGTTTCACAGCAAGATCCCAGACAATTGGGCAAAAGACAAGTTTTAACACCAACTACTTACTGAAGAGATAGATCAACGAAGTAGATACCCACTCTTTCAATTTTGAATTCTTTTATTTCTCATAACTCTTATAAATGAATATAAATAAATATTATTCATTATTTATAAATACTGCTTTCTGAAGAATGTAAATCTCTAGATATAAAATTTTAAGCAAAATGATTGAAAACTAACACAATGACAGCTAACAACAGCATAAACAAATTTACCTGAGATTTCTAGATCATTGCTGTTTCTCTACTTCACTCTTTGTTCATCTTAGCAATGGAGACATTGATCACAAATAGAGGGTATGTGCATGCAGTAAAACAAAACAAAACAAAAGGAGAAATCCATTATTTTCCTTAAATTGTTGACATAGTTTGAATGTAAGTGGTTTTATTATTTTAACTTATTGTATATTTTATGGGGACAATATTTTATGGGGACTTTCTTAGAGATGAGCTTTTAAAAAGTATTATTGTGAAACATATATATTCCACAGGAAAGAAATCATACAAACAGAGCATTTTGGAAAAGCTGACTATTTTCTATTGGTGCTAGCAAGGAGTCCTGAAAATTAGTTTAAATGCAAGTGGAGTCCATGGCAGCACCAGTGGGAATTTCTCTGATCTCAAGACCATTGAGTTGTCCTGGAGAAAAATCGAGACAACTGTTATTCCAT
>NW_006408694.1:4580993-4581918 GCF_000296735.1 Chrysochloris asiatica | reverse complement strand
TTTTTTTTTTTTCATTTTTTAAAGAAAATTAACTTTGTTTACATTTCTTACAGATTCACACTTCTCATTTCTGGAGAAAATGCAAACTCAGATCAGAACATTCTGTTCTGAGCCCTTATTTGAATCACTATTAATAATTTCACCTGCTCATCTCACAACTACAAAGGAGGCACAATACCTAGTGGGTTTCTTTGAATTTTGGGTGTGCTGTTCACTGGGGGGAGTCCTGGTGTGGTGCTGTCGGCTAATGCACCAGACTGCAAAGTCATTTGAACTGCAAGGATGGTAGTTCAAGCTCACCAGCTGCTTCTTGGAAACTCTATACAGGGTCTCTATGGGTCGGAATCGACTTGATGGTACTTAATAACAACATTTATTTGGAAGAGTCCTGGTGTGGCACTGTGGGTTAATGTGCTAGACTGCAAAGAACTGCAAGGCTGGCAATTCAAGCTCACTAGCCGCTCCTTGGAAACCCTATACAGAGTCACTATGGGTCGGAATTGACTTGACGGCACTTAACAACAACAAATTCATTTGGGTGAGTTACTCCAGTCTATTTGTCAAGTAATTCAAAAAGCTGCTCATTTTGAGTAGGGACCCACAACAAGAGAAAACTCTGCAGTAGGTTCAGGCTGCCTTGCAAGCTGCTCTACCAGTTGGACTACATGATCCATCTGAAGTGTCAGTGGCAGATAGAGGTACTGTATGGAGTCTTTGGCAGGACTCTATTGGTGAATCACAGCACAGATCTTTAGAAATTTGGAGCAAAGTCTGCCATACTGTAGCTATTTTTTTTTTCTTAAATGTTTTATTGTGAATTATGTGATAGTTTACATGGGAGAACATTAGTTTTACATTCGTTCTATCTTATATCGTCTCATTGCCTTGGTTACAATCCCCTCCATGCAACCCTTCCCCTGTACCC
>NW_006408694.1:4571379-4580393 GCF_000296735.1 Chrysochloris asiatica | reverse complement strand
TTTTTTTTTTTTTTCCTCTTCTTTTTACCTCTGGTTGAGCTCTGATCATCCAGCCACTGAAGCCAGGATAAGTGGGTATTATGTAGATAACTATTTCCCTTTTGAGAAATAGTTTTTGGCTTGTTACTGACCTGTAGTAGAGCCTGAAAGCCTAACTATGGACCACCAAGTCATCATGCAGCCTCAGCTACACATCATGAACTGGGTATTGTCTGACCCACAGAATCATAAAGTTGGACATACACAGCAGCACATTATCATTAAATGTAAGTAGTGTATATAAGATTGATTCTGAGCAGGACCTGATGGCACAAGTAAGTTACTTGAGGTAGTAGCCTAAATGCCCATGGCCTCTATTCCTGTCATATTACCTTCCTTCTCCCAGCCAGCACATATGGCCTCATGGGTAGTTCCCTATAAGCAACTAACTGAGGCAGAGTAAATGCATACTTCACTTACAGATGGTTCTGCTCAATATGTAGGCACAACTCATAAGTGGACAATAGTAGCACTGAAGCCCCTTTGTGGCGCAGCCCCATGAAGGACAGTGGTGAAAGGAAATCCTACCAATAAATAGATTTTTGAGCAGTGCACTTGGTTATTAACTTTGCTTGGAAGAATAAATTGCCAGATGTGTGGCTATATACTGATTTATGGCCTCTGGTCAATGGTTTGACTGGATGGTCACAGACTTGGAAGGAAAATGATTGGAAAATTGGTTACAAGGAGGTGTGTGGAAGAGTTATGTGAATAGATCTCTTTAAATGGACTTAAGAAGTGAAGATATATGTGTTTCCTGTGAATGTTCACCAAAGGGTGAACTCAGGGAGCATGTTAATAATTAAGTGTTTAGTATGATGCTTTCATTCTGCTGTGCATAAGGTTGCTATGAGTCGGTACTAACTCAATGGCACCTAACAACAACAAAAATAATGCTTTCTGTGGAAACCAGTCATCCTTTTCCTCCAGGGACTCCTGGCATTGCCCAAGGGCTCATGAAAAAAAGTGGTCATGATGGCAGGGATGGAGGTTACATGAACTCAGCAACATGGACTTCCATTCACCAAGGTCAACTTAGCTACATCTACTACTGAGTGTTGATCAACCAGCAACCTGGTAGCAGGTTGATTACACTGAACCACTTTCATCATGAAAAGTGTAGCATTTTCTTCTTACTGGAATAGATACTACTCAGGATATGGATTTGCCTTCCTTGCATGCAATGCTTCTGCTAAAACAAACATTTATGGACTTACAGCATGCCTCATTCACTATCATGTTATCCCACACAGCATCACCTTGGATCTAGAGACTTACTTCACAGCAAATGAAGTATGGCAATGGGCCCATGTTCATGGAATTCACCGGTCTTACCATGTTCCCCATAATTCTGAAGAGTTAGCTTGATAGAACAATGGAATGGCCTTTTTGTTTTCCTTTTTTGAAAGAGTCAGACACATAAGCTATATTTATTTAATTTCATTGGCTCTTCACAAAGTTCAGAATTTTAACTTTAGAAAAAGTTTGCACTGCAGCTGAATGCACATTTAATTTTAAAATAATATAAAACCAATCATCTAAACAATTCATTAAAAAGAATTATAGATGTAGAGAACAGGTAGTTATAGAGCATTAATAAATGCAAGCATGTTAAGATTTTTCTGTATATTAACTGCCTAAATTATTAATCATAAGGATTTGGTACTATCAAAAATATAGTTATATTTATATTGAAAAATATCTTGGAAGTGTCCTTCACTCTTAATTATAACATTAAAATGAAAGTACTAGCAAACAGCTACGCCTTCATCTATGAAACTTACAACTTACTGTCAATCAATTTCTTACACAGTATGTATAATATTTTAAATAAGAATGGAGCTAGGAGGAACAAAGTCCAATAAAAAAACAGCAAAAGCAATTTCTATAAAAAATTGGGTGTGCTATGAAAAATAACTATTTCAGGGCCTAACTCCATTAATTTTTTTTCAAGCAACATATCATAGAAGTTTAGTCTTTTTCTCTCTTATAATACACCCAAATAAGTTTATTCATAGGAAAATTACTAAGTGTATATAAGCTAGTCTTTTTAAAATAGCATATTGAAAAGAGCTTTATATAAACTTTTCATCAAAATAAAGATCTAGCAATATAGAGAAAAAGTATTCATATATAAAATGAGTCCACATGATTGTCAAGATGATTAAATGAGATGTTCTTGAAGTCTCCCTTAATATTAAAATATATTATGTGAGTGAAAAATATTACGCTGCTGTATATTATTTTAGTGGAAGCTGGGTGTTTTGTCTTGGAGGGAACAGACAGGACTAAGTAGAATGTTTTATAAAATATATATAATTAAACAAAATCCATTATCACAAAGTACGAATTCCAAAGTTGCCAATATTAGTTTTAAAACTAAAATTATTTCCAATTAAAAGCAGCAGGGTTTGGGAACACCCAAACTTTGTAAGGTTGTCTTCACAAACTTCATTTAAGTGTGTGATGTCTTAAAACTAAATATGTATGAATTGTTGAATGTAAAACCAATTTGCTCTGTAAAGCATCACTCAAATCATTATAAACATAAAAAGAAACTCATGTTTAAAATATTTTAATCCCAGCCCACACTGTAATTCATACTATCAAAACTGAGAAATATATATAAATTATGGTAATTTACATGATTATATAAGTGAACATATATATTTCTTGTTTTTGTTGTTGTTAGGTGCCATCAAGTTGGTACTAACTCATAGCAACCCTATGCACAACAGAATGAAACACTGCTTGGTCCTGGGCTAACCTCACAATTGTTGCCACAACTGAGCTCATTGATACTGACACTTTCCCAATCCATCTCGCTGGGGGTCTTCCTCTTTTTCTCTGACCCTCCACTTTACCAAACATGATATCCCTCTCCAGTGACTGGTCCCTCCTGACAATATGTCCGACGTATGAGAGATGAAGTCTGGCCATCCTGACCTCGAAGGAGCACTCTGGCTGTACTTTTTCCAACACGGATCTGTTTGTTCTTTTGACAGCCCATGGTATTTTCAGTATTCTCCAAAACCATAACTCAAATTCATCAATTCTTCTATGGTCTTCCTTATTCACTGCCCAGCTTTCACATGCTTATGAGGTTATTGAAAATACCATTGTGTTAATCAGGTGCACCTTAGTCCTCAAGCTGACATCTTTGCTCTTCAACACTTTAAAAAAAGGTCTTGTGCAGCAAATGTGCCTAATGCAATACGTCATTTGATTTCTTGATTGCTGCTTTCATGAGTGTTAATGGTTGATGTTGATGGTTGATCAAAGATCTACCTTTCCTAATTTCAAACTATTCAGTGTTCCCATGTTCTGTTCAAACAACTGCCTCTTGGTCTATGTTCAGGTTCCTCATGAACCCAAGTAAGTGTTCCAGAATACTCATACTTTGCAATGTTGTCCATTATTTATCATGATCCACACAATCAAAGACCTTTGTGTAGTCAATAAAGCACAGGTAAACATCTCTGCTTTCAGCCAAGATCCATCTGATGTCAGCAATGATATCCCTCGTTCCATGTCCTCTTCCAAATCTGGCTTGAACCACTGGAAGTTCTCTGTAAATATACGGTTGCAGCCATTTCTGTATCACCTTGAGTAAAACTTTACTCACATGGGATACCAGAGACATTGTCTGATGATTTCCGCATTCCATTGGGTCACCTTTCTTTGGAATGGACATAAATATGAATCTCTTCCAATCAATTGGCCAGATAGTTGTGTGTATATTTATATTTCTTAATGCTGCAAAATATTAAATTTCATAATGTTTCCTAACTGTGAACTAACCAATAATTCTTTGAGTAGCAAATCTCTTGATAAGAGCTAAGCTAGTTTTAAATCTCAAAAATACTGACTACTTAACTCTTGGGCAACTTTGTTTTCCAAGAAGCATTAAAACAATCTCAAAAATGACACTAAATAGTAACTATAAATTCTGCAGTCAAAACTATGGAATCATGGCTTCTGCCATGCATAAGGACCCTGTATGTTTGACTCTGAAAGAGTAGGTTACTAAGACATGATAGCTGTCTCCAAATACATGTAGGATTGCCATGAAGAAGGCAATACAGACAATTTTAATATCTGGTATTCCAGAAGGCAGGACAAGTTGTAGAAAAACAGATTTCTGATATAAGGAACATACTTTTTAGAAAATCTGAGCTGTATAAAATTGGAAAATGAAGTCATGAGAGGTTGTAAAAACTATGTAGTTGAAAATGTAGTTACAAAACTGTGGTTTTAATGCTGCTGTTGTTAAATACTTCCAAGTTTGTTTCAACTCACAGAGGCTCTGTGTAGGGTTCCTGAGGCTGTAAATCTTTCTGAAAGCAGAAAATCTCATCTTTCTCCCTCAGAGCAGCTGGTGGGCTTGAACCACTGACCTTGTGGTTCACAGTCCAGTGTTTCTCTTACATAGTTAGAAGACTGGTTTTCTTGGAGAATTCTTTCCTCATAGTGATAAAGAAAGTCCCAGATTCTAACATTGCCTTTATCAGAGCATGTAGCAAATTTATTATCCATGGGTGAGAAACGGGCTCCTTTAACCGCCTCCTTATGTGCCTGGAACATCTTGATATCCTCCAGGGTCTACTGTCAACATCGACAAGTCATTATGTGACCAAGTCATAGCCCTTACTGGGCTGTTGTGAGCCTGTAATATTGTTTCAAAATTGAAAGTCAGTCCATTCCACAAAGTGAACTCCCCACTAGAAGCTCCAGTTACCATTTGTCTTCCTTCTGGAGTCCACCTACCAACAAATACTCGACACTTCACTTTGTTTGTTGATGTTCTTACAAATTTTGTTGTGACTGCATTCACAGGATTATTCAACATGCTTACAGGTGGGACCAGATCATTATAATGACATGCATCAGGCTGAATTGCCTGCATAGCTCTCTGGTTTCTTTGCCATATTCCATTCTCTAAATATTTAATTACAGATGGGTTATAGTCTATGGTTTTTCAGTTTACAGCTTTTCTCTTTCATTTTCCATCAAAAGTAAGCTGTTGCATTGCTTGCTGTTGTGCAAAATAAGTATAAAATAGTTGTCGAGGTGCCTGGTGTTAGAATCTTGACATATGGAAAAAAGTGGAAGAGAACCGATTTCTGTAGCCATGGTGATGTCTTATTTTATAGGACACGTCTGGCACTGGGCAGGGGTGTAAATACTTCAGCTTCACTCAGTCGAGAGTAGTTCACCTATTTGGCCTCCACTCATCAACCCTCTCAAAACCTTTCCGCCACAGAAACAGCAGCCGTATTGCTCTCTGAGCCACTGTGTTCACATCCCTGCAACACATGCGTTCTGGAAAGGTCTTTTGAAAACACAGTTAGAGTTCCAGCTAGATGGCAACACTTTGCAAGGTAGGGCAAAGTTTTCCAGGAGGCTGTTTATACCCAAAACAAACATCCAATATATGGTACTATTTCTCCAATAGCCAGGATTCGCAAGTCCATGTACAAAGGCGTGGAATGGGAGTGGTACATTCACTATTATCCCTATGACTCTCTCATAATTTTTTTGCTTCTTGTCCCTGAGACTTATGCTCTGTGGGTCTAGATGTCTTAGTTACAAAGGGAGGACTACTCCCTCCTAGAAATATAACACGGTTCCATTCAACTGGAAGTTAAGAATGTCTTTGGATCAACAGGTAATAAAGGGAATTCCATATTGGCTGGTGTGGTTGATCCTGATTACCAAGAGGAAATCAGATTGATACTATATTATAAAAGAGGCAAAGAAGAATAAATCTAGAATACAGAAGATTCCTTATGATCCTTCTTAGTACTGCTATGTCCCGTGATTAAATTCAATGCAAAACTATAACACAATTCTTACATGACTGCTTATAGCCCAGACCCTTCAGGAATGAAGGCAAACAGCCATGGCTAACTGAGGTGCTTGCTGAGGACAAAGGGAATACAAAATGGATGGCAAAAGAAGGTCCTTCTAAATACCGCCTACAACCATGTGAGCAGTAAATGGTTCTAGTGTGTTTTTAGTTGTATTCATGTTAGTTGTATCATGTTCTGCTTGAATATGACTTTATGATTGTCTTTATTTAGAAATTGTGTATAGTTTAAGGAGATGTATACAGGCATCAAATTGACAAGGGGCATGCTGTAAGGATTAAGATAGTGTGCCAACTTGGTTGGACCATGGGTGTCTAGTTAAGATGAGTTCTAATATAATGTAATTAATTCCATGATGAGATATACTATAAGCAGCTAATCTATTTTTTTTTAAGTTTTTATTGTGAATTGGGTGATAGTTTACATAGACCATTAGCTTTACATTCATCCTATTGTATTTCACTTCATTACAATGATTACAATCCTCTCCACGTATCATGTATCATCATTCAACAGTATTTGCTTCCATTCCCTCTGGTTTTGTTTTGTTTTGTTTTTTGGATGTACACCAAAGCACTCAGGAATATACAACCATTGAAAAAACCAAAGGGCACACCCTGCAAGCCCACTCCCCCTATCCCCACCCCAGCCATCAGCACACAGCTCTTCTCCTTTCCTGAGTCCAGTGTCCCCAGTTGCCCCATCTCTCCATATCATCATCTCTGCCTCCATCTCTGGTGTCACTGCTTCTCTGGATAGGGTCCTGCACTCTGCTCTTCTCCCTTGATCATCCCAGGGTCATCCACTCCTGGACTGCAAGACCAACCACTCCCCTCCTTTGTTATAAAACCTCTACCTTTACATTTGCAACACTTGTAATCAGTCCTGATAGCAATTATTCACTGTTGAACCACAAGAGTATTATCCCCATCTCCTTTTACCAGCCTTGTCCAGACAGGTTGGAGACCACTCAATGACATTCTACCTTTCCCTGTACCCTCTGAAACTAGGCTCCCTCTTGAAAGCTTGTAAGCCAGTCACTTTGTGCCTTTGTAGTCCTCCCCATTTTGGGTAGCCAATGTCTAAGTTGCCCATCCCTGTCAACCTTGTGAACTGAGGGATGGGAATGATCCTTGCTATAAAAATTTGTTCCCTCTTTTGAGCTACTACATCCTTAAGTGTAGGTCAAGTTCACCAAATTATGGCAGATTACTCTTTTTTCTTCCTCTAGTTGAGTTCTGATCATCCAGCCAATGAAGCCAGGTCAAATGGGTGTTATCTGCAAGTATGGGAGTTCTTGTGCATCTCCCCTCACTTCATATTAGCTGGATGTTTCACTCTCTGCTCTAGTCCAGGAGTCCCCAGGTCTTGCCATACTGCTGGTCAACTAGGTCTCAATCCAGGTGGACAGGAGTCTGTTGAATGTGGTTGGACTTAGCTCACAACTTAGTTGCTGTTTTTCCTCCACTTTCCCTTATTGGTAGACCAACGTGATCACCTGCAAGACCATATCCTTGGTCGTGTATTCCCCTTGAGTCTCAGTCTTGGAAAGGGGTTTGCCCTGATGGCTCCCAAACAAACAACTTACTTGTTCTTATAGTAGTCAGCCGGACTGCTGTTATTGTTTTTTTAAATTTTTCCTGCTAATCTTTCTTTCAAGAAGTATCTTCTGTTCTTCTAGCAGCTCCAGGCTGGTCTAATTGTCTTTTCAAGTGGTAATTTCCCACCTCAGAAACTTTTGGATGGGGATCCAGATTCCACCTATGGTCTTATGCAATGTAATGGTTCCACAGGAAGCCTCCTTTCCTGGGCAAGTTCTAGCCCCATTTCAGGTATTTTGATCAGTTATTGGCTGAAGACGTACTTATAAGCTTTCTATGGTGATGTTTCTGCTATTCCTTTCTCTCCCCCTCACGTGTCTATTTTACAATAGTAGACAAGGGAAACCAAGATTTAAAAGATAGCCAAGCATCTTAACAGTACTTCCCCTCTTTTACCCATTCAAATCATGCCTCAATCCCTGAATCCCAGAGCCCTGTTGTTTTAAGGCTGAGCATACATCACTATTTACTTCTGTCCCACTTATCCAATGCAAACCTGCCTACATGTTCTCCCATCCACCTTATTCTTCCATTCCCATCCCCTCCTAGTATATTGCCCACCCCCACCAGCACCCAAACTATCTTGTGTCTATCACCAACCTTGCGTTCCACCTTCCCCTCCCTCCACTCAACCCACCCCATACACCCTGGTAACCAACAAATAATCCCCTCCCCATTTAGTGTGGGTACCTTTTCTTAAGCTTCTACAATAATGGTCCTATGTAGTATTTCTCCTTTTGTGACTGACTAATTTCACTCAGCATAATCTCCTGAAGGTTCATCCATCCATGTTTTGCAGTGGCTTGCAGCTTCCTTGTAATTCTTCAAGGCAGCAGAATATTCCATTGTGTATATGTACCAAAGTTTGTTTATCCATTATTTCATTGATGGGCACCTAGGCTGTCTCCATCTTTTTCTGTTGTAACTAGTGCTGCTATGAACATTGGTGAGCATATATATACTCCTGTTATGGCTCATATTTCTTGTAAGTAAATACCAACGAGAGGAATTCCTGGATCATAAGGTATTTCTATTTCCAACTTTCTGAGGAAGTGCCATACTGTTTTCCAGAGTGGTTGGACCATTTTGCAATCTCACCAGCAATGTAGTAGGGTCCCAGTCTCTTCTCATCCTCACCAGCATTTATTGTCCTCTACTTTTTTTTAATCTTTGAAGCAGCTAAACTATTGATTGGGAGGTGTGGCCTACTTCTAATATATATGGACATTCTGGCAAAGCACTTTTGCTTTTTGTTGGATCTAGATCCTTCATTGATTCATCATCGTTTTACCTTTGATTCTTTGGACTTGAGTGACCTTCCATATTGCCTACTGATCCTGGAATTCACTATATTATGCAGCCTGTAGCCTACATCTGACCTGCTGATCTTGGGCTCATCAGACTCTGCAACTACATTAGTCAAAAGAAACTTCCAGCCTGATATCTGACACACTGACTTGGAAAATGAGGCATTTACTTGAGAGAAATTAATTTTTATACATAT
>NW_006408694.1:4555158-4563792 GCF_000296735.1 Chrysochloris asiatica | reverse complement strand
TTTTTTTACGTCACCCTACAACTCAGGCATTAGTGTCTGTTCTTGTGTTGTTCTCTAAATTCAGGTGGGATATGTTCAAGATCATATTTTGGCTCTTGTTGACTTGTTTTAATTTTCTTCAGTTTCAGCTTGAATTTGAATGTGATCAATTTATGGTCTGCCCTGGCTTTGTTTTAGCTGAACTGAGCATTTCCATTGTTTCTTCTCACAAATGTAGTCAGTTGATTCCTGTGTGTTTAACTTGGTGATGCTCATGTGTATAGTTGCCTTTTATGTTGTTTTAGAAAGGTATTTGCAATGACTAAATTGTCTTTAAAATTTTTGTTATGCAATCTCCAGCATAATTTCCATCCCCAGGGCCATATTTTCCATCTACAGAACCTTTCTCTTTGTTTCTAACCTTTGCATTCTAATCCTGATTGCATATTTTATCAATTTTAAATTGGGGAATTTGATAGAATTCTTCAAATTGCATCATCACTGGCCTTGATGGTTGGTGCATAAATTTGATTGATAGAGATATTAATTAGTCTCCTTGTAGGCATGTGGATGTTATCAGAGCACAAAAGACAGATTTTGAAATATTCAAGACAGATTTTGAAATATTTTCTTTGATGATGACTGTGATGCCATTCCTCTTTAATTTGTCATTCCATATGATTGTCAGATTCAAAATGGCCGACACCAGCCCATTTCAGCTCACTAATGCCTAAGATATTATCTTTATGCATTCCATTTTGTTTCCCAGGAGTACAGCTCCAGGGAGGTTCTCTTTAGATTCAGAGACCCAAAAAAACTACACAGTGTCATAAAGGAGATTCAAACCACTTTATTGTCTCCCTCTGGTGGTGGCCAGTCGGACGAGCATCTCCTGAAAATCCACCTCAAGGAGAGTCTGTACCACCCCACAGTCCTGTCTGGGTTGATATAGGTAACAGAACAAAGAAGGCAGGCAGCCAACAGTTTTGTAACTGATTTACATAGTTGGTTACATGATGCAGGTGGTCACAATGCAAATGGAGTAAAGTTGTAAACAAGGCCACTTACAGGTCATTTGTAGAGTAAATAAATCTACCTACAAGGCCCTAGGCAAACTAATAGATCATTAAGAGACCCTTAGTAGACTAGTACAAGGCTATGAAGAGATGATGTCGTGGTATTTCAGGTACAACTCCAAGTGTATACATGAATACTTCTATGACACATTTAATTTTAGACAACTTTCAATTTTCCTGCATTTATACTTCATACATTCCATATTCCAATTATTAATGGATGTTTGTAGCTGTTTCTCCTCATTTTAAGTGTGCCCATCAGCAAATGGAAGTCCTGAAAGCTTTGCTCCATTCACATCATAAGGTTTTCAGTGGCTAGTCATTCAGAAGTAGTTCACCTACTACTAGTCTGCTTAGTCTAGAAGCTGTGCTGAAACCTGTCCACCATGGTTTCCCTGCTGGTGGCATAGCTTCCAGTATCACAACATACAAGCCCCCACAGTATGACAAACGAACAAATGAGTGGTGATCAGGGAATGGTTAGAGATTGAAATACCAACTTTGGAAGTTTATAGACCTAGATACAGGATATGCTGAGAAACAATGCCTTCACATTTTGATATTTTTGTTTAATAAATGTTTCTATGATTTTATAGCAACACTTTTTGACTTACCCTTATATTTTTCCAAATACAGCTCAATTAGTGACATTAATTTTTGATACCAAAGAAACAGAGGCAAGCAAATTATCCAATTATACAACTTGAAAATAATTTATTAATTGAATTGCTATATTCAAATAAACTACCTGAAAATTTTTATCTTACTCTGAATAAACCAGTATAATCCCTGCACTCTTGCCTCAAGTGGAAGTATTAGAATTGTATCATTTGTACCTATCCTGAATGTTGCACTACTAACTTAACATTTTTTGTATGGTTTCTCCATGTTGATATTTATAGTTTTGCCTTGTTCATTTTAATTTGTGCTGTCAGTTTATGAATATGCCATGTATAATTTAGTATTTTCCTGTTCAGGGACATTTAAATTGTTTTGCTGTGTTTGGAATTACGAAAAATGCTACAATGAATAGTTTTGGATATGCCTCCTTTGCACATGTGCAAGAGATTCTCTTGAATACATGTCCAGAATAAGAATGTCTGAGTCTTCAGATATAAACCCCTAGAACTTGTCTGATACTGTTCTAAGTGGTGAGATTTCTCATACCTTAACCTATTCCTCATGTTTTCCAATATGATATATGAGATTTTATTTTAGGTTTGGATTTGTATTTCTTTAATTCTTACTTTGATGTTGTTGTTAGGTGCCATCAAGTTGGTACTGACTCATGGCTACCTTATGCACAGAAGAACGAAACACTGCCCGATCCTGGGCCAACCTCACTATTGTTGCCACGCTTGAGTCCATAGGTTGCACATATTATCCATATACTTACTGGTTATTTGAGTTTCTTCTCTGTTTTCTTAGTTTATTTTTAATATAGATGTATAGGGGTCCGTCAGTTGTATGCACTCAGCATTTGGCTTATTGAAAGTAATTTCTCAATATAAACTTCTCTTTTCATTGTTAATAGGCATTTTGTTATACATAAATTAAAATTTTTACCAGTCTAATTTAGCAATATTTTTCTTTATTATTTGGTCTTTTTTTGTTAAAAAAAAAAAATCCTTTGCTAATCCTAACTTCATAGTATATTCTAAAGTTTTCTATTTTTCACATTTATAGCTTGAAACCACCTACTTTTTTTGTAATGTATAAGGGAGGTTCCAAAAGTTTGTTTGTTGTTGTTATGTGCCGTGGAATCGGTTCTGACTCATAGCGACCCTGTACAGGGTTTCCGAGGCTGTAATTCTTTACAGGAGCAGAAAGTCTCATCTTTCTCCTGCAGAGCAGCTGGTAGTTTCGAACTGCTGACCTTGCAGTTCGCAGCCCGATTCGTAACCACTACGCTACCAGAGCTCCTTTTAGAGCTCCTTGTAGAAGAATATAATTAAAATAGAATCCAATGTTTCTACAAACTTTTTGGATTCCCCCTTGTGTATGCAGTACAGATTTTTAATGTCTTCTTGATAATATAATGTTTCCCTATAAGCATGGGTTGCTCTCGGGTTCTGTGGCTTTTAATTGATTTATTATGTATCCCTGCACCAATAATGCATTGACCCAACAGCTATTTTAGCAGCTTTATTATGATCTTACTATCTGGTAAACAAGTCTTTGCTGTTGTTACTGTTACTGTTTTTCATTACTCCCTTAGCTTTTAGTGACACTTCAATATTTCATGTTGTTTTTTAACTCACTTGCCAAGTTTCACAAAACATCCTGTTGGGATATTGGTTGGTATTGTGTGGAATTTATAGATGTGTATTGGGAAAACTAATTATTTGTAGTGCTATGGTTTATTGCTGCATTAATTTCAGTGTTTTAGAAATATCAACTCTGTTTTCTAACATTTTTGTACATGTTTGCTTTATATATTCCTGTGTATCTTATAGTTGAAATTGTCATTGTGATTGCTTTGTTTTTCTCTTTTTATGTATTTTGTTTTTACAAGTATATGAAAATACATTTAATTTTTGTAGTCAACGGCTAGGTAAAGTACTAATAATATAGAAAGCTAGACCATAAAAACTATAGATCTATAGATCTCTTGGAAAAAGTTAAATCGAGTATATTATTCTAGACCAATAAAATTTATAATTTTTCTTATTTTTCGTAGGAATTTAGTGCAACAATAGTGACAGAGGACATTCTGTAACTTGCTCCTTTCTTAAATGAAAATGCACTATCAAGTATATCTTTTGCTATGTACTACTTGAGAAGTACGCGTTATAAGGTTATGGAAATTTCCAGTTTCTGCTTTTCTGAAAGTATCATTAATGAGTGTGGTTTTCATGATATTTTAAAATTATTTCCGTAGAGATGATCATTTTCCTCCTTTAACCTGTTAACGTGGTAATGTATATGTTAAGCAGTTATCAAGACCACATGTCTGCAGCTTGAGCTGCCAGCTGCTCAGTGGGATAAAGATGAGGCTTTCTGCTCCCTCAAAGATTTAAAGACTCAGAAATCATAGTTATGGTTGCTATGAGGTGATACCTACTCTACGATACTTAATAACAACAATAATTATGACATCCTTGATGTGTGACTCCTTGATTTAGACTTGATAGTTTCTACTTATAACTTTTATCTATGTGTTTATAACTAATCTCTACAAATGTTTTCCTTCTTCTGTAGCCCACTGTTGGTATTATAGCTACACTAACCTATATATGAATCATGTAGTTTTTTCTTTTTACTTTTTCTGTAATACTTCATATAATATATAGGAAAAATTTACTAAAAATTTGCTATAAACAAGTGTCCATTTTGTTAGTATTTTGCCACCAAAGAAGTAGCATTTTGCTTTGTTTCTCTTCTCTATTGATTTGTAGTTTCTAATGAACTTTTTTCCTATTGTATTTATTGTTTTGTTAACTTTGTCATGGTAATGAGTTTGAGATGTTACCACACTTGACTATATCATGAAACTATGAATCAGAAAGATTTTAAATTATTTATTGGTCCCTGTGTCCCATTCCCCACTAGGCTGCATGATGAGAGCAAATATCACCTGTGTGTAAGCAGAAGAGCTACAAAATTATAGCACTTCAAGCTTACGTAGGATCCTTTATCTAGGACACTAACACAGTTGCCCTTCTCTTCTGAAAATAGATGATAGAAAGATGGATGGAGATGGATAGATAGATGGATTGATGAATATACACCTTCTATCTTACTCTGGAAAGTAGACAAATTGCGTCTGGTGAGAGGAAGTGATTGTCCCTAGGATTGTACAACTCTTCAAGTATACATAAATGGTATATGCAACAGGACAGTCTCTTGTGGAACCAGTTTGTCTGCAGAATAGTGGAGTGCTTTCTGTCCTTTCTTGCCATTTTCTGTTCTAGTTATTCTCTGAACACTGCCAATTTATCCCATCTTCTTTTCCAGGGTTGCCATTTGTTTTTTGAGCTTTTGCCTCTTATCTCTTTGATATCATTTTTGAATGAGGACTGATTCAGATGCTTTAAAATTAATTGCAAGCATCTGGTAAAGTGCTTTTTATCTTTTTAAATGGCAACTTTTCTTTTCTTTTTGGATTGTTAATTTATCAGTACAATTGCATTTTTATAATTCTCAGATTTAAAAATATATATATTTTGTGATGGTCCTTCTTTCCATTACGTATCTTTGAATGAAGTAAGTTTTTCACAGTCTAGCTTTCTGTAACAAACTTGGGTACTCTTTCCAAGCTAGAAGGAATTTCATTTTGATGTGAATGTGGATCTGCTCCTTTCACCTTTACTCCCATCCAGTCATTGGAGATAGGTGACTATGTGCTGTTCATAGTGAAAATCTTCTCTCACTTTGGGACATGCTTCCTGCAAATATGACTTGCTGATGTGATTTTCCATAGAGCTTCATCTTCCTGTATTTCTTGGAGCCAAATTACGTCCAAAAGAATGATCTGTTACCATCTCTGCATACAAAAGAGTTTGGCTGTACACTGTAGTGTATATCCCTTCCCGCATACAGTTATTCTACTACCCTCGCTTCTGATAATTCTAAACCAGCATCACAGTTTTCCAGTTATTTTTCAGGGTTTCAGATATCTTCTTGTTTTTTAAAGACAGTGTTTATATTTCTGTTTCTTGTCTAATTGTTTCTTTTAGTTATTTTCAAGAGAAGGCGACTCATGAGTGTGTCTTAAGCATCATTGGAGTATATAATTAATTTCTTAGTATCAGGTTTTAAAAAAATACATGTTGAAAATAAGGATAGAATTTATTCCTACAAAAGACAGAAGAACATATAATTAAGTCCCACAGGAGATGAATAATTAAGATGTTATTCTGACACTAGTTCTTTCAGATATTGTCATCAGTCTATTTTCTCAGCAAAAAGGTATCTTTTTGCATAGCTTTTCCCCCCACAAAGGTCTCATTAAGCAAGCTGATGACTGGAAACAAAGATAAGCCCCAAATATTTGAGTGTGATGCTCAGTGTCCTGTGTAGTAACATTTGTATTCTAAAGACACCAATAAATTTAACCTAAATTCCCAGAGAGGTTGCCAAGGCAATCTCCCATTAGTGTACCTATGAAAACAGCTGATGATTCCTAGGAAAAAGAGGGTGATTTTGAGCCTGAATTTTTTTATTGAAACATTGAAACCTTACCATCATGAAAAACACATTCAAGAGTTATATTTAAAATCCCTTGAATGTGTTTCCCATGGAGTCCTGGTGTGGCACTATAAGTTAAGGTGCCAGACTGCAGAGCTGTTTGAACTGTAAGGTCGGCGGTTCAAGCTCACCAACCGCTCCTCAGAAACCCTATACAGGGTCACTATGGGTCAGGATCGACTCGATGGCACTTAACAACAACAACTAATAGATATAATCTTTATTTTGATATTTAATGGGGATACTGATGAGAAATCAATAGATGTACAATAATGAAATCTCACTAAATTTGTACTGAATTTAAAAGGACAATCTTTCAACTATAAAATAAATATACTCTTACTTTAACCAAAATAAGCTTCAACTGCCATTGAGTCAATTCTAATTTATAGTGACTCTACATAGGGTGTTAGAGGAGAATATTGAAAGTGTCATGGGCTGCCAAAACAACCAACAGATCTATGTTGGAAGAAGTGCAGCCAGAGTGCTCCTTGGAGGCCAGGATAGCCAGACTTCATCTCTCATACTTTGGACATATTGTCAAGAGGGACCAGTTGCTGGAGAAGGATATCATGTTAGACAAGGTGGAGGGTCAGAGAAAAAGAGGAAGACCCCCAGCGAGATGAATTGGCAAATGGCAGCATCAATGGGCTCAAGCATGGCAACAATTGTGAGGTTAGCCCAGGACTGCACAGTGTTTCGTTCTGGTGTGCTTAGGGTCGCTATGAGTTGGTACCGACTCGATGGCACCTAACAACAGCAACAACAAACATAGGGTATTCTCGGTTGTAAATCTTTATGGGAGCAGAAAGCGTCATCTTTCTGCAGTGAAGCTGGTTAGTTTGAAATCCCGATCATGCAGTTAGTAGCCCAGATCTTATCTACTAAGTCCCAAGACACCTATCCCTATGTTGGTTGTTGTTGTTAAATGCTGTTGAGCTGATTCTGATTCATAGCAATCCTATGTAGCATTTCCAAGGAACAACTGGTGAATTTGAGCCACCAACCTTGAAGTTAGCTATTAGGACTCCTACTTGAGAAATTTATTCACTACATTTTGCTCTAAAAGTTAAGCATTACTTTAAATTGATATAAAAGTAATTCTTGGTCTTATCAGCCATTGAAATGTTAGGCTTTAAATGTATTTATAGTCCTGTGGTGCTGTGGGTTAATGCGCTGGACTGTAAAGTTGGTTTGGACCACAATGCCGGCGATTCAAGTTAACCAGCCCCTCCTCAGAAACCTTATACAGGGTCCCTGTGAGTTGGAACCGACTCAACCTCGATGGCACTTGACAACAAATTACATAGTATGTACAATTTAATATGTAATATGCATAATTTAGAACTGGTGTGGCACTGTAGGATAAGCATTAGATTGCTAACCACAGATTGGTGGTTCAAAACCACCAGTCTCTCCTCAGAAACCCTGTATGGGTCACTATAACTCAGTACCAACTGGACAGCATTTAACAATAACAACAGGTATATTTAAGTCCACTGCAACTGAGTTGATTCTGAATCACAGTGACCCAATAGACAAAGTAAAAGCTGTTTTTAGAGGTTTTGAGTCTGTAAATCTCTACGGGATAAGACAGCCTTATCTTTTTCTTCCAGATGGCTGGTGGTTAGTAGCCCAATGATTATACCACAGAACTACCAGGGCGTCTTAGTTCAACTTATTCTCAAACCAAAGGGTGTTATTGTTATTAACACAGATGAAATCCAAATGACCATACTATGGTTCAATAACAAAAAGCAACACTAATTGAGTCCCCTATAGTAAATGCTTCAAAACAGAATGACAAAAATAGAGATTTTTCCATTCTTGCTTCCTGCTATATCACCAGGTCCAAGTGTAGTAACTAGCTCTGCTATCAAAATTCAGAAGCAGGATATACACAAGGGGCAAAAAATCTATTATTTCTCTGAAGAGAAGGGATAACCACATCTGAAGGTACCCAGGATTTCAGACTTCATTGAGAGTTTCTCATATAGCAAACTGGACTTGTTGGTTCAAAGAATTTCTGACATTTAGGTTTAAAAGTATCTGAAAAATTGTTCTCCATAAAAGGGTGCAACTATTTATACTCCAACCCAAAACGTATGCAGAGTTCTGTTTCTCCAATTTTTGGCTCAGACTGTGTATATTAATTTTTTTAATTATGAAAATTAAAAAATTATATTTACCCAAAAGTGAAAAATTGGATCTCCACACACAGACAAATAAATCTAGGATCGATTCTTTGTACTAAAAACAAAAACCAATTCAAAATGGATCAAAGACCTCAATGAGAAAACTTGTTGTTGTTGTTAGGTACCATCGAGTCAGTACTGACCTATAGCAACCTTATGCACAGCAGAACGGAATTGCTCGATCCTGGGCCAAC
>NW_006408694.1:4552974-4555058 GCF_000296735.1 Chrysochloris asiatica | reverse complement strand
GCCCAGGATCGAACATTGTTTCGTTCTGCTGTGCATGGGGTCGCTATGAGTCGGTTCCGACTCGATGGCACATGACAACAACAACATACACATATAGAGTCCTGGTTTGGCACTGTGGGTCAATGCACTTGACTTCAAAGTCAGTTTGAATCACAAGGCTAGTGGTTTAATCTCACCAGCTGTTACTTGGAAATCCTATGTAGGGTGACTTGACAGCACTTAACAACTGTATAAGAAATAAGATAGAAAGAGACAAGGAGAGAGACTTGGCTTTAATAGCAGGCAGGTTTATTGAAAGTATACCTGGGAGAGAGTACTTTAAGTCACCAAAAGAGACCAAGAGTCCACCTGTTTCTTACAGACATGGGTATTTAAGGTGGTGTGGTCCTGGGTACAGTTCTGGTGAGTTTCCAGTGGGTGGGGTTATGGAGATTTTCCTTAAGCCTGAAACTACCAGGGGGAGGGTCTCTTGGTGTAATAAAGACTTAAGCTTTCCAGAGAGAAGACAGGAAGCTTAAGCGGGACTTTATTTGGTGCCACTTGGGGATAGCTGCAATGCCATTTTGTTGATCAGGAGCAGGGTCCTTCAAACAACAACATATACACATACATGTATACAGATATAAGCTTCTCTATTTGCTTATACAGAGTCCTGGTGTGGTGCTGTAAGATAAGCACAAGATCCCACACACAAGGATGGCAGTTCAAACCACCAACCACTCCTTGGAAACCCTATGCAAGTTTGCTGTGAATCAAAATGGACTTTGATGGCATTTAACAAAAATAACATCATATGTGTTTTACTTCTCTAGGATCCAAGTCTAAGACACACACCTTCAAAATAGAGATCCATTCAGTACAACGACTTCTGAGGGGATCTCTTGGACCAGTTAACTTCAAGACAGAGAGGTCACCTCAGAAGGTTATGGCTATGGTTTTTTTTGATTAATCATGAGTAATCTTCATAAATTTTATTGAAGAGATAGGACCATCATGGGGACATATTATGAAGTAGTTTTAAGAAAATTTAAAGCTGCATTGTTGAGAAAAAGTATAGGATATGGACTGAGGAACTTTTTTTCATCTTGACAAAGCTCATTCTGCAAAAGTAGCAAGAGCTGTCTTTTGAGTATTTCATTGGAAAACTGCACTCTATTCTGCACACAGCCCTGATTTTTCTCCTCTTAGACTTCTTTTTATATTCCCCAAACTCAATAACATTTAAAAGGAATATAGTTTGAATTCATCAAAGATGCCAAAATTTCTGTTTTACTGTGGTATAAATCAAATAGTGTAGAAGGGCTGCTGTTTTCAGGTGCTGTTGAGTTGGTTCCGAGTCATAACAACCCTATGAACTACTAAACAAAATCCTTAACCATACTCACAATTGTTACATTTTAGTCCATTGCTATTGCCACTGTGGCAATCCATATTCTTGTGGGCCTTCCTTTTTTTTCACTGACCCTCCATATTACCGAGTATAATGTCCTTCTCCATTGAGTAGTCCCTCTTAATAACATATCTGAAGTATGAGAGACCAAACCTTTCCATTTGCTTTCTAAAGAGCATTCTGGTTGTATTTCTCCCAACAGAGATTTGTTTGTTCATCTGGCAGTCCATGATACTTTTAATATTCTTCTCCAGCGTCATAATTCAGATACATAGATCCTTCCATAGTCTTCCTTATTCAATGTTCAACTTTCACATGCATATGAAACAACTGAAAATATTATGGCTTGAGTCAGGTGCACTTTAGTCCTCATGATATCTTTGTGGTTTAATACTTTATAGAGAACTTTTGCAAAATATTTACCTAGTGTAATATGTTGTTTGATTTCTTGATGACTGCTTCTACAAGCATTGATTGTGGATCAAAGCAAAATTAAGTCTTTGATAGCTTTTATATTTTCTACATTTTTCAAGATGTTATTTATTGGTCCAGTTGTAAGAATCTTTGCTTGCCAAAAAGATGGAGACAGCCAAAGTACCCATCAACTGAAGAATGGATAAACAAATTGTGGTACATACACACAATGGAATATTATGCTACATTGAAGAATAACAAGGAAGCGGTAAGCCACCAC
>NW_006408694.1:4548627-4552874 GCF_000296735.1 Chrysochloris asiatica | reverse complement strand
TATTTTTTCATTGATGATCTTTATAGTTCTTGGTTTTACATTTAGATCTCTTATCCACATTGAGTTTATTTTTGTTAATGTAGGTCTTATTTCATTCTTCTGCAAATCAGCTTCCAGTTTTGCCAGTACCATTTGTTGAAAAATCTAACTCTTCACCATTTAATATGTTTTGGTACTTTGTCAAGGATTAGCTGACTGTATGTGAATGGATTTACTTCTGGGTTCTCAATTCTGTTCCATTGATCTATGTATCTTTTGTTCTCCTACTACCAGGATCTTTTGACCACTGTTGTTGTGTAGCAGATTTTGAGATCAAAGAGTGAAAAGCCTCCTACTTTGTCCTTTTTCTGAAGCAATTCTTTGCTTATCTGAGATTGTTTTCCTTTGCAAGTAAAGTTAGTGATCAGTTTTTCCATTTCTTACAGAATGATACTGGATTCTAGATTGGGATTGCATTTTATCTATAGATTGCTTTTGATAGTGTTGACATTTTCACATTGCTAATTCTTCCTATCCATGATCATGGTATATTCTTCTATTTATTTGTAAGTCTGTTTTGGTTTTGTGTGTTTTTCTTTGCATAGCTCTGTTTAGATTTATTCCTAAGTATTTATTGTAATTATGTTCTCTTTTTTAATTGAGCCTTTTCTCATGAAATTATATCCTTATGATGATTTTTACCTTACAGTCTATTTTATCAGAAATTAATATTGTCACTCTTGCTTGTTTTTGATTGCTGTTAGCTTAATATATTTTTCTATCCTTGGATTTTTAAATTATTTGTGTCTTTGTATGTAAGGTATGTCTCTTGTTGACAGCCTACTGAAGGATCCTGTTTTCTTATTCATTCTGTCATTTTTGTCTCTCAACTAGTGCACTTAACCCATTGATGTTCAGTGCAATTATTGATAAGTACACATTTATTGTAGTCATTTTGCTTTGTGCTTTTGGTGGTAGTGTTGGTTTCTTTGTACCATGTAATTTTCTTTGCTGAGTTCACTTTGTGCATTTTCTTCTCAATTCCTTTATTGCTGTTGTTTTAATGTTTACTGTATCTCCTTGATTTACCTTTTTCTTGATTTGATCTGAAGATGTATTAATATTCTTTGAGGTTAACCTGTAATTTATTAATTTTTCCCTGTTTAAAACTGTGTGTTTTATTTTGAAATCTACTTTACTTCCTCCCCATTTACAAATTCTATAATTATACTTTCTCTTTCTTGTTTTTGTAGTTCACATCAGTATAAATTGATATCTCTGGTTCCCAATTTTCATTTTTGTAGGTTTGTTTTACTTTGAATACTTCTATATATAGATTAATTTCTGGATCGTGTGCTGTGCATGTCAATCTCAACATGTTGTCTGCTGTTATTTGTTTTCAGCAAAAATGACTCCTTTTAGTATTTTTTTGTAAAGTTGGCCTGGTTATTACAAATTCCTTTAATTTCTATTTATCTGTTATTTGAGGGACAGTTTTGCTGAGTGTATGATTCTTGGTTAGCAATTTTTTTCTTTCAGTGGTTTGTATATATCTCTCATTGCCTTCTTACCTGCATGGTTTCTACTGAGAAATCAGAGTTCAATCATATTGTTTTTTCTTTATAGGTAACATTTAGTTTTTCTTGAGTTGTTTTCAGAATTCTTTTCTTGGAGAGCTGTGATATGTCTTGGTGGTTTTTTTGGTGGAGATCTACCTTGTTTTGGGTTCATTCAACTTCTTGAATACTTATCTTCTATTCTTTCATGATATTAGTGAAATATTTTTCTAACAGCTCTTAAACTATTTTTTCTGTGGTTTTCTTTGTATTTTCGTGTTCTAGAATTCTGACTACCTGTAAGTTATTCCTTTTCATGTTGTCCTACATGGATCTTTGGCTGTATTCAGATTTTTTCATGATTTTTTTCTGGTTGTTCTTCTAGCTAATTAGTACTGAGATTTTATCTTGAAGCTCAATAATTAAGGGTTCCACAGATTCAAATCTACATCTTTGCCCTTTGAATGTATTGTCTGTTTTTGAAACTTTAGTGTTAGTCTTCTGGATTTCTATTTTCAGATCTTATATTGTCTCCAATCCTTTATCTTTTTTGTTTTTTTCCTGTAGTGTTTTCCTGAATTCTTCCTTGTTTTCCTTGAACTTTCTGTCCATTATTTGGAGGTAAGTAAATTTCATTCTATTGATTTTTTTAGATAGTTCCAGTGCCTTTTTTCCTTAAAAATATGTTTTGCTCTGCCTCTTGGTCACTTGTTTGAGCCACTCTTTCTTGTTTCTTTGTGTTAACAGAAATGGTCTGCTGCTTTAGAGTCATTGTGATGTTGTATCTGTATTAAGTTGATGATTGTTATGTTGCTGTCTCTTGTCAGATGAGACAAGAAGAAAACACACACAAGATAGAAGGAAAGCATAGAAATAAATAACTGTCAAAAAGAAAATAGTAAAGAAAAGAATAAAGAAAAGGCAATAGCTAGAAAAATAATACAACCAAAGATAGAAAAGGGAGGTAGAAAATAAAAGAAATAGAAAAGAGATAAACAGAAAGAAAAAGAACAAAATTAGGCTGAGTATTGGGTAAAAGGTAAAGAGATCAGAGATTCATAAAGGAAAAATAAGCAGCACTGGTTGGGAAAAAGAAGCAGGGCGGGGAACAAAAACAAAAATGAAAGTGGATATAGAAATGCTAGAAAGCAAAGGAGAATTAGAAGAGGAAGAAAGAATGAGCAAACAAAAACAATGAAAGGAAAACCAACTGCAAGATGCCAGACCCAGAGAGGAAAAAATTCAGGGGTCTCTAGCCAGCCAAGGACCACACACTGTGGGTGTGCAAGGTATGAAAAGGTAATACTCTCAACCAGAGATGGAGTCCCTGTAGGGCTAGGTGTTGTGTGTTCAGGATACCAAATCCAGAAATAGTTTGTACATAACCCAAAGCAGCTGGGGGATCAGGGCATTTCTGTTCCAGAAGGCAGCTGAATGTGAGAAGTCCTGCTGGTTCAGGGCTGGTCAGAACCAGATCTGTAGGTTTGCAGTTGTTAGCTCCTCACTCTGTTTGATGTGGTTCCAACCACCTAGAGAGCAGAACTTACCTGGGAGTGTAAGTGGGTGAGGACAGGCCACACCTCTGGTCACCGTGGCAATAAGAGTTATAAGAAAAATATTTTCACTCTTTCTCTGCCAATAAATATTATGCCTTAGCACCACCTACCACCTACTTGGCCTTCCACGTCAACTGTGAAAGTTCAAAATGGCCATGCCATTCCTGGGTCTGCTGGCACAGATCACCAGTCTCCTTTCTTTTAAAATTTTCCCCGACACATGTCTGTTCAGCTATTTCTCCTAGTGAGGGTTAGTCCAGAGCAAGCCAGGACCCGATCTGTAGGTTTGGAGCAAGGCCCACTTAAATGGAGTTTATACAGATAACTACCCGCTCCTTTTATGATACTTACATGTCCCTATGGCTCTGACCACTGTGATAGTGGGAGCTTCCCTGGGGGTGTATGAGGGTGGGGGCCTGCCTCACTTCTGCTCACCAGGGAAGTATGAGGAACAAGCAAAAATACACACCTTTATCTTTGCAAGCTGTGTCACCAGTATGTTTCTGCAATGTCAGTATGTTTTCATGTTCAAGTCACTCATAAAATCTTAAAATGGCCACGCTGCATCTGATCAGCTTGCCATGTCTGTTCAGCTTTCTCTCCTAGTAAGCATTCAATCCACTTCTCTATCCCTTCATTTGAAGATCAGAATTCCAGGATTATCATCTGCATCTGTTTCATTTGGTCTTCTGTATCTTTGTTGAAGAGGGTATGTACAGTACAGCCTTTCTGCCTAGCCCTTCATCTTGCTGCATCTCTGTAAATCTTTACAAACGCAAAAGGTCACCTCTTTTTCCCATGGTGATGGTGATGGGTTCAAACTGCTGACCTTTTGTTTAACAACCAAATGCTTTAGCAATGACACCACCAGTGGTCCTTTTCATTAATCACTGTTGTTTGTTGTTTTTGTTAAGTGCCTTAGGTTCCAACTTAAGATGACCCTTTATAGGATTACCAAGGAGCAGTTGGTGAGTTTTAACTGCTGTCCTTGTAGTTCGAACCAACACTGTGGTCCAGTGCTTATCGTATTGTGCTACATAGTGACCCTTTGTTGTTGTTGTTAAGTACCGTGGAGTCCTGGAGTCGGTTCTGACTCCTAGTGACCCTGCACAGGGTTTCTGAGGCTACAAATATTCATGGGAGCAGAAAGCCTCAT
>NW_006408694.1:4544218-4547647 GCF_000296735.1 Chrysochloris asiatica | reverse complement strand
GCAAGTAAGGTTGTGTCATATGTATATCACAGGTTGTTAATGATCTTTCAATCCTGATGCTATGTTCTTCATGTAATTCATTGTCTTGGATTATTTGCTCAGCATCCAGATTGAATCAGTATAATGAAAGGATACAACCTTGGCACTCACTGTTTCTGATTTTAAACCATTCAGTGTCCCCTGTTCTGTTCAAATAATTGCCTTTTTGTCTATGTACAGATTCCTCATGAGAGCAATTAAGTGTTCCAAAATCCCTATTCTTTGCAATGTTATCCATAGTTTGTAATGATCCACACAGATGAATACTTTGCAAAGTCAATAAATCACAAGTAAACATCTTTCTGTTATTCTCTGGCCTCAGCCAATAACCATATGACTTCAACATTGACATCCTTCATTTCATATCTTCTTTTTAATCCCACTTGAATTTCTGGTAGCTTCCTGTTGATGTGCTACAGTAACTGTTTTTGAATTATCTTCAACAAAATTTTGTTCATCTGTGATATTAATGAATCATTAACTTCTAGGTTCTATTGCATCTCCTTTCTTTGGAGTGGGCACAAGTTTAAATCTCTTCTAATCCATTGACCAGGTAGCTGTCTTCCAAATTTCTAGACCTAGACAAATGAATGACACCAGAGCTACATCATTTTGTTGAAACATTTTAATTTGTATTCCATTAATTCCTGGAGCTTTGTTTTTTGTCAGTGCCTACAGTATAGCTTGGACTTTTCCCTTCAATACTATCAATTTTTGATCATATATGCTACCTCCTGAAATTGTTGAACATTGCCAAATTCTTTTTCATGCAGTGACTCTGTATTTCTCCCACTTTCTTTTCATTCATCTTGTATCATTCAATAGTTTGTCCACATTGTTGTCATTAGATGCTGTCAAGTAGGTTCTGGCTCACAGAATGAAACATTGCACAACAGAAGGCACAACAGAATGAAACATTGTCTACTCCTGCACAATCCTCACAATTTTTGTTACTCTCAAACTTACTGCTGATGACACAGTGTCAATTCATTTTGTTGCGAGTCTTCCTCTTCTTCACTGACCCTCCACTTTACCAAGCTTGATATCCTTCTCCAGTGACTTGTCCCTTCCAATAACATGTCAAAAGTATGAGCGAGGAAATCTAGCCATCATGGCTTCTAAGGAGTATTCTGACTATACTTCTTCCAACATAGATTTGATTGTTCTTTTGGCAGTCGTGCTACTTTTAATATTCATCTTAAACATCATAATTCAAATGCATAGATTCTTCTATGGTCTTCCATATTCATTGTCCAACTTTCAAATGCACATAAGGCTATTGAAAATACAATGGCTTGGGTCAGGAACTCCTTAGTCCTCAAACTGATCTCTTTGAAGTGTAACACTTTAAAATGTTCTTTTGCAGTAAATATGTCTAACGCAGTTTGTCATTTGATTTTTTTTGACTGCTGCTTCCATGAGTGTTGATTGTGGATCCAAGCAAAATGAAGTATCTAATAAGTTCAATATTTTCTCCATTTATTATGATGGTATTTACTTGTCCAGTTGTGAGGATTTTTTTTTTTTTCTGTACACTGAGGTGCAATCCATACTGAAAGCTCTACTCTTTGACCTTCATCAGTAAGAATTTTAAGTCCTCATCACTTCCAGAAAACAAGGTTGTACCATCTGCATATCACAGGTTGTTAATGAGTGTTCCTCTAATCCTGATGCCATGTTCTTCATCATATAAGCCAGCTTCTTGGACCATTCACTCAGCATACAGATTTAATAAGTATGGTGGAAACCCTGGTACACACCTTTCTGGTTTTAAACCATCCAGTAGGCCCTTGTTCTTTTATAACAACTGCCTCTTGATCTATGTACAGGTTCCTCATGAGAACAATTAAGTGTTCTGGAATACTCATTCTTCACAATGTTGTCCATAGTTTGTCATGATCTATACAATTGAAAAAGTCTTTGCATAATCAATAAGGCACAAGGAATCACCTTTCAGGTATTCTCTGCCTTCAGCCAAAATTGATCTGACATCAGCAGTGATATCCGTAGTTTCACATTCTTTTCTGAATTTAGATTGAATTTTTGGAAGCTCCCTATATTCTTCTGCAACCATTTAAAAATGTTTTTCTGCAAAATTTTACTTGCATGTGATATTAATGATAATGTTAGAAGATTCCCACATTTCATTGGGTCACTTCTCTTTGGAATATGCACAAATATGGATCTCTTCTATTGGTTGGTAAGGTAGCTGTCTTCTAAATTTTTTGGAATAGATGAGTGATCACCCCCAGCACTGCATCAGTTTATTGTAATGTTTCAGTTTGTATACCACCATTTCCTGGAGGCTTGTTTTCCACTAGTGCCTCCGGTGAAGCTTGGACTTTTTCCTTCAGTACCATTGGTTCTTGATCATATGCAACCCCTTGAAATGGTTGAACATTGGCAATTTCTTTTTGGTACAGTGACTTCCATCTTATTTTGATGCTTCCTGCATCATTCAATATTTTCCCCATCAACTCTTTCAATATTCAAATTGAGACTTTAATTTTTTCTTCAGTTCTTTTAGCTTGAGAAATATGGAGCATGTCCTTCTCTTTTAATTTTCTAACTTCAGGTCTTTACACATTTCATTATAGCACTTGACTTTGTCTTTTTGAGCTATACTTTTGAGATATTTTGTTCAGTTCTTTTACCTCCTCATTTCTTCCCTTGGCATTAGCTTCTATACACTGGAGAGCACATGTCAGACAGAGTGTCTTATGACATCCATTTTGTTTGTTTCTTTCTTTGATGTCTCTTCAATGAGCATTTACTTTTTTAATGAATGATGTTTTTCTTGTTGTTCGATACCATCCAGTTGGTTCTGATTCATAAAGACCTTAGGCACAACAGAATTAAACAGTGCCTGGTCTGTGCCAATCACACAACTGTTGTTATGCTTGTACATTGTTGCTGCCACTGTACCAATCCATCTTGTTGGGGGCCTCTCTCTTTTTCTCTGATCCTCACTTTACCAAGCATGATGTCCTCTTCTAAGTGTTCCTTATTCATTGTCCAATTTTCACATGCATCTGAGGCTACTGAAAATATCATGACTAAGGTCAGGTACACCTTAGTCTTTAAACTGGTATCTTTGCTCTTGAACACTTCAAAGAGTTTTTTTGCAGCACATTTGCCTAGTTAAATACAGTCATTTGATTTCTTGGCTGCTGCTTCCATGAATATTGATTCTGGATACAAGAAAAATAGTCTTTGACAGTCAATTTCAATCTTTACTGATGTTATTTTTGGCCAAATTGTGAGAATTTTTGTTTTCTTAATTTTGAGGTTCAATTAATACTGAACTCTGTAGTCTTTGATCATTGGTCTTACAAATTTCTATAATGTGATCTTCAGCATGATTTTATAACCAAAATAATATTTTCCTAC
>NW_006408694.1:4541906-4544118 GCF_000296735.1 Chrysochloris asiatica | reverse complement strand
CCATGAATGTTGATAGTTGATTCAAGAAGAATGAAGTCCTTCACAACTTCAATCTTTTCTTCGTTGATAAGAATGCTGTTTATTGGTCCAGTGATGAGGATTTTTGTTTTCTTTACATTGAGATGTAATCCATCCCTTCTCAACTTTGTCCTTCATAATTGTTGCTCTTTTTATTTTGAATGATTTACCATTCCATGGTGAGCATACCATACTCATGTTGTTGCCCCCACTGTTCCCTCCACTATAAACCAATCTACTGCTTGGCTGAAAATTAGAACATGAGACGAGTTCTTTTCCAGCCCCGAAAGGCAGTCTAGGGCCACAGTTGTGGGTTCCAACCCTCTCTTTATGACCAGTAAACATGGTATATTTTTATAACTTTGAGTTTTGTTACACATTTCCTCCCACATTATCCAAGACATTCTAATGTGATTCCTTTCAGAGAAGATGGTAGATGGTAGCCAGGCCCCATCTAGTTATTCTGGTCTCAGACTTGTGGAGACGGATGTTTACATGTTCAGTTAGTCCATTGGATTAATTGATTCCAATCATCTTACATTCTTTTCACACTTCTTTCTTCTGCACATGGAGATACCAATAGTTTCACCTTAGATGGCTGCTCATAAGCTTTTAAGATCCCAGATGCTAGTCAGCAAAGTGGGATGTAGAACATTGTCTTTGATGACTATGTAGTTTGTGATGCCTATTGATCTTGGTCTTAATTCACCAGGTCAAACAACACACTGCCTTAAGATGTTTGATAATATCTAAAACATTTTCATCATTTTTCCTGCTGAATGCTCTACCATATTCACTGCTGTGTTTGCAGCAAAGGTGAATACCATGTACAAACATCATCTTTCAAGACCTTATGTATTTGTGGGCATATTCCCGCTTTTCCTCCCATACCTGTTCAGTCTATGTCTCTGTCCTTGTATCTACCCTCAGAACATTGCTGTTTCAAAGTTGTATATATAACACTATTTATATCTATCCCCTTTAGCCCTTGCATATGCACTTGTCTTCAGCTTTCTGACATTCTTCTGCCAACTTGTTTCTTCTTATATATTGTCCTCCCCATCACCTGAGTTAACATGTGTCTAGCCTCTCTCTAGTCCTGGTGTGATGCTGTGAGTTAATGTGTAGGAATGCAAAGTCAGTTTGAACCGAAAGGTTGGCTGTTCAAATGGGGTTCATTATGAGTTGGAACTTACTCAACATCACTTCAAAACAACAACAATCCTCTAGTCAGTGGATTACTCTCCCTTCCTCCTACCCCTGGTAACCTTCAAAGAATGTTTCTTTTAGCATGAAAACCTTTTCTTGAATTTTTATAATAGTGGTCTCATGCAATATTTGTTCTGTTGTGATTGACTAATTTCATTCAGCATAATGTCCTTGAAGTTCATCCAAGTTATGAAGTGTTTTGCAGATTCATTGTTATTCTTTACCATTGCATATTATTTTATTGTGTGTAGGTACCAAAGATTGTTTATCCATTCTTCTACTGATGGACATTTAGACTGTCTCCATCTTTTTATTATTGTGAAAAGTACTGTGATGAACATCAGTATTCATATATCTACTCATGTGTGGTGCTGTGGGTTAATGTGCCAGACTGCATAAGCCATTTGAACTGCAAGGTCAGCAGTTCAAGCTCACAAGCTATTCCTTGGAAACCTATACAGGGTCGCTATGGGTTGGAACTGACTTACCAGCATTTAAAAACAACAACAAACTCATGTTTTAGCTCTTATTTCATGTAGATATATACCAAGTGGAGGGATTACTGGGTCATATGGTATTTCTATTTCCAACTTTTTGAGGAAGCACCATGACATTTCCCCCAATGGCTGAGCCATTTTACAGTCCCAGTATCTTCATACCCTCCCTTTCTATTGTTGTTTTCTATTTTTTAAACTTTGCTATTAATTCTAGTGTGAAATGATATCTTATTATTATTTTGATTTGCATCTCGCTGAATGGAGAAATCACAGGACAGTATCATTAATATCACACACAAGTAAATTTTTGATGAAAATGATTTAAAAATAGCTGCAACAATACATTGACAGGGAGCTGCCAGAGATTCAAGCTGAATTCAGATGAGGATGTAAAACAAGGGATATCATTGCTAATATCAGATGGATCTTGGCTGAAAGCAGAGAATACCAGAAAGAAGTTTACCTGTGTTTTATTGACTATGCAAAGG
>NW_006408694.1:4539255-4541806 GCF_000296735.1 Chrysochloris asiatica | reverse complement strand
TAGTTTCACATTCTTTTCTGAATTTAGATTGAATTTTTGGAAGCTCCCTATATTCTTCTGCAACCATTTAAAAATGTTTTTCTGCAAAATTTTACTTGCATGTGATATTAATGATAATGTTAGAAGATTCCCACATTTCATTGGGTCACTTCTCTTTGGAATATGCACAAATATGGATCTCTTCTATTGGTTGGTAAGGTAGCTGTCTTCTAAATTTTTTGGAATAGATGAGTGATCACCCCCAGCACTGCATCAGTTTATTGTAATGTTTCAGTTTGTATACCACCATTTCCTGGAGGCTTGTTTTCCACTAGTGCCTCCGGTGAAGCTTGGACTTTTTCCTTCAGTACCATTGGTTCTTGATCATATGCAACCCCTTGAAATGGTTGAACATTGGCAATTTCTTTTTGGTACAGTGACTTCCATCTTATTTTGATGCTTCCTGCATCATTCAATATTTTCCCCATCAACTCTTTCAATATTCAAATTGAGACTTTAATTTTTTCTTCAGTTCTTTTAGCTTGAGAAATATGGAGCATGTCCTTCTCTTTTAATTTTCTAACTTCAGGTCTTTACACATTTCATTATAGCACTTGACTTTGTCTTTTTGAGCTATACTTTTGAGATATTTTGTTCAGTTCTTTTACCTCCTCATTTCTTCCCTTGGCATTAGCTTCTATACACTGGAGAGCACATGTCAGACAGAGTGTCTTATGACATCCATTTTGTTTGTTTCTTTCTTTGATGTCTCTTCAATGAGCATTTACTTTTTTAATGAATGATGTTTTTCTTGTTGTTCGATACCATCCAGTTGGTTCTGATTCATAAAGACCTTAGGCACAACAGAATTAAACAGTGCCTGGTCTGTGCCAATCACACAACTGTTGTTATGCTTGTACATTGTTGCTGCCACTGTACCAATCCATCTTGTTGGGGGCCTCTCTCTTTTTCTCTGATCCTCACTTTACCAAGCATGATGTCCTCTTCTAAGTGTTCCTTATTCATTGTCCAATTTTCACATGCATCTGAGGCTACTGAAAATATCATGACTAAGGTCAGGTACACCTTAGTCTTTAAACTGGTATCTTTGCTCTTGAACACTTCAAAGAGTTTTTTTGCAGCACATTTGCCTAGTTAAATACAGTCATTTGATTTCTTGGCTGCTGCTTCCATGAATATTGATTCTGGATACAAGAAAAATAGTCTTTGACAGTCAATTTCAATCTTTACTGATGTTATTTTTGGCCAAATTGTGAGAATTTTTGTTTTCTTAATTTTGAGGTTCAATTAATACTGAACTCTGTAGTCTTTGATCATTGGTCTTACAAATTTCTATAATGTGATCTTCAGCATGATTTTATAACCAAAATAATATTTTCCTACTACTAATTCTTCTTATTTATTTCTAACATTTGCATTCCAGCCTCTAGAATTATCAAAGCACCTTGAATGATTGATTTTGCCCATAGAATTTTTCATTACTGCAACCCAAGGTTTGAATTATTTATTCTGTTCTCAGAGCTTGAGAAATGTTAATCGTGTTTTCCCCTTTTGTATTTCTAACTCCAGACTTTTGCACATTTCATTATAATACTTTGCCTTCTCAAGCTGTCCTTCGATATTTTCTATTCTGCTCTTTTACTTCATCATTTCTTCCAGTTGCTTTAGATTCTCTATGCTCAAGAGCAAGTTTCAAAGTCTCTTACAACATTCATTTCATTCTTGCCTTTCTTTGTTGCCTTTTTAATGACCTTTTGCTTTCTGCAGGTATAGTTGTCTTGATGTTGATCTAACAACTCCTCTGTACTTTGGTCTTGTTGTTGTTGATGAGTGCTGTAGAGTTGGTTATGATTCATGGCTACCCTGTGTAGGGTTCCTGAGGAGTGGTTGGTAAGTTTGAATTGATTACCTTATGGTTAGTAGTACAGTGCTTATCCTACAAATGGAGCCTGTTGTGATTAACAAAAGGATAGTGATAATGGTGAAAATATGAAAAATAACTAATATTACTTATTGTAAATATGGGAGTTATATTATAAATATGGGAGTTGTACCGATGAATGATTTAGTGTATACATTTTCACTATTAAAACAAATATATATAATTATCTTACGGGCTAAAATGATAACTTGTTTTTGTTATCAGGTGCCATCGCGTTGGGACCGACTCATAGCGACTCCATGCACAGCAGAACTTAATGTTCTTTAAATCATCATTTTTAACTAGGTACTTTTTGAATGTTTGGACATCATTTTTATTTATTTTTATGTGAATTCATCCATTCCTTTTTCCACAATGTATGTTCAGTTGGTGGTCTTTTCTCTAATAATTTCTCTGAGTTTTATGTATTAAAGAAATATATCCTTATTTATATATAATAAATTTTTCTTTGTTTTGTTTTACTTTTTATGACAAATGTTTTTATATTAAAATTTACAAATTGCTTCTCATTTACTAATTGCTTTTTGAAATTTTGTCATATAATAGGACCTTCTGTCTCCAAGTTTAGAAAAATAATTTTCTCCACATTTTTTCTTCTTTCTTTTTTTT
>NW_006408694.1:4532112-4533835 GCF_000296735.1 Chrysochloris asiatica | reverse complement strand
TGAAAACCCAGCTATTAAAGTGGTGATATTAACATTAGTAGGTGATGATCTAGCATCTTTCAAAGATGAGACTGATGAAAGCTCAAAAGAAAAAACTGACCATCAAGTGTTAAAGTTCAGAGTCACGTGCAATAAGGCAGTGGAGAAACATTGCTTTACCTCAAATGAGGCTGCAAGAGAATTTGGAGGTGCCATTCAAGATTATTTTAAGTGGAAGGCCTATATGACAAACTTCAATGTAGAGGTTCTTTTGAATAACCATGATAATGAAATAGTTGCGGTAATACACTGACAGAAGAGAGTCTCCACTGTAAAAATAGCACACATTTTGGACCCACAACTCTTAGATCTATTCTTGCATAGGACGTGCTGAGGCTCTGTGCTCCTCAGCCTTCTGATATAATAGTTGATCCGATGTGTGGAATAGGGGCAATACCAATAGAGGGGGCCACTGAGTGGTTTAACTGTTACCATATTGCTGGTGACAATAATTCATTGGCTGTGAATAGAGCAGCAAATAACATCTCATCTATACTGACCAAGAACCAAATTCAAGAATGCAAACCATCCTGGGGCCTGCCCACAAATGTTGTTCAGTGGGATAGCTGCAATCTGCTGTTAAGAGCTGGCTCTGTGGATATTATTGTAATGGATATGCCATTTGGAAAGAGGATGGGCTTCAAGAAAAGAAACTGGAACATCTATCCAGCTTGTCTACAAGAGATAAGCCATGTCTGTAGACCTGGGACAGGCCGAGCTGTACTACTTACTCAGGACAAGAAATGCGTTACCAAGATATTATCCGGAATGAGACACATGTGGGCGAAGGTGCATACAGTGTGGATAAACATTAGGGTTCTTCATGCTGCAGTTTATCTTCAGAAACATACCACACCACCTTTTGTTCATCCTGTAGAACAAGATGAAGAGAAGAGAACCCCTTGGTAATGGAAAGAATGAAGTTGACTAAATAGTATTTGTACTTCTCCACACTGGAAATGTCAGCATGAAGATCTTAATTAAAGCAGAAAAACTAGTACTAACAGAAGTGCAGTTTACATTTTACATCTTCACCCTGCTTAGAAAAAGTTGTGCATGTAGTGGAATAGAGTTGAGAAAAAGTCTTATAAGAAAGCAGAGCATGTCTTTGGAGTGGTTTTAGAAGAGTAGCTGAGCAATTAGTAGTTTTCTTGAAATGCTTTAAAGATGCCTGGTGAAAAGCCTACTAAAATGCTTTGGGATTTGAGTTTAGAACAGTTTGTTTTCAGGGTCCCTGTTTCCATGGTGGCAGGTGGAAAGCTACTTAGGCCTAAATGCAGAGAACATGTCAGAGCATCTTGGGTCATGGCTCAGTGCTGGTACACCTTTGCTTTTCACTTGTTTAATTTCTCATTACCTCAGCCTCAAACAGTGAAGTCATGTTACAATTTATGACTTGTATTTGTCCCACGAAAAGTAAAACTCACAAGACCCATAGGAAAGTTTACCATCTGCCTTAAAAATTAAAATATGCATCTGTTTTCAGAGTAGTACATAGAACTAAAACAGTATGTGAGGATTTATCAATGAGATTTGCAAAGATACTGGGATATTAGTGGTAGTAAAGAAATTTCTTTTTGTAAATAGTAGCAAATACATAGATTAATCAAAAGATGAGATGAAGGGCCAATAAACCAAATAAAAATAAAGTTTATTTTTCTTTACACACACACACACACACACA
>NW_006408694.1:4528805-4530302 GCF_000296735.1 Chrysochloris asiatica | reverse complement strand
ATAGCTTCCAGCATCACAGCAACATGACAGCCATCACCATCATCATCAGTATGAAAAACTGTCAGATTAGCAACAGAACCAGTGGAAAAATAACATGTTCTGCTGTATATTTATAGCAGAATAATAAATATTGACATTAGATCTCATAGCTACTTTATTTCAGGATTTTCCTACTTGTTTTTGCAGGTTTATTTTTCCAAAAAAATTTTTTAAAAGTCTGATTAATTCTAAGATCATTCCACCACAAACATTATTGGTGTCATATTAAATTTGTAAATTAGTTTAAGAAGAATTCATGGATTCTTTATAATAACAAATTTTGTAACCCCAAAGAGAGTTTCTTGTATTATATGTAAATTTTGTCTGTGGGTTATTCTGCACATGTGTTTTGGAATTTCATGTTCTGTTTGTTTCTTAATTCTGCCCACACCTTTTGCTCTGTGCCAAGGGAGGTGCTGGCACACCCTCCCTTGCCAAGCATGGGTCATGAGTTCCGTGTTCAATCTGTATTGCCAGTTGGGATAACACTGCTGTGGTGCTGTAGTCTATATTTGCTTATATGTTAGCATAGCCATTTCATTAAAGACTAAGTTTCTTTTACTTTTGTTGCTTTTGTTGATGGCGGTTTTGAGGAGGAAAGATGAGCAGAGATACATTTCTGCTGCCACCTTAAACTTGCATTTTACATACCAAATAATACATAGTAAAATTTTCTGTACCCGATGGAATAGACATGTGTTTTATAGTTTCCTTTTATTTCAAAAGGTTTAAAGCTATGTTCACTTATATGCTTTTATGCAATTAGAAACAAAAGTGATCCTATTTTCTGGAATACATGTTCATCACCTATGGCATCACAGTCATCAACAGTACTATTTATTCATGATCAAAGTCCTCCTCAAACATACTAGATCAGTATCTTGGTGGAACAGGGAAAGAAGAGGGCAATGGGCTTCCATGTTTTTAAAAATCTACATAAGTGATTCTATTGCATAGCTATATTAGACAAAAACAGCAGCCTTATATAAATCAAGCCATTAAAAGAGCTTTGACAAGCACCACAGTCTACTAAGTATATTAGTTTTTCTGTTATATAGTCTTTTTTAGGTACATTTGGAAGACTTGGAAGGGGCTTTGTTTTTAGGTGCTGTTAAGCCAATACCGACTCATAGCAACCCTATACACAACAGAATAAAACACTGCCTGGTCCTATGCCAACCTCACTATCATTGCTACATTTGAGCCCACTGCTGCTGCCACTATGCCAATCCATCTCATTGGGGGATCTACCTCTTTTTCTAAAACCCTCCACTTTACCAATCATGATATCTTTTTCTAGAACCAGTTCCTCCTGTCATGAGAGACAAAGTTTGGCCATCCAGGCTTCGAAGGAGTGCTTTGGCTGTATTTCTTCCAACAAAGATCTGTTTGTTCTTTTAGCAGTTCATGGTACTTTCAATATTTTCCTCTAAGACCATAAATCAAATGTATCAATTC
>NW_006408694.1:4526531-4527542 GCF_000296735.1 Chrysochloris asiatica | reverse complement strand
TCTTATTTGATTGTTCCTGTAGTGCTTTCTTGACATCTTCTTTATTTTTCTCAACCCCTCTGTGGAGCATTTTAATGCACAATATTATTCTCCTGAATTTCTTCTCAGGCAGTTCCAAAGCCTGCCCTCCTTCCAATGGGAAGTGTAGGTCTTCCTCGAGCTCATTTTTCTCAGTTACTCTATCTTGTTTCTGGATATGTGCCAATATCATCAGGTTGTTTTTGGGCATTTTCAATAATTAGATGAATGTATGTTGATTTTATTATGCTTTCTGATTGTCTAGAGGTAGATGTGATCAGGAAATGGGCTTCTCTTTTCACTTTTATTATTACTCAACTCAGAGTAACTGTAGCTGTAGCAGGTGTTGGCTGTCTATCTGGTGTATGTTGTTGCTGTTGTTATGTGCTGTGGAGTCAGTTCTGACTAATTCATCCAGTATTCTGTGTTATTGCCGGTGGAGGTCTGCAAAGCACTTCTCCATAATCTGCCATTAAGCCCGCCTCCAGTATCATTGGTTCTTGATCATATCCTACCTCTTTAAATGGTTGATCATAGACCATTTCTTTTTGGTACAGTGACTCTGTATATTCCTTTCATCTTCTTTTGATGCTTTCTGCATCATCCAATATTTTGCCCATAGAATCCTTCAATATGGCAAGTCAAGGCTTGAATTTTTTCTTCAGTTCCCTTAGCTTGAGAAATGCTGAATGTGTTCTTCCCTTTTGGTTTTCTAACTCCAGGTCTTTGCACATTTTGTTATAATATTTGGCTTTGTCTTATCAAGCTGACATTGAAGTTTTCTGCTCAGCTTTTGTACCTCCTCACTACTTCCATTTGCATTAGTATCTCTACATTGGAGAACAAATTTCAGAGTCTCTTCTGACATCCATATTGGTCTTTTCTTTCTTCTTAATGACCTTTTGCTGTCTTCCTGTACAATGTTCTTGATGTCATTCCACAACTCTTCTGGTCTTCAGTCTTTAGTGTCTAATGAATCAAATCTGTTCTTTA
>NW_006408694.1:4524520-4525891 GCF_000296735.1 Chrysochloris asiatica | reverse complement strand
AGATCTTGATATTTTCTTTTTTATGATGAATGCCACACCATTCCTTTTCAATTTGTCGTTCCTGGCATAGTAAATCATGTGATTGTCAGATTCAAAATGGCAACACCAGTTCATTCCAACTCACTAATGCCTAGAATATCAATGTTTATGCATTCTATTTCATTTTAGACAATTTCCAACTTTGCTAGATTCATACTTTATCCATCATGTTCTGATTATTATTGGATGTTTAAAGCTGTTTCTCTTCATTTTGAGTTGTGCCCCATTAGCAAATGATGGTTCCAAGGGCTGTACTCCATTTGCATGATCACTGGAAACTCTATCTTGAGGAGGCAGCTCTCCTCTCCTCAAGATAGTTGCATATTGAGTGACTTGTAACCTGATGGTCTCATCTTTTGGCACTATATCTGAAAATAATCTGGTGCTTTTCATCATGCTTCAATATTCAAAATTTTGTTGCTGATAATGTTTCACTGCTATTTATAATGTTTTCAGTGAGTAAATATTAGGAAGCAGTTTGTCTCTCCTTCCTAGTTAGTATTCATCTGGAAACTCAGCTGAAACCTGCCCATTGTGAGTGATCCTGCTGGTATTTAAAATACCCATGGCCTAGCTTCCAGAATCACAGCAACATGCAAGCCACCATAATATGACAAACTGGCAGATTAGTGGTGGTGGAAGTGTTTAACATAGGCATATTTTTGGGAGTTGGCACTGTGGAGAACAAGGTTGGTAAATATCTGACAATAGACCGTAAGCAAGCAACTGGCCTCTAGAGACCAAATAAGGACATAGGGTGATTCTGAGAGTGTCTAAGGACAGCAGAGTAAAAGCATCGTTAGGCATCTATTCATTCATTCAGTTATTAATTCACTCTTTACTTTAAACTACTGCATGAGAGATTTTGTGATTGCTAACCAAAACTTAATCTTTATCAATCAAGAAGACATATTGTTTTTCTTTTTTAAGTTTTTATTGTCATTGTCTTTTAAAAAAACAACAACAAAAAATACCTGTCAACACAAGCAAGGTAAATAATATGGAAAAATATCTAAGTAAATCAGGTTATAATCCAGACTAGAAAAATCTATATATTAGCAGGATGGTTTCAAAAGGAAGATAAGCTTTCTTAGTGGTCCCTGATATTCTTTATCCAGCTATCCTGTCTTCATAAAAATGGAAACCAATACTTGGTTCAACACTACAGTCACAATTTCTAGGGGAAAATGACTTTTATCTCAGGTTTCAGGAAGTAGAGCTCTTCCAGGTACAACCACTTCCGAAAGTAGGTATCAACAGAATCTAAGTTCATTCTCCAAACCAAACACTTTGGACTCCAGGTTCTTCAGTTCTCCCTGTATCTTATGTGTT
>NW_006408694.1:4517785-4523540 GCF_000296735.1 Chrysochloris asiatica | reverse complement strand
CTACGCTACTTTAGGATTTACTTTTAAAGTTGAAGATTCATTCTGTTCATGTTTATTTAAAGTCTGGGTAGCCTTTTGGGGAATGGTGACTTTATGGGGAGGCTCTTTATAAAAATAGGTCACTTCTCCAGTATCTGTTCCCACAAGAGCCAAGATACTTTGAATCTTTTTCTTGTTTTCTACTTCCCTGATTCTCAGTCGTTTTCTGAGTAGAGGCGTAAAACATGTTCTTGTTCCTAGAAAAGGCAGATCTGCATGTTACTTAAAGCTTTCTGCAATTCAGCAATCCTTCTGCTGCAAATCCCATTCTAGTTTATGCTGCCCTTCACAAGCTTCTTTGTATAGTTCCAGTTTCTTCAGTAGGTCCTTATTTTCTGTCTCACACTCGGCCATCTTATTTTGAAAATATTCCAGAAGCTTCTGGGAAGGACAGAGGATGGCAAGGCGGTCTTCAGTGGAAGGCAAAGGTGAATCTGAATCTGGGAAAGATATTCCCCTCCACCTGGTAGAACCACTGAACCTGGAGGAAACATTTCTGCAAACAGGGGTGTGTGTTGGGGTAAAGTTCATGCTTTCTTTTTCACACTTCACACAAAGCTTCCAAGTCATAAGAAAACATATTCTTTAGACATATAACCAATTGTTTTGGGAACTGGTTGGTTAGAAAATGCCATATATGCTGGTGTTGACTGTCTATCTGAGTTTTATTGATATTGGTGATGATATCATACAGTAGATAAGAGCTCACATGCAAACCAAAGACAAGTGGATTCAACCTTGGATCTAATACTGTGTGAATATAGCAGCTGTGTGAATACTTTCCTAATGTCCATTGTCTCACCTGTAAAATGGGTCTAAAAATAGGGTCCACCTCTATGTTCGGTGTGGGATTAAATGATAAGGGCATTTCCGTATATTGTAAGCTTTGCACAACTTTGAGATGTATCTGTCAGTGAAAGTCAGGTCGTTCATTACCTGGAAGTAATAACAGCACTCAGTGATCATCAAAATGCTAGAATTGGGAAATTAATTTTAAGGCAAAGCAGAATTTCCTTGCAAATTCTTCATTCTTGTATCCTGGGACAGGAGATCTGAGTTAAGAGTTCTTAGTGACCTAATTCAGAATCTCCTACTTGTTGAACTATTGTATCTACTCAAATTGCAGACAGCCTCAAGCAACCCTGTGCCACAGGGGTGAATTACATAGGGTCAGCTACAGAAAGTAAAATCCAACTAAGCCCTTATATTTTAATTTAGTAAAAAGCTATATTCCACTGAAAACCTATTTCGGTTACCTACCCTGCAAAGGAGATCTGGTAGCATAGTGGTTACGAATTGGGCTGTGATCCACAAGGTCAGCAGTTCGAAACTGCCAGCGGTTCTGCGGAAGAGAGATGAGGCTATCTGCTTCCGTACAGACTTACAGCCTCGGAAACCCTGTTCAGGGTGGTTATGTGTCTGAACTGAATCGACGGTACTTAGCAACAACAACAACAAACCCTGCAATAAGTGTACAAATATATAGGCCAATAGGAGTGTTTGCTTCAATTTAAGTTGTGTCCTTTGCTTCAGTGTTCTTCCGTAGACAATTATTTTGCAGTGAAAGACTTTGAAGAGGGAATTTTGGGGGAACAAGAAAATATAAGATAAGTAAAGAAGTACTCATTTATTATATAATTGTTTAGCCATTGAGAAGAAATAAATTAGAAAAAAAAAAAAAGTTCCGGTGTTAAAAACATTAATAATGCTTTTCTTAGTACCAGATAGGAAAAATCCCTGTGAGGAGAATCTCAGAAATGTTGCAGCTAGAAATAACCTGGAAGACCCTCTACTCTAAACCTGCAGTTTGCTGATAAAAATAGTTTTGCAGGCAACTTGGCTAGGTCTCCCTGCAAGACTCTGATAGAGCAATGACTTTGCCACAGGCTTTTGACTTAGTGTTCATCTGGGTGATTGGGTCTCTTTTAATAGCTCTGCTTTGGCTTGTGTTGAGTTCCTGTGGAAGCTTCATTTGCAAAAACAGTCTGTAGACTCTGCCAATACTATTGTTGTCGTTGTTAAGTGCCATAGAGTCGGTTCCAACCCATAGTGACCTTGGGTAGGGTTTCCGAGGAGCAGCTGGTGAGCTTGAATCGCCAACCTTGAAGTTCACTATTAGAAACCCTCACTTCTATCTGTTAATAATGACTGATAGTGGGGCAGCAAAACAGGTGCCATGGATAGTATTTGTTCCATTGATAGTATTTCATTCTTTCAACCTAGTCTATTTAAACCTACTCAGTTATATTTTTGCATATGGGAAAAATGTTTTTACTTATTTAACATGTAAAGTGAGGTTCATATCTCATTATAATTTAGTGATTTATTGTTGCTGTTAAGTGTCATCGAGTTGTTTCCAACTTTTAGCGACTCTGTACAGGGTTTCCAAGGAGCGGTTGGTAAGTTTGAAGCAAACTTGAGATTCAAACGGACCTTGCAGTCCAGCACATTATCCTGCAGTGCCACACAACACTAGTAGTGATATTTCTGTTCTGACTTGGGGTAATGTCAACCAATATATCAATCTAGCTCCCTGTTTAATTTGCCATCATGTGAAAGATTTAAACCAGTGAACTTTAAGCTCAGGATATTCCCACTAGTCTTTACTAGCAACCAGTAGAATGCCAGGAAGACTTGGGATCTCATCTCAAAACAGAACCCATCATTCACAATGCATTGCATCAGAATTATATTGGAATTCAGCAAGAGATTTTCTATGAATCATTGAAGGATTCCATTATTCAAGAAAATATAACCTAAGATGAAGACTATGTAACAAAGTCAGAAATGATGTGAATATGCCACTATGTCACCTGTGATTCTATCAGAAGATTTCTGAAATTTTACTGGAGAAAAAAAATCTCATAGTCAACCACTTGAAATCTTTTCTAGAAAAGTCTTAGTTTCTTCACTGTCATATCAAAGCATATATGCAGTTTTAACTTACTGAATACATTTTGTTTTCATTTGATTTTGCCTTAATATGGTCCTGGTTTAGCACTGTGGGTTAATGTGCCAAACAGCAAAGCCACTTGAACTGCAAGGTTGGTGGTTCAAGCTTACCAGTCGCTCCTTGGAAACCCTATACAGGGTCACTATGGGTTGAAACTGATTCAACAGCACTTAACAACAACAGCAACAGTGGTTATATAAGTGAAATTATTTTACCATTTTTAACACAAAAGAATTGGTATATAAAAACATGTAGTTTTAAAAGTAGCTGAAAATAGAATAAAAGCAAGATTAACTTTTTTGAGTCTAATTCTCCCAGAAGATAAAAATAATGGACAATGGTGTATGTGACCAGGCGTTTCTATAATCTAATAACACCAATTTTGTGGGAATAAGCTATTGATATGTTATAAATCTTAACTGATCATAACAAGGGATTACGTTTGACACACAGCCACAAATGAAATGGCATTCTAGTAATAGCTATGTAATTAAACTGAGTATAGCAACACTTTATCATTTACTTGCATGTAAATATACTTAAATAGAAATATGGAGGCTAATGTAAGAAAGGAATCCTGGTGTGGTACTGTAGGATAAGTACTGGACAACTCATCACAAGGTTGGTTGTTGAAATCCATTGGCCACTTTTCAGAAACACAGTGATTCTGAGTCAGAATCGACTCAACAACACTTAGCAACAGCAAATGTAAGAAAGGAGCCCAGGTTGTGCAGTGGTTAAGCACTGGGCTGCTAACTGAAAAGTCAGTGATTTGAATACGCCACCAACTCAGCAGGAGAAAAGACCCGGAGGTCTCCTTTTGTAATGACTGCAGACTCAGAAACTCTATGGTGCAGTTTGGCTCCATCCTATAGGGGATTCAATTTGAGGTCACACAACAACAAAAAGGTCAGTTAGTCAACTTTTGTCAATCAGTAACAATTAATGCAGTGCACATAAATGTGCTGCAAACTTTGTGACCAGTGGAAGCAGATAGCATACTGTGCTCCTGTTTTCTTCAGTGAAGTTAATTCTGTAGCTTGAAAGGATAACAGTTATCATCTTGTTAAAAGCTCCCATTTTACAGCCAGGAAACTGAGGATTCTTAAATCATACCCCCATCTTTTGGCTCAAAGTCCAATGCTCTCTGTTATACCTCATTGTTCTTCACTAATTATTGATAGTCTGGTCAAATACCCTTTGTGTATGCTAAGATTTCTTTGATAAAGACAGTGGAATAAACCATAAAGAACTTGACAAGATATGGCAAATCTTCCACAATATGTTATAAATTAATAAGGACATAGTCTATCTCCATTTTTTTCCATTAAACTCTGAATTATGACACATATGGAGCTTAAAATAACACTATGTGTATGACTTACATTCATGAAAAATGACAGTATTTAACTTACCACAATAGTCTTTAAGGAACTGGAAATCCTCTCCAATCCCAATTCCCTCATCATCTTGCTCTTGGTTTTATAAATGTTTTACCTTCTTTTGGATTATTTATTGATGAAAAATATTCTTCATCTCAGGCTCTCTTATTGCCAATAATATGAAATAAGTAAAATCACATTTTGTATTCAGTATTCAAAAGGGGCTACTTAAATATGTTATGGTTCTTTTGAAAGTTCAAAAATGTTTAGAGAAGTGAACATTTTGACAAAATACACAGCTGTCAAATTTATTTACTGTTCACATCTACACCCTTAAGTTTGCAGTTATTTAAGTTTTAAGCAATTGTCTAGATTGTAAATTTGAAGACTCTTTCAGTTCACATTTTATATTAGGTGGCTATTTGATATTTCACCAAAGAAAACTTGTAAAATACTGAAAACATTATACATTTTCCTACTTCTGGAACTGAGCCACTATTAGCTATCACTATCAGTATTGAATTATGATGACCTGGGGTTCTAGGATCTGGAGAAATGTCAGCATAACATGACTGTTGAGTACATGGGAGGCAGACACAGTGACTGAAGCTTAAGTCATAAAAGGGCAGTTTATGGAAGATCTTTATACCACACTCAGGGTGTGGGTAGTATGCTTTTAACAGTGTGGTCTCCTCAACGCATTCCAACTATTCTAAATGTCAGTAATGTATTCCCTTTGCAAATTTTGTCTCTGAAATTTATAAAAATGTATTTTTTGCTCATTATACAGATAATAGAATTGATTGCCATTATGATTTTCTCTAAAAATTATTATCATAAAAGGGAAAAATCACTTACAGGCAACAAATAGAAAAGGATAGTTAGGAGGAAACACAGATTTTAGCTTTGGAAAAATATATGAACTCTTCAGAAAATGTATTACAAGTTAACTAAATCAGCCACAGACATAAATTGGTGGGTGATTAGCTTTTGTCAAAAAAATAATTTTCATTGTCAAATAATTCAGTAGGGTGCTGGTAAACACAACATTCTCTCGATTAAATTATTCCAGCTAGAAATCTGCCTCCAACAGTTTTAATTTATCTGACTAGCACCACTTTTGCACCTAACACTCTTGTTATGCAATTGCACTCACTGTAGAGTATTTCAAATGTTCTAAGCCTCCTTGTGTGGCACTGTAGGAGCAACACTGGACTGTGAACTACAAGATTGTCAGTTCAAACCCACCAACTGCTCTTCAGAAAAACCCCACATAAGGACATTATGAGTCGGAACTGATTCTATGGCAGTTAGCAACAACAAAAGGATCCTTTGGCACAAAGAATTAGTTTGTGCTAATAGTTTGGAATAGAAGAATTCT
>NW_006408694.1:4502251-4514765 GCF_000296735.1 Chrysochloris asiatica | reverse complement strand
CCTTCCCCTTTGCTCCCAATGTTTGCATTCCAATCACCAGTAATGATCAATACATCTTGATTGCATGTTTGATCAATTTCAGATTGAAGAAGTTGGTGGAATTCTTCTATTTCATCCTCACTGGCTTTAGTAGTTGGTGCATAAATTTGAAAAACAATGGTATTAACTGAGCTTCCCTGTAAGCGCATGGATAGTATCCTATCACAGATAGTTTGGTACCTCATGACTGGTCTGGATATGTTCTTTTTGATGATGAATGTAACACCATTCCTCTTCAATTTGTCATTCCTGGCATAGTAAACCTTGTGATTGTCAGATTCAAAATAGCCAATACCAGTCCATTTCAGCTCACTAATATCTAAGATAATGTGTTTCATTTCATTTTTGACAACTTCCAATTTTCCCAGATTCGAACGTCGTACATTCCATGTTCCAATTTTCAATGGATGTTTACAGCTGTTTCTCTTCATTTTTAGCTGTGCCCCATCAGCAAATGAAGTTTCTGTGGGCTTTCTCTCATGAGCTTTACTCCATTAGCATTATCATGGTCAACTCTACTTTGATGAGGCAACTCTTCCCCAGTTGCATTTTGAGTGCCTTCCAACCTGAGAGGCTCGTTTTCCGGCACTATATCTGACAGTGTTTCTCTGCTATTCATAAGGTTTTCAGTGACTAAATATTCAGAAGTAGTTCGCCATTCTATCTTCCTACTCTGTCATTGTCTGGAAGCTCATCTGAAACCTGTCCACCATGGGTGACCCTGCTGGTATTTAAAATACCGGTGTCATAGCTTTCAGAATCACATCAACTCACAAGCCACCACAGTATGACAAACTGACAGAAAAATCGTGGCCATTTGGTTTTAACTAGAAACTGTCACTTTGAATTTCGAGGAGATCTGTGTGCTTGCATAGTCGAATCCTCCAGGGGTGGGGATGAGTTGTCCATTCGCTCAGGCATCCCCTCTAGTCACCAGAATGGAGGTGTGCAGACAGCGAGAGACCAATGAACAGATACCAAAAGAAAAGAATATCCACACCTGTATCTCCACGGTTCTGACAGGCATTTGTGGCTGTTCTGATCCTTCCCTCACTGGTTTTTCCCAAGATGGTGGCTCTGGGAGCATCTGAGCATCTTGCATTAGAAAGCAATGGATTTCTTGAGTCTGCTACAATATCCCATAGCTGTAAGCCTTTCAATCTTCCAAATATTCCTTTATATGTGGTTCAGAGTTATAGCACCATCTCCTGAGCTTGCTTGGTCCGGTATTCTGTGTTGTTGGTGATGGAGCTCCTCACTGTACGTCTACCTGATCTGCCATCATGAAGTAGGCCATTATTTTTTTAGTAGTAGTGATACTTATTTCAGAGTCTTTGCAAATTTCACAATCTGCCTTATCAATATCTTTCTGTGAAAACTGGGACTGCATAGGTTTCATCTGTGAGTTTTGGTTTAGATATTCAGGCCAGGATAGCTGGTGGTTGCCATAAAGTTTTATTTCATGAATAATCTTAATTTTCTCAGAGCTTTTTTATGTCAGTTTTGACCAAAAGCTTGAACCATGTGATGATATCCATTTACTTATGTTGGAAGGTACTGTGTATCCCCCAGTTATAAGAAATCAGAAAGTTGAGGTGATGGTAAAAAGAAGGTGTACATTCTTATAACACAGTAGAGTTCTCTGGAGGATAAATGTTCTAGAATGATTGATAATATCTAAGTTTTCCAGATACTGAACCTCCAAGAGAACTATAAGATTCTTGTGTTTTCAAAGAGTCTAATGCATTTTTGTGATAATTGTGATTTGTGTTGTTGAGGGCACAGCTGTTTTTAGATAGGTCTGTAGAAAATATTGTCCTACAGGAAAGCTTACCATAAATAATGCACAATAGTCAAAATGCTTATTTTTACTTTACTCTATGATATAATTTCTAGAGACTTTTTTCTTGGATTAACTATTAACACCCTTGGAAGCAGCAGCCAAGAAATCAAATGACGCATTGAATTAGGCAAATCTGCTGCACAAGACCTCTTTTAAAGTGTTGATAAGCAAAGATGTCAGCTTGATAACTAAGGTACTCATGACCCAAGCCATGATATTTTTAATAACCTCATATGCATGCAAAAGTTGGACAGTGAATAGGGAAGATCATAGAAGAATTGATGCATTTGAGTTATGGTGTTGGAGGAGAATATTGAAAATACCATGGACTGCCAAAAGAACAAACAGATCTGTGTTGGAAGAAGTGCAACCAGAGTGTTCCTTGGAGTCCAGGAAGGCCAGACTTCTCTCTCATACTTCAGACATATTGTCAGGAGAAACCAGTCACTGGAGAGGGATATCATGTTTGATAAAGTGGAGGGTCAGAGAAAAGGAGGAACACCCCCAGAGAAATGGGTTGGCAAAGTGGCAGCATCAATGGGCTCAAGTGTGGTGGTAGCAATTGTGAGGTTAGCTCAGGGCCAGGCAGTGTTTCGTTCTTTGTGCATAGGGTCGCTATGAAGCGGTACTGACTCGATGTCACCTAACAACAACAACAACCATATTCTTAGACAATGTTAAGTATTTCTAATGTATAACACAATATAACACATAATTTTTCAAGCAATGTCCACCTTAAATTGCAAATAACTATTGGACTTCTGGTGTAGCTCTGTATGATAAGCACTGAACTGTGAACCACAGGGTCAGCATTTCAAACCCATCAGCTGCTTCTTGAAAACTCTATACAGGATCACTATGAGTCAGAACCAACTCAATAGCACTTAACAACAACAACAGTAAGTAATAGTAAGGATTATGCCACTGGCTTGGGTCAACAGAGATAAACAAGAAGATAAAGCCTTAATGATTTTTGGAACAAAATATTTATACCTTATTCAAGTATTCTAAGTAATCTTGGAGTTAGTCATAAAAGAAGATTGAGGAAAAATAAAAGTATTTACTTCCAGTTTTCTAAAGATTCAACAAAATTCAGATTGAGGAGATTCAAGAATATCACCCAGATTTTAACTAAACCATAAAGGTTTGAATAGTAAGTCTAATTGATTGGATTCTGTGGATCCAAGATCCAATGTCTAGAAGAAAAATAAATGCAGGGTGGTTTAGATACCACCACCCTAAATAGCTCCAACTTGAAATATAAGAGACTTTTCAAAAAATTCGAGTGTTGGTGTGGCACTGTAGGATAAGCACTAGACCACAAGGTCAGTTTGAACTGCAAGGTCAGCAGTTCAAATCCATCAGCCTCTTCTCAGAAGCTCTGCAGGGTCACTGTGAGTCAGAAATGACTTGACAGTACTTAACAACAACAACAACAACAGGCCATATTTTAAAGAGCAAGATTTTAGTTCTTTGTTTGCTTTCTAAAGTTCTCACAAACTGTATCACATTATATATAAAAAGGTAACTTTCTACAAGTTCCTAAAAATATTTTATTCAAGAAAAAGTTCTCAAAATAATCAAATATATAAACTCAAACCTCTAGCTAAGTAGTTTAAAGCAGGAACACAGAGTTGACTGAGAAATTATTTGGTGCAAATTCAGTGGCAGGGGTAGTGGCGAATTCATGCTGCCTGGGTGTCTTTGGTTCTGAGACTTATTGCCCAGCATGCCATGCATAACTGTCTTGTTTCTAAGTATACTTTCAGCTTTGTGCTTGATTCTGTTGATCATTCTTCCAATAAATCCTGAAGTTAGAGAATTCATTGCTGAGTTGAGTAATCAACCAAGAATGCTCACTGATTATACCACCTACTCCTTTTTAAACTTTTTCTGCTTTTCCTTAAACACCTGATTTCAAGGTACATTAAAAAAAAAAAATTAATATTGGTCATCTATATGGTTACATGTGTTTTGTGGGCTTTATCGATACCTAATCATTATGATCTGTGTTTGAAGAAGTGCAGCCAGAGTTCTCTTTGGAGGCCAGGATGGCCAGACTTCATCTCTCATAATTTTGACACATTATCAGGAGGGACCAGTCGCTGGAGAAGGATATCATGTTTGGCAAGGTCAAAGGATTAGAGAAAAAGAGGAAGACCCCCAGCGAGATGGATTGGCAGAATGGCAGCATTAATGGGCTCAAGTGTGGCAACAAGTATGAGGTTGACCAGGACCGGGCAGTGTTTCGTTCTGTTGTGCATAGGGTCGCTATAAGTCGGTACCAATTTGATGGCCCCCAAGAACAACAACAAAGTCATCATGAGTATACTATTGATGCAAAAGTATGTTTCACATCCCAAATGGACTTTTCAGTGAAGTTGGAAAATACAGGTATTAGTTGTTTATTTATTAGGAGTTTAGGAGTGATATTAGCAGACAGAAATTTTTTAATATACAAAGAAACTAAATTGTAAAAAAATAAATTTTTCAGAGCAAAGTTTTAAATAGATGCTTCCTAGCTCAATTTTCATTTAAAAATTCCTGCTATTATTACAGTTAAGGAATTATATACAGGAGCTCAAATTTACATCATATGAAATATGCATTGTTGTTAAGTCCCGTGGAGTTTGTTCCGACTCATAGTGACCCTGCACAGGGTTTCCGAGGCTGTAAATCTTTACGGGAGCAGAACGCCTCATCTTTCTCCCATGGAACAGCTGGTAGTTTCAAACTGCTGACCTTGCGGTTCACGGCCCGATTCATAAACACTACGCTACCAGAGCATTAGAGAATGGATTTTTAGTGACACATCTGGTGATTGTTTGAACTTTTTTTTTAAAGCAAGAGATTTCAAAATAAAGGATGAGATGGAAATATATAAATCCATGTTATTTTGACGCAGTGACATATCTACTTACTAGGAAGCTTTCACGAGCAATTATAGTTTCCATCAAGGACACTTCATTACTGAAACTGCAGTTAGTTTGGGTTGGCTATAGTACATCTCTCAGTCCCCAGATAACTTTAAAAGAAAGTTGTTAGAGGAAATTTTTAAATTGTTCTTGAAACTTTTTGTCTGTTTCTATGAAAAATAATATCTTTCAGTGTAGAATGAATGCAAAGTTGGTTAAAGGTTATCTCCAATGTTGCATAGCTAATCGTTGGCCAAGTCAAATTTTAACATGTCTTTTACTCCAACGTTCTGTTTACAACAAAACATGATTTTCTTCAAAGAAGATATCTTGCTGAAAACAAACTCTTGCAACACACCATTATAGAAAAATATCACAATTATATTCTTTTTGCCACTTCAAAAGGCACATGGTGATGTTGATTTTCTTTTTTGCCCATTCATGAAAGAATTTATGCTAGTGAATTCTAAGGCAATGATTTTATTGCAATATTAATTTTAAAATCAGTTAAATATCCAGTAGTTAAATTACAAAAAAAATTATATTTATCTCATTTAGGTTCTTCATAAGAGCTTTGCAAGACTTGTCACACAAACATCATACTTTCACACTAGCAATGATTTCCATTGATTGAAACAATTTGACTGCATACTGACCATGAGTAAGATACTGTTCTGGGTATTTGGGAAGCCTCAGGGAGGAAACAGAAGAAGCACAAATCTCTGTGCTCATGAATTTATGTTTAGCAATAAAAAAAAGGCAATAAAATGAAGCTCTTTTGGATAATTTTACATAGAAAAGTAGAATAATCTGGCTTATAATTGAAAAGGATTCTCTGATGTGTGAACAACAAATTGCAGAGAGGCAAGGATAGAAGCAAGAAGACCAATTGGGAACATATTATAATAGTCTGAGTGAGAGATAGAGATGCATGGCAGGTAATAGCCATGAGAGTAGGTCAGATTCTGAAACTATTTTGAGTGTAGAATCAACAAAACAATTATATGCTGGTAGAGGGGCTATATAGCATGTGACCAAAAATAAAATAAAAAATGAGTCTAGAGTTTCTTGGTAAGCAACAGGAAGGATATGGTTAATTTCAATTAAGATGGAATGAATGTGAAAGAAGTATATTTTGGAAGAAGTCTTTCTGTACAACATGTTCAAAAGTAGATTAAGAGCCTGTAAGAGACCAAAGACATATATTTCCATGTATTTTATTTTAAAAAGCCATATCCTTTTTTGTGGGCATCTCTGCAGGAAACTGAAAGGCAAGAAAGATGAATTGTGTTGAAGTCCAAACCTGGCATCTAATAAGAAGAGTGAGAACTTCTTTTAGGAACTAAAATGAGGGATTCAGCTTTCAAAAACATTTACTCAGTCCCAGAGAGACCTTCAAATCAAAGATCTGAACAGTAGGTAAAACAAAATAGAAAGTTCAATTATCCAACTTTATAAATAGTTCATTTGTTTATTTCTTCATTTACTTATTCACTCATTTACTCAATTTCTTGCTCACAAAATCAACAAAGGCAAATAAACCCCAGTCTTTTCCCTCAATAACTATAATCAAACATATAAAAATAAATGCCTCCCTCCTATTGATTGGACCTCATGAAATAAGATTCTTTTCTTCCCCCCAAAAAATCCATGATTTATTGGGTGGCACAGAGAGATGGGTCAAGAACACCCTATAATTTTTTAATGTTTGCAACTGTAGTATAATTATAATCTTGAAAATATTAATTCAAACTTATTCTGAGTCTGCTGTATCACCCCTTACAAAATACTGCTATGTTTGATTTCTTAGTCTGCCTTTGCTTTTGAGATCACAATATTGTTGTTGTCAAGTGATCATCTACATTGACAAACAGTGTTTCTTTATCTGAGCTCTTTGGACTGCTGATCTCATAAGGGACTTGAGCTCATTTTATTGTGCTAGTATGTTGTTGTTAAGTGCTGTTGAGTTGCTTCTTATTCATAGAAACCCTATATAGGGTTTCCAAGAAGTAGCTGTGTGTTTGAATCATTGACCTTGTAGTTAGCAGTCCAGTAATTTTGTCTCAATTACAGACCTGCAAAGACTGTACTGCAAAACCAGGTCACAGAATCATCAAGCTCATCCTTAATCTAAGAGTAGGAATATGTTTCTGGGGGTAAAGATGGAGCAGTAAACAGAAAGTGAGACCAGGCACTGTGCTAAATCAACCTGAGTCTAATCAAAATGCCAAGAAATAGGAATCAGAGTGGGAGAAAACCAAATCACAAGTAGAGATGAAATATCTGAGAATGGAGATGTCGGTGATATTGCTTAAATCATGGAACATCTAGTGGAATGTTCCTCTCTATGTGATGTTACCTCACAGGCAAAATCCAGGCTCTTTACTCCATATATTCCTTCAGTGGTGGGATCCAAATAGAATCCTCTAAGGAATCTAAGGTAGTCTTCAGGGTATCAAGAATAATGTAAATAACATATCCTCGGAATAGGATAGGACTTCATGGTCCCTGAAGACATGACTCCAGTTTGAGAAGATGGGGAGTAACAATTGTTTCATCATTTTTGTTTTTTTTTTTATGTTTAGAAATTGTTGAGTTTCAACATGAAAAATGACAAATGTTGTTTTGGTTCACTTTGTTATTCCCGATGTTATTTGAAAAAAGAATTCCTTGGTCAAAGGTAATATAAAAATATAACAATTATAACAACAAATGTGATATAATCTTTCATTTGTAAGCAAGGATAACAATACAAAGCAAAATATAACAAAAAGAAAAATCCAACTGCATCTCATTTTTAAGACCACATTAAAACAGTAATTACAGGAAGGTTAAAGGGAATGAATGGGTAAAGGCATATTATCAATTCTTTCTTCTATATTAAAGAAAAATTGAAGTTATAATAAATACAAAGTTAAATCCTGGTGTGAGGCTATAGGATAAACACTGGACTGCTAGCGTAAGGTTGGCAGTTCAAATCCGTCAGCTGCTCCTTTGAAACCCTATCCAGGGCCTCTGTTAGTTGAAATTGACTCGATGGCACTTAGCAATAATAACAACAAGGTAAGTAAAAAAGTATAGCTATTAGTGTTCCCGTTCATGCATGCATGGGTTTAAACATGTCTCTGATCTCAGGATAAGTGGATGGTTGCAGAAAAGTTTTCTCAGTAATATATTTGTCTCAGTTTTCTCAAGATGCCTTCAAAAAAGGTTCTATCAAAATAGTGCCTTCCAAGGGGAGGTGCTGGGCCATTTAAATCCAAGGTAGAGAGGTCGTCTCAGAAAATTATGGCACATTTTGTTTGGGATTTCAAAGGGGTCATCTTGATAGACTTTTCCGATAGACACAGGATGATCACAGGGGCTTATTTAGAAAGAAGTTTTAAGATAATTGAAAATTCCATTGATGAGAAAGAGTCCAGGAAAGTTGCACTGAAGATTTTTTTTTTTTAAATCATGACAATGTACCTGCTCATTCTTTATGCTACAAGAATTTCATTGAGAAACCTTACCCACACACACTACATCCCTTATAATGCTTCAGATTTCTTTTTGTTCCCAAATTTCAAATGACATTTAAAAGTACAATGATTTCAGTCCTTCACTGAAGCCAATACTTGTGTTTTCAAGCAGTGTGCATTAAAGAGCACAGCATTCTTCAGGGAGTGGTTACAAAGATGGGAACACTGCCTTTAGGAGTGTAAAAATGAGAAAGTGGATGATATGTTGAGAAACAGTAGATTCATAATTTGATATTTTTAATAAAAGCTTCTGATTTTGAACAATAATTTTTTACTTATCCTTGCATGCCCCCTCTTAATAATGGTTACATAAATATTACATTTGTAGCAGCTCAACTAATTTTTTTGCTCTTTGTTAAAGGGCTTTGACTGGTCAATTTCAGCTTATTCTGTTTTTATGAGTAAAATAGATCATCCTTTTGTAAAGGTTTATTGTGAACTAGGTGAAGTATTAGCTCATTATTAGGTTGTTATTGTTAAGTGCCATCAAGTTGGTTCTGACTCATAACGACCATGTGTAGTGTTTCCAAGATGCAGCTGGTAGGTTTGAACCACTGACTTTGTGGTTCACAGTCCAATGCTGATACTACAGCACCACACCAGGATTCCATTCCTAGGTAGTCATAGTTAGAAGACAAAACTATGATCCAGATAATACTTTGTATATCCATTTTTAGTTTTAAAAATTAAATGATTGATACTCATTCTATGAAATATATTTTGGTTCTAATAACTACTTCGGCATTGCTATTAGGGAGCTATGAAGATATCAACAAGGTCATGAGACCACACTAATAGTGTGTTGTCTTTTAAAGAGGAACTTGATGTTACTACTTATGGTGCCAGTTTTATCTGTTTGTTTGTTTTAATGTTTTATTGTTAATTGAGTGAAGGTTTCCAGACAGATCATCAGTTTTATGGTGCAAGTTTTGATGCAATTACATCTTTCTGGCTGATAGCACATAACATAGATGATAAGAAGGTACTTAGCGGGAACTCAGGAGTTCTGGTGTGGCGCTATAGGCTAAGCTCTGAACTATCAACCACAAGATTGATAGTTCAAACCCACCAGTTATTCCTTGGAAACCCTACACTGGGTCACTATGAGTCAGAACCAACTTAACAACATTTTATAACAGTGGGAATTCACATAGACTGTGTGTACAGATTGCCAACTGTAAAATATAGGCATCTGTAGGTATAAATAAGTGGAATATGTTCTGATGTGACCTATCAAAGGGAAATATATATTGGATATGGCTGTGTGTCATTAAGTTGATGAGTCTCACTTGTGCCTCCCACATCCCAAATAGGCATAGAGAAAAAACTATACAGAGTATCAAAGGAGCGCTGATAGCATAGTGGTTACAAATTGGGCTGCTAACCTCAAGGTCAACAGTTCAAAACTACCAGCAGTGTCACTGGAGAATGATGAGGCTTTCTGCTCCTGTAAAGATTTACAGCCTCGGAAATCCTATACAGGGCCGCTATGAGTCAGAACTGAGTCCACAGCACATAACCAACATCACCTGAGGTGTCAAGTGTTTGGGATTGTCTGATGATTAACTAATTCCTTCTAGCTCTCTCATTATGCTATGCCTCCTCATATTTGTGTTCTTCAAACCAAACTGTTTTGTGAACCACAGCTTCTTATACCAATGTGATTTACTACATATAGTCATGCTACATACGGTTTTATTATATACAGTCATATAGACCACCTCTGTACAGCACAGCACAATTCACCTCTCCTGCAGTTGAGTTTCCTAATGGCCTAATTTGCCCAGGATTCTCATCAGTTGATAATACTTGTGGTAAAGACAGAGCATGTATACTAACCAGTGGTTCTCAAAAGTGTGATCTCTGGAACTTTGAAGATGCCAAGATCTTTTCAGGAGTCCATAAAGTCAAAATTGTTCTCATAATAGTCCTAATGATCAACTTGCCCTTTGAATTGTGTTGATATTTGCAACAATTCCAGAAATCAAAATGGCTAAAACTGGAGGTGTCTTAACATGATGTGAGTCAGTGGCAACAAACAAACAAAAATGTTGGTTATGATTCCGTATCATAACCAACATTTTGTTGTTGTTGTTTCTTTTAGTTTTATTCACATCCAAGACTGGGGAGAAGGATGAGATGGGAGGGAATCAAGGACTTGGGGCTCAGGAGGGAGGTAATTTCTCATTTGAAATATATGGGTCCTTACTTGGTTTCAAGGTGAAGGAATGGAGATGAGAAGAAAGATCTCTCTGCTAACAACTGGCAACTCACGGAGAAACTCTGTGCTCAATGCCAGCTGGAGGCATGGTGGCACTCTCTCCACTAAGGGGTAACTTTGGAGCTCCAAGCAGGGGAACTACCTGGGAACTGAACTAAGGCAGGCTTCTTTCTCCAACTAGAGAAGTGGCTATGCAGGCGCTGTGCACACTTGGCAAGGCCAGGCCAGCTAGTTAACAGTTAGTGACCATGCTCCTTACCAGTCACTATAGGTCTATGGGTAGGTGCAGTTCTGGTCAGTGTCTCCTGCCAGTAGCTTGGGCTAGGATGCCTTGGGAGCGGCAATAGAGGTTGTCACTTGAGCTTCACAGAGAAGCCAGAGTGGAACATCACTGAGGAAGACGTCCATGAGGTCACCTCCCACCTCCTGTGCAATCTGGGCAATCGGTTGCCCCTTCTGACCAATCAGGACTTTCACATGAGATTCTTTGGGCACTAGAAGCTTCTGTAGGATCACCAGCTAGTCACTTGACCCTTCCTCTCACACTTCAGTCTTCTGCTGTACATTGTATGGCACCTTCCGGGGGAGGTACTTGAGGAGTTTCTCCTGGATGATGTTGGCAGAGATCTCATCAGAGGTCTGGGAAGTGAGTACTCCACTGTGGAACCTCCAGGGTCCTAGCTGGGTCTGTGCCAGGAGGTATTGCTTTTATGTTTTCACATCTTCTTGGCTTAAGGCTGATAACATGAAGATCTCCCAGAAGTGAAGCCAGCCAATCATCTGAGGGCCTCCCACAGATTGTGAGTCTGCATGCCTTAGCTTCTGGGCTGGAGCAGTGGGTAGTGGGGTGTGAGCGGAAGGCCTGCTTGATCTTGAGCTTTTTCCCATTGATATCACCCTCAGTGAGGGCTGCTGTGAGCCCCATGAGAACTGCCTTTACTCCAGACACTCTACCTTATTCAGGACAAGGATGCTAGGGACCTGGTAGAACTGAGTCAAGCACCTGAAGGCTGAACTAATTTCAAGTCCACTTGTCCAAGACATCTACAAGAACCACAAACAGATCAGCAGATTCTGAGTATCTTCCAGCAAAGACAGTTCTAGATGGTGCGCCTTCCGATTAATGGGGTTGATGAGGCCAGGTGTGTCAATGAGAATCACCTGAGCCTCCTCTGTGATGACTCTCAGAAGCTTGGCAGCGAGTGGTATGCGCCTTCTTGGATACAGGAAACCTTTTTCAGCCCAGTAGCTGGTTGTAGAGTGTTGACTTTCCTGCATTCAGGGCTCCTAGGAGGAACACTCACAGGACTTGGGGGTTCTCAGTCATGTCGGGGCGATGGACCAAGAGGAGATCCTGCTCATTTTTGTACATGGACACCGTGGAGACAGAAGAAGTCAGGGAATTGTCAGGCTGAGTGAGTCCAAGGAAGTGGTCCAGATCCCTAAGAGGCTCAGGACAGGCATGGACCAGAGAATGCAGCACCTGTGACACAAGACACACCCCTCTGCTGAGAGCCCAAGAGGAGGGGAGACACCTTACCCAGGCCCTTGCTGTTTTGGGGCCCAGCTTCCAGACTCCTACCATAGCACAAACTAGCCTAGCCCGAACTGGCTGGTGGCAGCACTTACAGCAGCCTAAAAACTAATATTTAAGAATCTATACAAGACTGTTCAATTTTTGTGTAATATAAAAGATCTACAATTATTTGACCTGGCTATTGAAATATTTCTTACTTTCTCAGCTACCTGTGTGAGGTTGGATTTTATTCATATACTCAGCCCAAATTATATATTGCAACAAATTAAACACGGAACTAAATATGAGAATCCAGTTGTCTTCAGTTAAGCCAGACAATGAAGGAGCATTCGCACAAAAAATGTTTCAAAGCTATAAAACATGTCACTCTTTTTACTATTTTGGAGGCAGGTTTGAGGTGGAAAAACAATTATAGTTCATAAAAATATGTTAGCTACA